>NC_063332.1:36208424-36238070 GCF_021869965.1 Rhincodon typus | reverse complement strand
CACCTTGTTGTCTCGGATTCTCCAGCATCTGCAGTTCCTACTATCTCTGATTCCATCTTGGATTTCTTGTCTCTTTTTACCGATGTTGAAGTTTTGTACTAACTAGCAATTATTTATTAAAAATCCCAGTAATATACCATTCAATATGGGAAAAACCTTCAAAGAAATTTTACTGCAAGAGTGTAAAAAAGTGAAAGCTCTCATCAGATCACTCAATTCCAATTTATTTTCATCTGAAAGGACAAATTACAGCTTACCATGTAGACCAGTCAGGAAGCAGTGACACTGAACTCTGAATTTCCACACTTAACTGCACATATTATGATACCAGGAGATGCCGCCAGTTTCACGTAATAATGATAACAAATAACAATATTATCAACCTCACCAGGCAGATGCAAAATCAAACAGGACAAATCCTGGCATTGGGACATTTAACCTATGGCAGGACCATTTTTAAACAGGCATCCTGTCACAAGGAGGACAAGGCAAATTTCAATATTTAAATGGCTCACAAATGGCCATTTTGTCAGAAGGTTGATATATTGTCAACTGGAAATCAAATGTAGCTAAATACAGATACCCTCACAGCTCCAGCTGTGGTGAAGGGGGCAGTGCAGATTGGGAGAGAATGAAAACAGGGAGCCATGGGGCAGGGATGGCAGACCCCTTGGTCCTACCATTTATGTCCAAGGGGATTCCCCTTCTTCGCTATTGTTTGCAAGTTTTTAAAAAGGTTTAATCAGCCTACATCATCCAAGGGCCCTGCATGCCTTAGTGATGATCATGACTCGTAGTGATGCTGCTGAGGTGCCACGGGTAAAATTGAGTTGGAAATCCTGCTACCCTCTCGAACATTTATGAAACCCAGATTTATGCCTGTAACCGGCTGCTCGAATTCCAAGGTGAAGCTCTACCCACTAGGTCAGGTAACCAAACGCCTGGCAAAGAGTTTAGGTTTGAATGGATGAATTCAGGAGAGGGGGAGGCAAAGGGATGAGAGACGTCTGGAGCACATTCCAGAGCTTAAAGCCCCAGACAACTGAAGCCACAGCCAATAATGCTGGAGCAACTGGAAATGCACAAGCAGCAGAATCAGACAAGCACAGATATTTCATGTCTGGAGAAGGTTAGAGACAAGGAGACACAAGAGTACAGAAGAAAAACCAAGAACAAGAATGTTAAAATCACCATGGCACTGGACCAGGAGCCAATGCAAGCCAGCAAGGAAACAGTGAGAGGATAGGAGAATGGGGCTTGCTGCTAACTAAACTGAAAAACATTTATTAAGTTGAGGCACTGCCTAAAGAAAAGCGACGTGAAGTCAGTGATAAAGGGATTGAAAGTTTGATAAAGAAGGAAGCATGTGTCAGGTACAGTGTATTTAAAACAGGGAGGTCCTTCAAAAGTATACGGCGTGTAAGGGGTTGCTGAAAGAATAAATTAGGAGGGCAAAGAGGAGCCACAAAATATTTTTGGCAGGGAAGATTCAGGAAAACCCTAAGGCATTTCAAAAGAATATAATGAGTAAGAGGTAACAAGGTGTAGAGCTGGATGAATTCTGAAGATTTTCTGAAGAAGGGTCCAGACCCGAAACGTCAGCTTTCCTGCTCCTCTGATGCTGCTTGGCCTGCTGTGTTCATCCAGCTCTACACCTTGTTATCTCAGACTCTCCAGCATCAGCAGTTCCTACTATCTCGTGAGTAAGAGGGTTACTTGAGAAAGAGTGAAGTCTATTAGAGACCAAAGAAACAACCTATGCATGGAACCAGAGGATGTGGGTGAGGTCTTAACTGAATATTTCTCACTTGTATTCACAGATGAGAAAAACATTGTAGCTGGGGATTTCAGTTGGGATGGTGAGGTTCTAGCAAATGTTAAGATTAAAGAGGAGGAAGAGATTTTTATTGGGCATAAATCCCCAGGGGCCAATGAGATGTATCTCAAGCTGCTATGGGAGGCAAGGGAGGAGATTCCTGGGGCCCTGGTGGAGATATTTAATACGTTGCTCGCTATAGGTGAAGTGTCAGATGACTGGAAGATAGCTAATGAGGTTCCTTTGTTAAAGAAGGGCAGCAGTTAATTGATGGGCCAGTTAATTAGAGACCAGTTAGTCCGATGTCAGAGGTAGGGAAATTATTGGAAAAAATTGACACAGGATTAATCGACTCTTGGAAAGGCAGGAATTGATCAAAGGATAGTCAGCATGGATTTGTTAAAGGGAGGTCCTATCTGACTAATTGTATTGAATTGTTTTAAAAAAGGTGACTAAATATTTTGATGAAATTAATGCAGTTGATGTGGTTTACATAGACTTCTGTCAGGCCTTTGACAAGGTCCCACATGGAAGGCCGGTCAAAATGCTAATGAGCCCACAGGATCCAAGACAAGTTGGCACACTGGGTCAAAAACTGGCTTGCAAACTGGAGGCAAAGGGTGCTGATCAAGGCATGCTTTGTGATTGGAAGCTTGTGACCACGGCTGTAACACAAGAATTGGTGCTGGGACCCTTGTGATGTACATTAATGACCTAGACCTAAATACAGAAGATATAACTAATTAGTCTGCAGATGACACAAAAATTGGCAGTCTTGGTGATAAGGAGGAGGATAGACTCACGCTACAGTCAGATATTGATCAGCTGGTAAATTGAGCAGAGCAATGGCAGAGGGAATTTAATCCTGAGAAGTGTGAGGTGATGCATTTTGGGAGGTTCACTAAGGAAGGATACAAACAATGAATAGCAGGTTCCTAGTGAGTACTGAGGAACAAAGGGACCTTAGTGTAAAGTCCATAGATCCCTGAATGTCTAAGCACGGATAGACAGGGTGAAGAAAACATATGAGATGCTTGTCTTCATTAGCCAGGGCATAGAATTAAGAGAAATAAAATCTTGTTACAACTTTATAAAACATTAGTCAAGTCACAGATGGAATACTGTGTACAGTTCTGGTTACCATGCTCAGAAGGGCACGCTTGAATTGGAAAAGGTATAGAGGAAATTCACCAGGATGCTGCCTGGGAAGAAAACTCTCAGATATGAGCAGAGACTGGACAGTTTGGGTTTGCTTTCCTTGGAGCAGAGAAGGCTGAGGGGGAATCAGATTGAAGTATACAAAATTTCTATGCTCTGATAAAGTAGAATGGGAGAATCCGTTCCCAGTGGCAGATGTGTCTAAGACCAGAGGCACAGGTTTAAGGGTGAGGAGTAAATGGTTTAGAGGAGATCTAAGAAAGAATATTTTCACCCAGAGGGTGGTAGAAAAATGGAACGTGCTTCTTGAGAGGATAAAGGAAGCACATACTCTCGCAACATTAGAAAGCCATTTTGATAAGCACTTAAAATGCCAGGGCATCACGGGCTACAGATCAAGTGCAGGTAAATGGGATTAGTGTAGTTTGGTATTTGTTGATTGGCATAGACGTGATCGGCTGAAGGCTCTATTTCTTTGCTGTATGACTCAATGGCATGTCGTGATAGACCAATTGAGTTTGGCACAAGTTATTACACATGCAGCAGTGTTTTGGATATATCGAGTTGACAGAAGGCAGAATGACAGAACTGCCAGGAATGCATTGCAACATTCAAGTCTGTGTCATCCATGAACATCTTGATCATATCTCCCATATTTAAGTACAAATCATTCACGTACACCACAAACAGTTGGGCCCCAGAACCTAGCTATATAGAACCCTACTGGACACAGACTACCAATCACAAAAACTGTCGAGCATCATTTTTTGCTTCTGGCCTCAGCCAATTTTGGGTTCTCATCAGCATTCCTGGTCACCTCCCCAAAACGGTTGATCAAATTTGTCAAACATGACCATCTTTTACCAAATCCAAACTAACTATGCTACATTATTCCGTGTCCCTCCAAGTACAGGTTTATTCCGTCCCTTGGAAATTTTTCTCATAAACTTCCCCACCACCAAGGTTAGACTGACTGACCTGCAATTTCCTGGTCTATTTCCTTCCTCCCTCTTTTAGTAGTGGGACAGCATTAGCAGATGTCTGGAGCCTCACCTGTGGCCAGAAAGGACTTGAAAATTACTGCCAGGGCCCATGATATCTGCGTCCCCCCACCCTTGCCTCCCTTAACAGCCTGAAATATATCTCATCCAGGCCTTCAGATTTTGTCCACTTTGAAGGATGCTAAATCCACTGGTACTTCCTATCTACGTTAATCTCTTCAAATATTTTACAGTCTTCCTCCCTGTGTCACCCTTTTCCAGTTTGAAAAAAGACAGAAAGTGTTCACTGAGGACTGTGTCCATATCTTCCAGTCTACACACGCATTATCTCTATGATCCCTAATGAACCCTAATCTTTCCCCAGTTATTTTCTTGCTCTTTATATATTCAGAAAATCTGCCAACTTTTTTTTTTAAAATGCCCTCTCTTTGCATTCCTAATTTCCTTTTCAAAGATCACCCTGCACTTTTTATATTTTTCTTGGGACTCGGCCATATTGAACCCTCAATATCTGCTGTAAGATTCTCTTTTTATTCACTTAATCCTGACCATTATGTCCCTTGATATCCAGAATTTGCTGGACCCTCTCTTTGTCTTTACATGAACATGCTAGTCCTATATTCTTGCTATTTCCTCCTAGAATACCTCCCACTTCACTGACAGTTTTATCTGCCAGTAGCTGCTCTTAGTCTATTTGGGCTGAATCATACCTTACCTCAATAAAATTTGCTTTTCTGCAGTTTAAAACTTTTATGCCTGGCCTATCCCTATCCTTTTCCATAACTTCCTTAAATCCACCTGAGCTCTGGTTGCTATCTCCAAAATGCTTCCTAAAATATTGACACCTTCATCCTGCCTGGGCTCGTTTCCAATGATTAGATCTGGAACTCACTCCTCCCTTGTTGAGCTTTCCAAGTACTGACTTAAAAAGCTTTCCTCAGAACAATTTCAGAATTTTGCTCCCTCTCTTCTTGCATGCTAAAGTGGACTTGTCATGGACTTGTTTGCAATGACAATTCAGACTATCTGATCATCTAACTTACATCTTTCTCAATTTTCTTTTTCATGCTTCCTCGTGCCCTCATTTAACAATGAAACCCACCTCCACCTCCCTTGACCTGTTCTTCTCAAGACTGGAGGGTGGTCAGAGATTTGATAGTAATTTACCAGAATAGAAGAGTGCAACATTGTTATTTTCCTTTATACATTCACGAGACGTGGGCGTCACTGGTTCGGCAGCATTTATTGCCCATCCCCAATTGCCCAGAGGGCAGTTAAGAGTCAACCACATTGCTGTGGGTCTGGAGTCACATGTAGGGCAGACGAGATAAGGATGGCAGTTTCCTTCACTAAAGTGAACCAGATTGTTTTTTTCCTGACAATCGAAAATGGATTCACAGTCATCATTAGATTCTTATTTCCAGATATTTATTTAATTCAAATTCCACCATCTGCTGTGGCGGGATTTGAACCCGGGTTCCCAGAACATTATCTGGAATCTCTGGATGATCTCTGGGTCTCAGTCCAGCAATACCACTAGGCCATCATCTCCCCATTATTTTGAAGAGTGGAGAATGAAAATAAATTTAGAGGACAGTGGGACTGTACCCAAGATTAGAGAACCATTAACAATATAAGCTAACCATGGAGATTGGAATTCAAGTTGGATCGTCACCATCTCAGTTAATATTTGAGTCATTAAAATCTTCTATCATTACTGCCTTATTATTTGATATTTAATTATACATTTGTTCCCGTATCTCTCCCTGATAATACTGAGATGACAGAGTTTGCCAACAGTCTGACTTAACTTCATGCTGTTACCAGAGACTGATGTAATGGGTGGCTACAGATTCAGTTTGTGGTCATTACTGAAGAAAACAGCTTTCGTCTTCCTAACATTTGGATAGGTGAAACTTTTCATCAGTATTTAGTATTGGACAAGAGGTGGTAGCAAGTTTGAACTGTGTGTTGTCAGCAAACGTGTGGATTGAGTACTGGAGGAGGATGGTGTGAACAAAGACCACAGAATGGCAGTTTACCTTTGCCAAATCACAAAGGATCACAAAGAAGCATTTCAGCAGGGTGCCGGGGCTAAGGTTTGATTGGAGAGATTCCCCTAGGCTTCGATGTAAGATGAGCACCAATTCAGTAAGCATGAACAAGGAGTCTGGAGTGGAAAGTACAGTTAGAGATTGAGTGGTAATTTACAGGATTGGAACAGTGCAACTTTGTTATTTTGAAGAGTGGAGAATGAAAATAAGTTTAGAAGAGAGTGGGACTGTACTGGAGATTAAAAAACCATTAGCAATGTAGGCTAACCATGGAGACTGGAACTCAAGTTGGATGGTAACCAGTCTTGAGAGGAATGGGTCAAGGGATGCGGAGGTGGGTTTCATTGATAAAATGAGCTACTGGAGCGCACAAGGAAGCATGCAAAAGAAAACAGAGAAAGATAGAAGGTAGATGATCAGATGGTCTGAATTGGCACTGCAAACAAGTCCATGAGCTCATCTCATTTCTTCTTGTAGGTGAGAATGGAGGGGAATAGAGAGAGGTTTAAAACATTTGTTAGCACTTACCCTGAAAAGAAATTCTTCATTCCATTTTGGATTTAAAGTCTGTAAAAGATAATTGTATCCATCAGTTTTATTTCTGGGTTTGTACTAAGATAATAAACCTCAAAACTTTCAACACATTTCTGTACCAACTATGGCAATTGGGCCTTCTTTCTACAAGAAGCACAATAAGACATAGACTTACTAAGTCACTGCTTCTCTTGGCTTTTTTTTTTTAATTTTGTAAAATGAAGTCACTTCCACTTAATTTGAAAAACCCATAATGCGTAAAGTATGCACAGAAAGACAAGAAAAATCTTCAGTGTAACAAAAATTAAACAAAGAGTAGACAGTAGACAGACAGTTGTGCCTCCATTGGCATTCTCCAAAAGCCTCATCAAGACACTTCTGCTGTATTATTATGAGCTGCAATTCCAATTATAACTCAATGGTTAGATACTGTCTCAATTGAGATGGTCATTAGCATTTTTGTGGCACATATATTACTTGTTACTTGTTGCCCAATCCCGGATATTGGCGAGGTCTTGATGCACATGGACTCCTTCAGATCTGAGAAATTGTGAAGTACTAAACATTGAGCAATTATCAGCAAATATTTCTGCTTCTGACCTTACAGTGGAAGAAAAGCCAGTGATGAAGTAGCTGAAGAGGGCTTGGGCTTAGATTGCCAAGCCAGGGAAGTCCTGCAGCAACATCCTGGAAATAACATGACTGATCTCCAGCAACTACACCATCTTCCTTTATATTAGCTATGATAATAACTAAATGGTTTTCCTGATTCCCACTGGCGTCAGCTTTGCTCTGGTTCTTTGATGCCATGCTTGGTCATGTGGAGCCATGACATCTAGAGCAGGCGGTTTTACCTCACTTCAAGAGCAGCTCTTAGAATCATTGAATCATACAGGGCAGAAACAGACCCTTTGGCTCAATTCATCTACGTCAACCAAGTTTCCAAAAGTGAACTTGTCCCATTTGCCTGCGTTTGGCCCATGTCCCTGTAAACCTTTCCTTTCCATGTACCTGTCCAAATGTCTTTTAAATGCTGTAATTGTACTCACCTCTACCACTTCCTCTGGCAGCTTGTTCCATACATGCACTACCCTCTGTGAAAAAGTTGTCCCTCAGGGACCTTTTAGATCTTTCCCCTCTCACCTTAAATTTATGCCCACTATTTTTGGACTCCCATACCCTGGGGAAAAGACCTCAGTTATTCACTTTATCTATACCTCTCATAATTTTATAAAACCTCTGCAAAGGTCACCCCTCAGCCTTCTACGGTCCAGGGAAAGAAGGCCCAGTCTTGGCAACATCTTTGTAAATCTTTTCTGCACACTTATCTATAGCAGGGTGACAAGAATTATGCACAGTACTTCAAAAGTGGCCACACCAGTGTCTTGTACAGTTGCAACATGATGTCCCAACTCCTACACTCAGTGCTCTGACCAATGAAGGCAAGCATGCATGTTGGGATTAACAATGTAATGAGATCAGGAGCCAACAAGCCATCGTTGAACCTAAAACTGAGCACCAATGAGAAAGGTATTCCTTTCCAGGTGCAACTGAAATGCACACTTCCCATCATTTTGCTGATGATCAAGCACAGAGTGAAGAAGGCTACAGCACAGGGGGATTTAGGAATCCTTGTCCATGAATCACCAGGGAGGCCAAGAAGCAGTACCGGACCAAGTCAGAAGCCCAGGCCTACCAAACAGACTCGCCATCTGTGGCTCGGCCGAAACAACATTAGGAGATACAAAATGAATCAGTGTAAGATCGCGGACAATGACACATCTCTCCCCGTGACATTCAATGCTTCCTATGCTCAGTTTGAGCAGAATATCACCATCACGGCAACACCTGCCCCGAAAGCCCCAGACACACCTGTTCCCCTTGTCACCACTTCAGACATCAGATCATCTTCAACCTGTCCCTCCTACAAGCTGAAGGCCCCACCTACTTCAAGAGGACCACTGTCATCCCTGTGCCCAAGAAAACACATGCAGTGTGCCTTAATGAGTACTGCCCAATAGCTCTGACTTCAACAATCATCAAGTGCTCCAAGATGCTGGTTATGGCCCACATCAACTCCAGTCTCCCAGCCTGCCTCAATCCCCTACAATTTGCCTACTGACGTAACAGGTCCACAGACGATGCCATCTCCCTGGCCCTGCACTCATCCCTGGAGCATCTGGACACCAAAGACACCTACGTGAGACTCCTGCTCATGGACTACAGCCCCACCTTCAACACCATTATCCCCTCCAGACTGATCTCAAAACTGGTCTCGGCTCCGCTCTCTGCAACTGGATCCTCAGCTTTCTGACCTATAAACTGCAATCAGCGAGGCTAGGTCACTGCACCTCCTCCACAATGACACTCAACACTGGAGCCCTCCCCCCACCAAGGATGTGTCCTCAGCCCCCTACTGTACTCCCTGTACACCTATGACTGTGTTGCCAAATTCCAAGTGAACACCATCTACAAGTTCGCTGATGACACCACCGTAGTGGGACGGATATCTAACAATGACTAGTCAAAATCCAGAAGGGAGATAGAGGGCTTAGTGACATAGATTGTGCAATGAAAACAGTCTCTCAACATCAGCAAATCTAAAGAACTGATCAACTTCAGAAAGAAAACAGGAGAACTCGCTCCCAGCTATATCAACGGAACGGATGTTGAAAGGGTGAAGAGCATCAAGTTCCTCAGAGATTTTTTTTCTTTTCATTTGTGGGATGTGGGCGTGCCTGGCTAGACCATTTCTTGCCCATACCTAGTTGCCCTCGAGAAGGTGGTGGTGAGCTTCCTTCTTGAACTGCTGCATTCCTCCTGCTGTGGGTTGACTCACAATGCTATTATGGAGGGAATTCCAGGATTTTGACCCAGTGACAGTGAAGAAACGGCGCTATATTTCCAAGTTAGTATGGTGAGTGACTTGGAGAGGAATTTGCATGTGATGGTTTTCCCTCATGTCTGATGCAACTGTCCTTCTAGATGGAAGTGGTCGTGGGTTTGGAAGGTGCTGTCTGAGGATCTTTGGTGAATTTCTGCAGTGCATCTTGTAGATAGTACACACTGCTGCTACTGAGCGTCGGTGGTGGAGGGAGTGAATGCTTGTGGATGTAGTGCCAATCAAACGGGCTGCTTTGTCCTGGATGGTGTCAAGCATCGAGTGCTGTTGGGGCTGCACCCATCCAGGCAAGTGGGGAGCATTCCATCACATTTCTGACTTGCGTCTTGTAGATGGTGGACAGGCTTTGAGGAGTCAGGAGATGAGTTACTCGCCGCAGTATTCCCAGCTTCTGGCCTGCACTTGTAGCCACTTGTTAATGTAGTGAGTCCTGTTGCGTTTCTGGTCAACGGTAGTCCCCAGGATGTTGATCGTGGAAGATTCAGTGATGGTAACACAATTGAATGTCAAGGGGCGGTGGTTAGATTGTCTCTTATTGGTGATGGTTGTAGCCTGGCATTTGTGTGGCACGAATGTCACTTGCCACTGGTCAGCCCAAGCCTGGATATTAACCAGATCTTGTTACACGTGAACATGGACTGCTCAGTATCTGAGGAATCACGAATGGTGCTGAACATTGTGCAATCATCGGCGAACATCCCCACCTCTGACCTTATGATGGATGGAAGCAGCTGAAGATGGTTGGGCCCAGGACACTACCTTGAGGAACTCCTGCAGAGATGTCCTGGAGCTGAGATGATTAACCACCAACAACCACGACCATCTTGCTATGTGTCAGGTATGATAATGACCACCGGAGAGTTTGTCCATTGATTCCAGTTTTGCTCGGGCTCCTTGATGCCACACACTATTGAATGCAACCTTGATATCAAGTGCTGTCACTCTCACCTCACCCCTGGAATTCAGCTCGTTTGTCCATGTTTGAACCAAGGCTGTAATGAGATCAGGAGCGGAGTGGCCCTGGCGGAAACCAAACGGGGTGTCTCCGAGCAGGTGCTGCTCGATGGCACTTTTGATGACATTTTCCATCACTTTGCTGATGATTGAGAGGAGACTGATGGGGCGGTAATTGGTCAGGTTGGATTTGTCCTGCTTTTTGTGTACAGGACATATTTGGGCAATTTTCCACATTGTCGGGTAGATACCAGTGTTGTAACTGGACTGGAACAGCTTGGCTAGGGGAGCGGCAAGTTCTGGAGCACAAGTCTTCAGTACTATTGCCGGACTGTCGTCAGGGCCTGCAGTGTTTGCAATATCCAGTGTCTGCAACTGTTTCTTGGTATCACGTGGAGTGAATCGAATTGGTTGAAGACTGGTATCTGTAATGCTGGGCACCACTGGAGGAGACAGAGGTGGATCATCCACTCGGCACTTCTGGCTGAAGATTGTTGCAAATGCTTCAGCCTTATCTTTTGCACGAATGTGCTGGGCTCTTCCATCATTGAGGATGGGGATGTTTGTAGAGCCTCCTCCTCCAGTGAGTTGTTTAATTGTCCACCACCATTCATGACTGGATGTGGCAGGATTGCAGAGCTTAGATCTGATCCACTGGTTGTGGGATCGCTTAGCTCTATCACTTTCTGCTTTCACTGTTTGGCATGCAAGTAGTCCTGTTTGGTGGCTTCACCAGGTTGATACCTCATCTTCAGGTATGCGTGGTGCTGCTCCTGGCATGCCCTCCTTCACTCTCCATTGAACCAGGGTTGATCCCCTGGCTTGATGGTAACGGTTGAGTGGGGGATATGCCAGGCCATGAGGTTACAGATTGTGCTGGAGTACAATTCTGCTGCTGTTGATGGCCCACAGCGCCTCATGGATGCATGGTCTTGAGTTGCTAGATGTGTGCGAAGCCTATCCCATTTAGCACGGTGATAGTGCCACACAACATGATGGAGGTTGTTCTCAATGTGAAGGTGGGACTTTGTCTCCACAAGGACTGTGTGATGGTCACTCTTACTGATACTGTCATGGACAGATGCAACTGCAGCTGGCAGATTACTAAGGATGAGGTCAAGTATGTTCTTCCCTCTTGTTGGTTCCCTCACCACCTGCCGCAGACCCAGTCTAGCATCCATGTCCTATAGGACCTGACCAGCTCATTCAGTAATACTGCTGCTAAGCCAGTCTTGGTGGTGGACTTTGAAATCCCCCACCCAGAGTACATTTTGTGCCCTTGCCATCCTCAGTGTTTCCTCGAAGTGTTGCTCAACATTGAGGATTCATCAGCTGAGGGAGGACGGTATGTGGTAATCAGCAGGAGGTTTCCTTGCCCATGTTTAACCTGAAACCATGAGACTTCATGGGGTCCAGTGTCAATGTTGAGGACTCCGAGAGCAACACCCTCCTGACTGTATGCCACTGTGCTGAAACCTCTGCTGGGTCTGTGCTGCTGGTGGGACAGAACATATCCAGGGATGGTGATGGTGGTGTCTCGGACATTGTCTGTGAGGTATGATTCTGAGTGTATGACTATGTCAGGCTGTTGCTTAACTAATCTGTGATACAGCTCTCCCAATGTTGGCACTAGCCCCCAGATGTTAGTGAGGAGGACTTTGCAGGGTCAACAGGGCTGTTTTCGCCGTTGTCTTTTCCGGTGCCAGGTGATCTGTCCAGTTTCGTTTCTTTGTGACTTTGTAGCGATTGGTACAACCAGAGGCTTGCGAGGCCATTTCAGAGGGCAGTTGAGAGTCAACCACACTGCTGTGGGTCTGGAGTCCAGACCAGGTGAGGGTGGCAGATTTCCCTCCCTGAAGGACATTAGTGAAGTGGATGTATTTTTCCGACAATCGCCAATGATTTCATGGTGATCAGTAGATTCTTAATTCCAGATATTTTATTGAATTCAAATTGCACCATCTGCCATGGTGGGATTCGCACGCGGATGCCCAGATCATGAGCTGGGTTTCTGGATTAATAGTCTAATAATAATACCACTAGGCCGTCGCCTACACCCCGTGATGACAACTGACAACTTGTCCTGGACTTCCCATGTAGATGCGACAGCCAAGAAGGCACAACAACACCTCTTTTTCCTCAGGCAGCTCAGGAAATTTGACATATCCATAAGGTCCCTCACGTACCTTTACAGAGACACCATTGAAAGCACACTGTCCAGGTGCATAACGGCCTGGTCTGGCAATTGCTCTGCCCAGGACTGTAAGAAACTACAGAAGGTGGTGTGCACAGCCCAGACCATCACGGAAGACAACCTTCCATCCATGGACTCCATTTACACAGCTTGCTGCTGCGTAAAGACGGCCATCATCATCAAAGACCCATTGCACCCTGGTAATGACCTCCTACAAGCTCTTCCGTCAGGCAGAAGATACAGAAGCCTGGACAAAAGCACTAGCAGGTTCAGGAACAGCTTCTTTCTGGATATTATCAGACTGTTGAATGGACTCTCGCCTCAAATAATGTAACCTGCAATGTAACCTGTATGCCTCTAAGTGTTTTTGATCTGTACATCCTTTGCTTGCTGTGATCTGCCTGTACCACTTGGAAACAAACCTTTTCACTGTATTTCAATACACATGACAATAAAATCAATCAATTAAAAGCTGGTATCTAAGTTGAGCGGGAAAGCAAATGGAATGTTGGCTTTTATTTCTGAAGGAATGGATGATAAAAGTAGGGAGGTTCTGTTAAAACTGTGCAGGGTACTCGTCACACCATAGTTAGAATATGGGTGAAGTTTTTGGGTTCCTTATCAGAGGAACAATGTACTGCCATTAGAGGCATTCCAAGGATGGTTCACTTAGGCGATAGTAGGTATGGAGGAACTGTCTTATGCAGCGAGATCGAGTAGATTAGGCCCATACTCATTGGAATATAAAGGAATGAGAATCAATCTCAATGAAAAATACAAAATTCTTTGAGGATTTAACAGGGTAAATGCGAAAAGGCTGCTCCTCCTTGTGGTAGAGTCTAGGACCAAACACCATAATCTCACATTCATGGGTCACATGTATTTGTGACAGAGATGAGGAAGAATTTCTGCCCTCTGAGGGTACTGAATTTGTGAAATTCTTTACTACAAAGGGCTGATGAGGCTGGATCATAAAGTATATTCAATGTTGGGATGGATAGATTTTTAATCTGTAGGGGAATCAAGGGTTATGAGGTAAAGGCAGGAAAGTGGAGTTCAGGATTATCAGGTCAACCATGATCTCATTGACTGGAAATACAGACTTGATGGGCTTAATGGCAAAGCAGACAGAGTCATACAATCAGAGAGACGAACAGGCCAGAAACAGACCCTTCAGTCCAACTCGCCCACGCCAACCAGATATCCTAAATTAATCTCGTCCCATTTGTCAGCATTTGACTCAAAACCGTCTAAAATTCGTATACCCATCCAAAAGCCTTATAAATGTTGTAATTGTACCAGCCTCCACCTCTTCTTTTGGCAGCTCATTCTATACACGCACACCCTCTGCATGATAAGGTCACCCCTTATAGGTCCATTTCAAATCTTTCCCCTCTCACTTTAAACCTATGACCCCTAGTTTTGAACTCCCCTACCCTGAGAAAAGGACCTTGGCTGTTCAGCCTCTCCCAATAGCTCAAACCCTCCAATCCTGGCAACATCCTTGCAAATCTTTTCTGAACCCCTTCCAAGTTTAACATCATCTTTCCTGTAGCAGGGAGACCAGAACTGAATGCAGTATTTCAAAAGTAGCCTTATCAACGTCACAACATGACCTCCCAACTCCTGTACTCAATGCACTGACCTATAAAGGCAAGCATATCAAATGTCTTCTTCACTGTCCTGTCTACCTGTGACTCCACTTTCAAGGAAATAGGAACCTGCACTCCAAGGTCCCTGTTCAGCAACACTCCCCGGGACCTTACTATTAAGTGTAAAAATCCTGCCCTGATTTGCCCTATGCAGCATGTCACATTTATCTAAATTAAACTCCATGTGCCACTCCTCAGCCCTTTTGCCCATCTGATCAAGGTCCTGTTATACTCTGAGGTAACGTTCTTCGCTGACTTGATGGGCTGAATAGCCGACTTTTGCTCCTATGTCTTATGGGTGCTAATTGGCTAGATTGGATTGATAACAATTTTATCAATACTGTCATCCACAGATGCATCTGCAATCAGTTGACTGAAGGTCAAGTAAGGTTTCCATCTTGATTGTCTCACCACCTGCCACAAATTTTGAGAAACAACTTTGTCCTTTAGCACTGAGCCAGCTCAGTCAGTAATGGTGTTACCAAGCCATTGTTGTACACTGAAATCCCCTACCCATGTAAATTCTGTGCCCTTGATACCCTCAGTGCATTATCCAATTACTGTTCAACAAAAAGAAATGCTCCTAAATTGAGTGGGTTGGGAAAGGAGCTGAACCTGCTAATGTTTGATCTGATGCAACGAGACCTAATGGGGTCTGAAGTTGATGTAGAGGATTCCAAGGACAATTCTTTGCTGACCATATACATCTGTGCCACCAACTCAAGTTCGTTTGTTCTACTGGTGAGACAGGACATACCCAGAAACAGTGATGGTGGTCCCTGGGATAGTCACATTAACCAAATCATATCTTACAATATTACATTGCTTGCTGCTTGTCTAGTCTTTGGAACACCTTCCCCAATTTTGCCCCAAGCCTGCAAATGTTTGGAGGAATTTGCAGATTGACAGATTCATATCGTAAAATCACAGACAGGTTGGTGTTATTGTTTTCAGTGCTGAGATTGATGCTAGATGGTTCAGCCAGTTTTTTTTCCTCTCTGCAATGGCTTGCTTGGCCATTTCAGAGGACAAAGAAGAGTCAACCACTGAAAAAGCTAGAAAAACTCAGAATTTTGTGTTCGTTTCAGATTTCCAGCATTCATGGTATTTTTCTTTCATTGACTCTTCCAATCACATTGTTATGTTCTGGAAGCACATATCAGCCAGATCAGATGAATATGACAGAACTCTGTTCATTAAAGAATTTTTATTACATTTTAATTTTAATTTTGTAAATTGAATGCAAATTCCATGGCTAACATAGGGTTTGTATCTATATCTGTGAAGTTGACAGTTTCATGTATAGCACATACCGGGAGGTGGTTGCAGGCTATGTCTCCACAGGCAGCAAATGAATGAGTGACCACCAGACAGAGTAACAGGACTAGGGAGGTCATGTAGCAGTATGCTGTGGCCATTCCTCTGCAAAATAATTACCCCGCTTCGGGTACTTTTGGGGGGAATGGTATCTAGGAGCATCATCAGCCAAACTCAACAGTTGGCTCTGCTGCACAGAAGTAAAGGAATATGGGTGGAAATGCTGTAGTCATTAGAGATTGAATACTAACATGTAGGTGATTCTGCGGCAGTAACTAGACTCTAGGATAGTATGCTGCCTCCCAAGTGTTGGGAACAGTCAGTGGTTGTCGTACACATTCATAATAATGACATAGGTAAGAAATGGGATGATGTCCTGAAAGCAGGATATAGGGAGTTAGAAAGCAAGTTTAAAAAATAGGACCTCAAATAACAGTGATCTCTGGTGCCACATGCTGGTCACAGTAGAACAGGATATATCTGATGAATACACAACCAGAGATGTGGTGTTAAAAGGGAGGGTTTTAGCCTCCTGGGGCTTGGGATCAGCTCTGGGGGAGACGGCACCAGTATAGGCAGGATGGGTTGTACCTGGGTCGGACCGGAACTGACGTCCCAGGGGATGCGTTTGCAAGTGCGGTCTGGTGGGAGATGGGTTAAACTATAATAGCAGGGAAAGTGAGCTGTACAGGGAGACTGGTGATATGGAAATGAGGGCTACAACAAAAGACAGAAGGGAAAATAGAAAAGGTGATAGGCAGAAATTCAAGGACCAGAATCAAGCAGGGCCCCAGTGAACAGGAGTGAAAGTGCTACAAAAACAAGCCTCATGGCCTGATATCGTCATTTGAAGAGCCTGTGCAATAAAATGAATGAATTAGTTCCACAAATATTTCTAAAGAGGTATGACATAGTGGGGAATACAGAAATGTGGCTGCAAAGTGATCATCAAAGGGAACTGAACATACAAGGATTTCCAGTTTTCAGAAAGATCAGACAAAAGGGCCGGCTGGTATGATTGCACTGCAGATGAAAAAGGAAATTGATGTGATCCTGGGGAAGAATATTAGCTCTGGTGGAGTAAAATGTATATGGGTTGAGCTTAGAAACACTAAGGGATAGTAAACTATAGCAGGGGTTGTTTATAGACCCACAAATTGTAGTAAGTAATATTTGGGAAGGCATTAAAAAGGAAATGAGAGATCCAATGATGGTACAGCTATAATTATGGGCAACTTCAATCTGCATATAAATAGGGCAAATCAAATCAGTAGCAATACCTTAGAGGAGGAATTCTTGGAATATATACAGGATAGTTTTGTGAATCAATATGTTGGAGACCCATTAGAGAAAAGCCAACCTTGACTGAGTATTGTGCAACAAGGAGGGAATAATTGATAATATATTTGTGTGTAGGTCCCGAGGAAAGAGTGACCACAATAGGATGGAATTCTTCATTAAGATGCAGAGTGACATAGCTTTTTCCCAAGACTAGGGTCCTGAATTTAAATGAAGGAAATGACAATGGTATGAAATGTGACTAGTTATGATAAATTGGGAATCGTTAGTTAAAGGGATGATGATAGAAGGATAACGGAAAACATTTAAAGAGTGCATGGACGAATTGCAGAAGTTAATCATCCCAGTTTTGCATAAAAATGAAAATGGGAAACATGGTCAGATCATGGCTAACAATTGAAATTAAGGATCGTATTAAATCCAAGGATGATTCATAAAAGTTGGCTAAAATAAAAACAACAGACCTAAGAATTGTAAGAATTTAGATTCCAGTAAAGACAGCCAAAGAGAGGTAAGTTTGCGGAACACCTCTATAAGCTTTTACTATTTCTTTGTGAAAAGAAAAAAAAAGAGATTAGTGAAGTCAAGTATGGAAGTATGGATCCTCAATAGGCAGAAATGGGGGAATGTATAATAGGGAATTAAAAGATGGCAAATTAAATACATACTTCAGTTCGGTCTTCACAAGGGAAGACACAAATAACATCCCAAATTAATGGAAGAACACAGGGCGTAATGGGAAGGAGGAATAGAAAGAAATTAATATTAGAAGGAAAATGGTATTGGGGAAACTAATAGGATTAGAGGCAGATAAATCCCCACGGCCTGATAAGCTTCATCTAATTCTTCAGGAAATGGCCCAAGCAATTGTCGATCCATTAGTGGTTGTCTTCCAAAATTCAATTGACTCTGGAACAGTTCCTATGGATTGGAAGGTAGCTAATAATAACCCTACTATTTAAGAAAGGAAGCAGAGAAAAAACATCAAATCATAGACTGGTTGGCTTGATATTGGTAGTGGAAAAAATGCTGAAATGTTTTGAGGATAGAACTATTACAGTCGATCGGGGGAGCTACTGCATGTGGTTTACTGGATTTTCAGAAGGCTTTCAATAAGGTCTCACATAAGAGATTAGCATGCAAAATTAAAACACATGGGATTGGAGGTCACGTACTGAAATGGATAGAGAACTGATCGGCAGACAGGAAACAAAGGTTAGGAATAGATGGTCTTTTTCCCAGTGGCAGGCAGTGACTAGTGATGCACTTCAGGGATCAGCGCTTGGACCCCAGCTATTCACAATATGGATGGTTTAGATGAGCGAACTACACGTCATATCTCCAAGTTTGCAGACGACAAAAAGGTGGGAGGGAGGGTTCGCTGTGAGGATGCAGTGAAGCTACAATGCGGTTTGGACAAATTATGTAAGTAGGCAGACACATAGCAGATGCAGTACAATATGGATAAATGTAAGTTTATCCACTGTGTTAGCAAAAAAACAGGTGGCAGCTTTTTATCAACACAGTGGCAAAGAGGAAAGTACAACAACTCATTGGTGCCCTCATTCACCAATCACTGAAAGTAAGCATGTAGGTGCAACAGGCCGTGAAGACAGCTAATGGTACATTGGCCTTTATAGTGAGAGGATTCAAGTAAAGGAATTATTCTCTTGATTCAACCATACAGGGCATTAGCAAGACCACAACTGGAATATTATGTGCAATTTTGGTCTCCTTATCTGAGGTAGGATGTTCAAACGATTGAGGGAATACAAAGGTATTTCACCAGACTGACTTGTGGGGTGGTGGGGCTGATGTACGGGGAGAGATTGGATCTGTGAGGACTAAATTCACTAGAATTTAGAAGAATGTCAGGGTGGAAGGGGTGGTGGTCATAGAATCTCATAAATCTGTAAAATTTTAACAGCATTGGACAGTCGTATGCAGGAAGGACATTCTCAATGACTGGGGAGTCCAGAAACAGTGGTCACAGTCTAAAGGTAAGGGGTAAACCTTTTAGGTCAGAGATGATGAGGAATTTCTTCACCCAGAGATGGTGAGCCTGGGGAATTCTCTGCCACAGGAAGGTATGGAGGCTAAAACATTAAGACTTTCAACAAAGATGTAAATATGGTTCTAAACAGATTAAAGGATATGGGGAGAATGTGGGAACAGGGTACTGAGCTGGATGATCAGCCATGATTATATTGAATGGTGGAGCAGGCTTCTTGGGCCAAATGCCTATTCCTGCTCTGATGTTATGTTTCTATTAGCTTGGGCATCTGGATTACTCATCCAGTGACATTACCAATACACCAGTGCCTCACCACAACTGAACAAGTATAGGTTCCAAATTACTACCTTTCATCCCTTTGCAATAACCAGTTCATTTTCCTTCCCAAGCTTGATTTACAGTTTCAATATAGACTCAAATCTCTGAGAATGTAGAAGATACAAACATGGGAATGTAAATTAAGCAATGCATTTCATCTGGTTCAAATAATTGGAATAAGTGCAGTGCAGTGCTGTGTGGTGAATACCGAAGCTGAAAGCAGAATCCACAACAGAGTTGTGATTTCAGCTTTGTAACATGATGTAGAAACTTGAACAAAATTACAGAGAGAGGAACAATGACTGGATTCTAACAAGATGAAGATGCTGAGATCACTGTAAAGGTAATGAGAATGGATCAGGAGTAAATCAGAGGGTAACAGATGTTTGTGGATGTTCTGGACCAGACCAAACCCCCTCAAACTACTTCTTATTTTTCAGGTCAGTATAAGGCATTACGTTCCAGATGCAATTCGATTGGTCAAACTACTTGACTTTAAGCAAAACACACTTTATTTTTGCACTACATTTAAAATACAGACAAAATAAAAATAAAAAAATTGGCTTAACTGTACCTCTATTGAAATACCTAACAAAATAATATATTAGGAGTTGTAACAATATAATGGAGTTGATGGTATAACAATATTGTCACTGGACTAATAATCTAGAAGCCCAAGCTAATATTCTGGGCCTATGGGTTCAACTCCCACCACAGCAGTTGGAATTTAAGTTGGGGCGGCACGGTGGCTTAGTGGTTAGCACTGCTACCTCACAGTGCCAGGGACCTGGGTTCGATTCCACCCTCGGGCAACTGTGTGTGGTGTTTGCACATTCTGCCTGTGTCTGTGTCAGTTTCCTCTGAGTGCTCTGGTTTCCTCCCACAGTTCAAAGATGTGCAAGTTATGTGGATTGGCCATGCTAAATTACCCCGTAGTGTTCAGGGATGTGTAGATTAGGTGGGTTATAGGGGGATGGGTCTGGGTGGGCTGCTCTGAGGGTCAGTGTGGACTTGTTGGGCTAAAGGGCCTGTTTCCACACTGTAGGGATTCTATGATCTATTATCTACCACCACTAATTAATTGTTCTAATACAGTAACATCCCATAAACACAATCTTGACAAATGCAAATTCAGTAAAATAGATTGTCTCACATGCAGTGCTAACAGCACAAAGAGAACCCCAGCTTATAGTTGCATCATAGAGAGGAATAAGAGCTTCCACATCCGGCTTCAAGAGAACAGCAATTGCAGAAAGCCAAAACTAAAGATTCTGGTTCTATCGGTGTTTGACCTACCCATCCAGGCTGCTTCTATTGTTCCAACATTTTTTAAAAAAGCCCAAGACCTCACAAGCTGTTTACTTTATTGGCTTGGAGCAGTTCGCTCGACACCTCTGTCTCAAACTTCCTTCACTAAAAAAAAGAACCAAATACACCTCTTAAAGCCATAGTGTCGTCACAGTGGATACATGAAAAAATGTAGCCAAGAGACTGAAATAAGCTGGTAACCTGGTCCAGAAAGAGAGGGTAGATAAGTCATGAGGTGATTGATTGAAACAGGATTGGATGGGAGATGACGACAACAGCTCAAGAAGGGTTAGCAAGACAATTAAATGCAGTGGAATTTCAAAAATAATACATGGGTTTCAGATTGAAAAGCCTAATACGGATCCCAAGTAAATTGGGAAAAGCTGAAATAAAAATAGCAAATGTTTTAAAAAGGACAAAAATGAGAGCCAAGTGTCTCATTAAACAAGATGACATTCAGGGAGAAAACATCTTTGATGGGAATTTCCCAAAACATAATGCGCATGTGAACAAAGCCCCAAGATAGACACCTATATGCACATTTTGATTATGGGAACGTTCTAGTAAAACTACAGGTGGTACGTAATTTTTAACAGCTATTTTTAACAGCTCTAATTGAATGTCAAAGGTGCCTTCAGTCCTTGGATTCTGCTAATTTTCACAATTATCACCTATAGGAGACCACTGTTACAGCTATTAGGTTGCAAATTTGCTTAAAACAGCCACCTTAAGCAGAGGAAACATTAGCTCTGTTGGTAACAGCATGAAATGCACATGAAAGCTTGCTCTCAGTTCAAAGAGATCACATTTGAGCGCATTTGTATTGGAAGTTTTGCCAGCTTGGCTAGAGGGAAGAATCTCTAGTGCATTCTGGGCAGGATGTGGCTCAGTCGTTAGCACTGCTGCAGTTCGATTGGGTTCAATTCCAGCCTCAGATGACTGTCTGTGTGGAGTTTGCACATTCTTCCCATGTCTGCGTGGGTTTCCCCCAGATGCTCTGGTTTCCTCCCACCGTCCAAAGATGTGCAGGTTAGGTGGATTGGCCATGCTAAATTACCTATAGTGTTCAGGGATGTGTAAATTAGGTGGACTAGCCATGGGAAATGCAGGGATAGGGTGGGGGGGTGGGGATGGATCTGGGTGGGATGCTCTTCAGACAGTCAGTCAATGTGGACTTGTTGGGCTGAATGGCCTGTTTCCACACTGTCGGGATTCTATGAATTCTCACCGATCACGTTAGTTTTGGACTCAGGAGTTTCCTGGTGGGGAAGGTGATGACAAAAAGCAAGTCCTTGGGAGCTAAGATTAGCTTTGATTGATTCCTAGATTACAAAGTGTCCAGTGAAGACAGTGCAAATTACAGCCATAACGCAATATTTTTGGACATGCGATGAGTTAAATGGAATAACATCTTGTCTCTTCTTTCAAAATTAATTTGTTGGTTACTGTAAACATCTTACAACTTGAAATCTTGCAACGTTGTCCTGTCAGACTCTGAAAGCTTTATTTTCCAAATTTTTCAGTTTTATCGATCTCTACAGAATGTGGACCAGAAACAATTCTTAGTTCTCCTAGCACAGGTTAAAACAAAACAGAAGCTTACCTTTTTGATAGTTTTAGTCTGAATCAAAGCGAGTTCTCTGTTCTCGTCAGCTACATACAAGGACAATTTCACATAAGGGTCACTGAAAAAGTGAAAAATATCACATTAACACTAATGCATTAGCTTCAATTCTATTTGTATGCCTCTATTTTCAGTTACTGCTTGATACAAACACTACCTGGCAAACTAGAGAAATCAGGTGAGCTGCTTGCTGGCTCTTCTGTGAAATCTGTTCTCAAAGCAGAAGTGTGCTGATTCAGCTTTCTCTCTGCTCTTCATTCAATAGCACAGCCAAACTTGACAAACAAGAGAGGGAGCCTCACATCCACCCCATATCCTAACATATCTAACATTGAAAAATAGAAAAAAATGTCTGCTCACTAAAGACAAATTTATCATTCTGTCCGAAACAAAAAGGGGTTCCACCAATTTAAAGCATATCAAACTTCCTTCTCACACGTACAACAACAGGGGGAAAAAAAAGTACACAGTAAAGTGAAAGCTATGTTAGGACAAATTACTGTATAGTTGCAATGTACTTCAGTTTCCAATGAATATTAAACATTTATATAAATATAGCCAAAGTGTGCTACTAGTTAGGCACCTCACCACCTCTATTTGGTTTACATTCGTTCATGATTCATTAATGAATAAAACAATCCCATAGGCAGCCATACAAATTAGACATGATCCACATTCTACCTGGCAATGATACAAATAAGCTGCCAGAACCACGATAGTAGGTGATATCATAAATTCTTCATGTGATTTAAATCAATCCAGACCATAAAGGCCTCAGACAAAAGAGCAAGAGTAGGCCATTCAGCGTGTCAAGTCTGCTACTCCGATTCAATGAGATCATGGATAACCTGATCATCCTCAGATCTGATTTCCAGCCTTTTGCCTGTAACCCTTAATTCCCGTCCTGGTTAAAAATCTGGAACAAAAACAAAGTTGCTGGAAAAGCTCAGCAGGTCTGGCAGCTGGAATCTGTCTATCTCAGGCTCAAATATACTTAATGACCCTGCCTACGGAGGCCTCTTGGTAAAGAATTCCATGGAGTCACCACCCTCGAAGAAATTCCTCCTCATCTCAGTTTTATATGGACGACCCATTATTCTGAGATACGCCCTCTATGACCCTAGACACTCCCTTAAGGGTAAAACAAACTCTCTGCATCAAACCATTCAAGTCCCCTAATCTTGTATGTTTCAATACAGTTGCTCTCATTCTTCTAAATTTCAATGAACATCGATTTAACGTACTCAACCTCTCCTCCAGTACCTCCATAACTGGGATCAGCATGGTGAACCCTCTCTGCATTGCTGCCAATGCCAGTATATCCTGCCTTAGATAGATGGACCAAAACAGTATTCCAGGTGCAATCTAACTAGTGCTTTGTATAATGTAGCAAGGCTTCCCATTTTTATACTCCATTCCCTTTGAAATAAAGGCCAACATTCCTAATGCCTTCCTGTTATCTGCTGAACTTGTATGCTAGCTTTTTGTGATTTATGAATGAAAAAATCTCAATTCCTTCTGTGCTGTAGCAGTCTGCAGTATTTTTTTCACTTAAATAACATTCAGCTGCTCTATTTTTCCTGCCAAAGTGCATAACTTCACATTTTCCCAGATAACATTCCATCTGCCAACTTTTGAGCACACTCGCTTAACCTGTCTGGAACCCTCTGTACACTTTGCATCAACCTCATTACCTGCCTTCCCACCTGCGTTATTCGCAAACTTTGCTAATAGTATATTCACTTTTCTCATCCAAGTCATGAACATATATTGTTAGTAATTATAGCCCCAGCATTGATCCCCTGCAATATTCCACTAGTTACAGGTTGCCATCCTGAAAATAGCCCCCTTCCCCAACTATCAGTCTTCTATTAGTTAGCCAATTCTCTATCTACATTAATATACTACCTCCAACACCGTGGGTTCTTACCTAGTAGATAGCCTAACATGTGGTTCTTTATCATTGTCTTCCAGAAATTCAAATCAATCACATTCATTGCTTCTCCTTTATTTATCTTGCTTGATACTTTCTCAAACAATTCCAATAAATTTGTCAGGTATGATATCCCCTTCATGAAATCATGCTGACTCGGTTTTATTATGTGTTTCTATATGCACTGTAATTAACTTTATAATAGACGCTTAACATTTTCCCAATAACAAATTTAAGCTCACCTGCCTTTTTTTTTGTCTCCTTCCCTTCTTGAACATCAGCACTTTTCCAATTCTCCCAATATTTTTCCAAAATCAAAGGTCCTTGTAATATTACTACCAGTGCATCCACTATTTCTGAGGCCTTTTCTTGTATTCTTGGATGTAGCCTATCTAGTCCAGGGGACATCTGGGTCTCTTCCCTAGTACGTTTTCTCTAGAGATGTTTATTCTACTTATTTCCTCTCTCCTTTTTTTCCCCTTGATCATTTAACATTTTGCCATTAGTGTCTTCTACCATGAAGATTGATGCAAAACACTTATTCAACACCTCTGCTATTTCCTTGTTCCACATTATTTCCCCAGCTCTGTTCTCCTTTGGGCTACGTTAACTCTGGCCTATCTCTTACTTTTAATTTGAAAATCTCATTGCCCGTCTGGATATTACTTGCAAGTTTACTCTTAAATCTTATTTTCTGGTGTTTTTGGGTCTGTTTTGCTAGTTTCTAAGTGTCTCTAATTGCCTGGTTTACACTAATCTTTGCCAAATTGTATGTTTTTCTTCAAATATATCTGGAAATCTATCGCTGTTCCTTCACTGTTGCTGGGTCCAAATCCTGGAATTCTCTCCCTTACGGCATTATGGGTCAACCCACAGCAGGTGGACTGCAGCGGTTCAAGGCGGCAGCTCAGCACCACCTTCTCAAGGGCAACTAGGGACGGATAATAAATGCTGGCCAGCCAGTGACACACACATCCCACAAAATGAATAAATAAATGAATAAATCCAATGCTTTCCTTACTCCCCTGTTAATCATGCTTGGTTTAACCGCTTTCTGGAACGTTGCTTCCACACAATGATATTTCTTTGTTGTCAGCAATGAACTTTTTTTTAAAATGTTTGTCATTGTTTGAGGTGGCACGGTGGCTCAGTGCTTAGCACTACTGCCTCACAGGACTAGGGACCCAGGTTCAACTCCAGCCTCAGGTGACTGTCTGTGTGGAGTTTGCACATTCTCCCAGTGCTCTGGTTTCCTCCCACAGTCCAAAGATGTACAGGATGGGTGGATTGGCCGTGCTAAATTGCCCAGGGATGTTTAGGTTAGGTGGGTTAGACATGGGAAATACAGGGGTCGGGGAATGGGTCTGGGTGGGATGCTCTTTGGAGGGGCAGTGTGGACTTGTTGGACCGAATGGCCTGTTTCCATACTGTAGGGATTCTATGATGATTGTTGCTCAGCTGTCTTTCCTGCCAAATTCCTTTCCCAATCCAATCCAGCTTGCTGTGCCCTCATTCCTTTATAGTTAGCCTTATTTAAGTTTAGCACAGTTATGCCAATCTGAAGGAGTAAAAAGAAAAATCATCATCTTAGGAACCCTGGGCTTTGAAGACCAAGAGGAAGAAAAAAAATCTATTACAGCTCATTTTAATCTACTGACCACAACAGTAAAGCATAACCCGAACCCTACTGCTCATTTCCCCAAATGTGATCACAGTTGCCCATCACTGAATATCTTACTCTTCTTCAATGCACTCATTGGCCTTAGCTTGTCCTAGTCCACTTGTATTCAGTTCTTACGTCAGTCCTAAACCAATTTAAGCTACCATTATATTGACCTCTAGGAACCTCCCTGTAGTTGAAAATCTCCTCCAATCCTCTCACTTTTCAAATTAACTTCGGTTCCACTTCTAATCATTTCTTCCAGGCTCATCTTAAGCTTATATGTTGGTTTACTTTGGTGATATGCCGTGAAGTGCCTTGGGATTTTATGTTAAATGACTTTAATAAAATGGATGCCTCTAAATGCCATGGAGAGTAAACCAGACTAACACCAGTGCACAGACTCAAATTGCCTCCATCCATAAAACTGTACAAGTCAGTCCCTGTGAGAAGCAAGGCTGATTTCAAATGGGTGGGGGGAGCAAAGAGAAAAAATAACATTTATATTGAATTCTGCTCCAATCATACACATGACAAGTTCGTATCCTAACTTCTGTTGCTTGTGTTATGTGCACAGCTACGGAAAACGCAGTCAAATACACAATGCATTTTGCGCAAGAGTAAACGATATCGTACAAAATGCAACATCAGGAAGAATCATACATAAAAAAATTCGAAACAATCAATCAATAGAGTAATAGAACAAACTCCCAAAACGTCCACAATAAGCATCAAAAACTTTCACAACTTAACAGAACCTAAATTCTGTGCCCAGAAGACTCCACCTTCTGATCTCGTAATGCTTTTCTCACAAACTGCTGTCAATGTAAATTCCCTTCCTGATCTGTATTATTTCATATTATTTCCTGTAGTGCTTCCATTCAATTTAAATCTGTTCTTATGACATTCCTAATCAAAATCTTCACAACTTAACACATCAAACTGCAAACTGCCTTCTCCCTTCTCCAACCTAGTTTTCTTCTCCAAAGTTCTGCTTACTCCCAGATCCAGAGCCATCTTTTGTGCAACTTGAAACCTGAGCCTGTCCAAACGGGAGTGTAGTTTTGCCATGGCAAAAATGTCATTTAACAGTCAGAAGTGACATATTACATCACTCTTCATACTTCTCTACCTGCAGCAGCCTAAGCCATTTTGCTGTGACATTCTATCCAAATGCCCCTTCTATTACATAGCTGAAATTGATTGCTTTTATGTAGTTTTAACCAGGGAAACAAAACACTTCTACTTACACTATTGCAATATTAAGTCTGGAGACCATCAAAGATCGATCTTGGACTCCCTCTAGTTTTTCATCCACATATTGTCCTTCAACAATATCTTTTGGAAAATATATGATAATCCTCATGTACACTGACAACATTCAGATCTGTCTCATAACAATCCTTCTCAATTTGTCTACAGCCTACGATTCATTATTCAGTACTTTCAATATCCAGTACGGGGAGGATAAGGTCACTATATCGTTGATCCCAGCCACAAAATCTGTTCCTTATCCACTAATTTCACCCCTCTCCCTGACCATTATCAAACGATGAATCAAAATGTTAACAACCTGTGTCCTTGTCTCATCTGAGCTGAGCTTCAGACCTGGTATCTTCCCCATACCCATAATAGCCAATTTCCTCCTCATTAATATCGCACATTCCTTTCCCTGCAACAGTCCATATTTTGTCAGAATCCTATTTCATGTTTTGGTTACTTCCGATCTCCTGGCCATCCTCCCAACCTCCTTTATTAACTCATCCAAAACTGTATTGCCTATATCTTAACTGATATGAAGCACTGTTCATCAATCATATCTCACCCACAAGCTCCCAGTTTAGCAATGCCTTCACATCAAGTAAGAAGTTGTCCCTGTACCATGCTTCTCTATTTTCAGCTATTGTAAACTCATCCTACCCAACAACTCTTGTGCTTTTTCAATTCTCATTATGAGCATCATTCACTTGGGCTTAATTGTTCAAATTTCCCCTTAAGTCTTCCTGACTTTGTATCACTCTTTCCCTTCGTCCTGTACTAACCATGACAATTTATTCAGTGCTACCTCCTCATCTTGGCCCACACTTGCACAGCAGTGCCTCTCAAACTATACACGACCAATTACCTCTTGAATGGAGACAGATGCCTACTGTCCATTGAAAGTTTATGGCTAAATACTGTTGTGAAGTTTCCTGGTGTCATTTAACTACATTAAAATGTATTACATAAATGTCATAGCAATTACTGGAGATTGCAAATCAGAAATTGCACAAGCTAATCCCAAATGTTTCACCCAATTAATTACAAAGTTTTAAGTTTCAAATCACAAGTAACCAAAGGCAATTAATTCTGAACAGATAATGTTACATATTACTGTCCTAGCAGAAATTTTCAGAGCCTTTATTCATCGAAATATTACTTTCTTACCTGCGAAATGATCATATTGCGTTAATAATTGTGGCTATCAATCACAAACTTGACAGAAACAATAGAAATCCCTAAATGGTCTTTTTCTTAAAAGGGTGGTCAATTTAAGATTATTTTAATTATTATAAAGGCTAAAGTATCATAAATTCAATTCTGCGGAATCTTTTACTTTCGTGTTTAGAAAGCTATTTCTGAGAACTATTTACCATCTTCATTAAATAAGTTTTCAACAGAAGTTAAATCGCAAAAGCGGTGATTATATTAATTAAATTATCAATTATATTCATGAACTGGTTAACCATATCGTTAGATTTCTAAATTTTCACGACCATTTGCTCATATTTTTGAAACTCAAAGGAAGGGAGAAAGATTTCCCTGTTCAAAATAAATAGTTAATTTTTTTAAGATCATACCTTCCATAGCTTTCACACATGATCTCCGTATTATACCTTTCATACATACTTTTCAAGGCAAATTACATATGTATAGGTTAACATGTGCAATGGTCTTAAAATTCAGATGCACATCATATGGTTAGGCAATGTGAGAAGTTGCACATCTATTTCATTACCTAAATGGGTTAGTCTGCAATTTCTGGCTGGATTTTAGTGGAAGATCTTAACTAATGCAGTATCGAGCAGGAGACACGCAAGTCAGAGGACATCTTTGTGTCTGTTTCTGAGCTTGGCAAAGATAGCCAAGTCTTTCATCAGTTACTGTGCGTCTGAATAGCCTTGGAGAAAGAACATGGGGCTCTTTTGAGTCTTCAATGCAAGATGTCGTGCCGCATTCACCTTGATAATATTACGAAATTCAAGATTTCCACAACCCAGAATTTAATACAATAAAGCATGAATGTGGAGACAGAAAGGACTGCAGATGCTGGAAGCTAGAGTCAAAAAATATGGAGCTGGAAAAGCACAGCAGGTTAGACAGCATCCAAGTAGCAGGAAAGTCAACATTTCAGGTCGAAACATTGAGTTTCCTGCTCCTCGGGTACTCTAACACTTTGTCTGTGTCGATGGACGATTTAAGATAAGTATCTCACATTCCTCTGTGCTCCCTCAATCTCATGTGCTCTCCCTTGCTCATGCTCCCTTGCTAATCTTCAGAATTGAATTAGCAACTCTTCAAAACAGCTCATTTGAATTTGCAATGTTTTACACTTTACCTATTTATGTAATTACCTCAGGGAGCTATTAGTAGATATCTTACTATTATGACCAAGAGTTGATTGTCTGACAATATTACATCTACTTGTGGTTCACGCAGAAGTTTTTTTAATAAGAGACTTTATCATAGTAAATGATTGGGTTTCAATTTATATTATGTAGAATAGACTTAATGCAACCTTGCTTCCTGATGCTGACTGTCTCACCACACGGTCTAAAGTTAGAACAATACAAGTTTTGGACCTCCTGTCCTTCAGGCTCCTGTTGTCTAGGTCATTGTCTAGCTTTGATGCATAGCTCCTCTGACAT
>NC_063332.1:36175209-36208324 GCF_021869965.1 Rhincodon typus | reverse complement strand
TGGATGCTGTCTGTCTGCTGCTTTTCCAGCTCCACATTTTTTGACTCTAGCTTCCAGCATCTGCAGTCCTTTGTCTCTCCAAGTCACTGAAAACCACACTGTGAAGTCTCTTCTAAGAATGCCCACCTTGAAGAAGTTTTCCTCCTCCCTCTGAAGAGAGCTCAGTGAGTCTCAGTCCCACCGCAACCCCCTGGGACTGAGACTCACTGAGCTCTCTTCAGAGGAAGGAGGAAAACTTCTACCTCCTCTCCCGTGAAACTCTTCAAAGCACAAATATCCTAGCCAACAGCAGGGGGAGCTCTGCATCAGACACAACATAGTTAAGGAGACAGCAAGAACTGCAGATGCTGGAATCAGAGTTGATACAGCATGGAGCTGCAGGAACACAGCAAGTCAGGCAGCAGCAGAGGAGTCGGAGAGTCGATGTTTCAGGTCCAGACTTTCATGAGTACTTCTGAAGGAATTCTGAGGATTTCTGAAGAAAGGTCTAGGCCCGAAACGTCAGCCTTCCTGCTCCTCTGATGCTGCTTGGCCTGCTGTGTTCATCCAGCTCTACACCTTGTTATCTCAGATTCTCCAGCATCTGCAGTTCCTACTATCTCCAAGATTACTTTGATGAGATCTGCAGTCAAACAAGCAATTGGAGTATTTGGTCACATTCCCGACTTGTGCCTCTCAGCTAGAATAGATTTGGGGAGCCAGAATAAAAGCACCCACTATTGAATGACTAGCCTGTGATCTGCTGCAATGGTCCTCATGCAGGTTGACCAGGTGAGTTTTAGATCAGTGACATCTCCAGGATTTTGATGGTGTGGGGGATGCACAAATGACTGTGTAGGTAAGGTGCTTCAATTTTCTCTTGCCAGAGGCAGCTTTCGTCTGGCATTTGTATGACAAGATGTTACTTGCTACTTTTCAGAGCATGCTTGGATGTGGTCTAAATCTTGCTGCATGTGGACTCAGAGGGCTTCAATATTTAAGGAGCTCTGAATAGTACTGGACACTCTGCACGAGTGAACACTCCAGTTCTGGCCTGGAGGGAAGGTCATTGATGAAGCAGTTTAAAACAATTGGGTCTAAAACACAACCGGAGGTATTACTGCAGTGATGCCCTGGGTTTGAAATAATGGGTCTCCAACAACAGTCACTATCTGATGCTGCATGACTCCAGCCATAGTAACGCTATCCTCGATTCCCTTTGGCTGGGCAAACTGCTTCATTACCTGAAATTTGTGGTAAAAGGAGCTGAAAGTAGTGCAGTCACCACCACCACAATTCTGATCTTACGGTGGAAGAAAGGTTATTGCTGAATAGCTGGCCCGGGAAAATGGTACAGTGTTATCCTCTGGCCAAGATAATCAGATTCCAGCAATCACAGTCCTTGTTTTTATTTCAGGGATGGCCCTAAACATGAGAGGAAGCTTTCCCTGATCCACATTTACTTCAGCTTTGGATTCTGTGGTTATCGCTATCAGTCAAATGGCATCTTAATATCATACTCACACCACCTCCGAAATTCAGACCGTACCCTTTTCTCCCTCACCAAAGACATGAGACCATAACCAAGATTTGATTTGATTTGATTTATTGTCACACGTACCTAAATACAGTGAAAAATTTTGTTTTCAAGCTGTAAACGGGATCATAGTAAACAAGGACATACAGATCATAGGGTTTAAAAACAAACTTGGACAGAGTGAGGCATTGATGTTACAATTCACAGGACGTGTGTGAGGCAAGAACAACATTAACAAGATCGACATTATTTGAAGTTAGAGAGTCCATTCTTCAGTCTAATAACAGCAGGGCAAAAACTGTTCTTGAATCTGCCAGTGCGAGTGTTCAACTTTCTGTATCTTCTGTCTGACAGAAGAGCATTAATCGGGATGGAATGGGTCTTTGATGACATTGGTAGCCTTTCCACCACAACAAGACGTGTAAATGGAGACCATCGATGAAAGGGTTGGCTTCCATGATAGACTGGGCTCTGCACACAACCTTCTGCAGTTTCTTACGGTCCTGGGCACAGGAGTTGCCATACCAGGCCATCGTGCACCCAGACAGTATGCTTTCAATGGTGCATCTGTAAAAGTTGGTGAGGGTCCTTATGGGCAAGGCAAATCTCCTGAGCTGCCTGAGGAAGAAGAGGCGTTGTTGTGCCTTCTTGACTGTTGCATCTACATGGGAGGTCCAGGAGAGGTTGTCTGTTATCGGTTATCATCACTCTGAGGAACTTGACAGTCTCAACTTTCTCAATCTCAGTTCCGTTGATGTAGATGGGGGCATGTTTTCCTCCTTTCTTTCTGGAATCAATGATCAGTTCTTTTGTTTTGCTGACATTGAGACAGAGGTTATCATTGCACCACATCACCAAGCCGTCTACCTCCTTTCTGTATGCTGACTCATCGTTGGTTGACATCTGTCCTACCATGGTGGTGTCAACAGCAAACTTGTAGATGGCATATGTTCAGAATTTGGCAATATAGTTGTGGGTGTACAGGGAGTACAGTAGGGGGCTGAGAATTCATCCTTGGCGGGGGCGTGGAAGAGGTGCAGATGTCTGTCTTCACTGATTGCAGTCTGTGGGTTAGGAAGCTGAGGATCCAGTTGCAGAGGGCAGAGCCAAGACCAGGTCTCTCAATTTTGAGATCAGTCTGGAGGGGGTGATGGTGTTGAAGGTGGAGCTGTAGTCCAGGAGCAGGAGTCTGACGTAGGTGTCCTTGTTGTCCACTGGTGTACAACACCCAAAAGTGCCATTGTGTCGACCTTGCGTGCAAATGGTTTACTGTATGTTTTCTACTTTGCCACAGTGACTCCAGTTAAAAAAATACTTCACTGGCTTGTGAAGTCCTATTTGAAAACCTGAGGTCATTATCACAATCCGAGTTACCTTGCTTCCAACTGTCTTAATTTTATACTTCAGTTATGTTAGGAAGACAGCAAGTATCAGAGTAGTGAGTGACGTAAGGCAATTGTACATAACAAAATAAACTGAAGCTGAATATGCAAAATTTAAAAAAAAACAAATTAAGGAACAAGGGTTGTGAGGGCAATTCATTTTCTGAAGAATAACGAGGTAATCACATGAAAGTAAAGCTTATCTCTTAATTCTCTAGATAGAAATTAACTTTGGCACAATACCACAATAATGAAGATGGTAGCCATAATCTTTTTGAGGTCTGAACAGAACGGTAAAGCTGTCAAGGACTTCAGGCCTAAGATCAGCATAGACAGGATTTGGATTTGTTTTTAAGGAGATGCATATATGACATTCTTCAAAAGAACTTACTTTTATTCAGCACTTTTAAAATAAAAGCTTTTCAAAGCAAAAGCAGACACCAGTAAGTGGAAGGTCAGGGATTAAAACATTCGTTGGAGATAATTCTTGCTCATCTTTGGAAGCAAGGAGGGGTGGAAAAAAAAACAAAGGGTTTGGCAGTAATGATAAATCCAGGAATCAACATACAGGAACAAATACATCGACAGACAAAATGAGGTGTGACAGGGAAAATGTCAGAAACAAAGCAACTCAGTTGGCAACAATGCAGGAGGAACTTGCAGAAAAAAGATTTACAGTAAATTGCACAAGGAATGAGAATTGTGTACAGTAATGTAGGATGGCAAGTCAACACATACCAGTAATGACAGAAATGATAGACAAGTGGGATGTGATACAGGATACATGCAGCAGGTTCAGAGTTAAATTGTAACTGAAACTTATTCCTGTTATACATTTCTACCAACAGATAAAATTCAGCAAAACAATTTCCTCAACACCGTTGCAGGCGATATGCCTAGCCCAATGATTCAAATCAGCTGTTTCGAAATTTACACCTCTAAGTGGGACTAATGCAACTAAAATGTTGAATTTTTACAAGACTGTGAGAGAGAAGCATGAAGTGATGCACTTTTGAATTGAAGAGAGAAAATATACAGCGAGTGATCAAATTTGAAGGATAATTCAGAAATAAAGAGACCAAGCAAATACATAAATAAAAAGTGACGGTGACAAATCAAAGAGATAAATGTATTTTAAAAAAATAGAATCTTTAGCTTTATTAATAGAGCACAAAATGATAGCAGATGCGTTAAAACCTCATAAATCCTGATGAGTAAAACCTTCAGTTCCAGCTACAGTAGTGCGTCCAATTCTGGACACCACATTTGATGAAGTGTAGATCAAAGCAGTTTGACCAGGATCAATGAATGGCACAGCCAAATCAAAGGGTTGAATGGCCTACTCCTGCTCCTATTTACCATGTTTCTGTACTAGGGAAGAGGATCTGCAGTTATGTGCAGACACTAAAGAAATTGAGGCTGTTTTCCTTAAATCATAAAAGGTGAATGGGGAAATGAGTAAAAGTTTGAAAAATGATGAAGGCCTTTTGCAAAGTAAAGAAGAAATTGTTCCAGTTTGCTAGAGGGTCAGTAATGATGTGTTTAAGATACTTTGATCAAAGAACCAGCGGGCAGATAATATTTCTTTCTGCACAGTGTTCTGAGCTACGATAATTTGAGAGTGCACTGCTTGAGAAGTCAATGGTATTCAAATAGATTTTAGATATATTCTTGAAAAAAAATTTGCACAGCCCTCGGGTAAGTGGGGAAAAACAGACTGCTCCTTCTATGAACAGGTATCAGCATGATGGTCTCAATAGCCTGATTCTGCCACATCAATCTTTGGTTTTATGACACAATGATCTTGTTGTATTAAAATCTTCCATATTAAAGAATATATTCACATGTAAAAATGGCACAACTATTAAACAAGTTCCAACTAACAGTTAAATCTAAAATTGACATGAACTAAAATAAGTTTCTGAAATATTTACATATTGTGACAATAGTTCAAAACATACTTTCGTATGACGATTACAGGAATACATGTTAGTGCGCTGGTTTCATTCTCTGGAGATCAAGATATCTGAAGATCACTATGATTTCAATAGGTGAGATCAGAGTGGCAACCCTTGACATCAACGCTGCATTCGACCAAGTTTGACATCAAGGAGGCCAAATAAAATGGGCATCAATGGGACAGGAGAAAAAAATGCTCTCCACTGTTTGGAAATATACCTGGCACATAGGAAGATGGCCATGGTTGTGGTCAGTCATCTCAGTTCCAGGATCTCTCTGCAGGAGTTCCTCAGGGTAATGTCCTAGGCCGAATCATCTTCAGCTGCTTCATCATTGATCTTCCCTCTACCATAAGGTAAGAAGTGCAACATTCGCCAATAATTACACAATGTTCGGCACCATTCGTGACTCCTCAGGTACTTCACCTGACAAAGGGGCTATGCTCCAACAGCTTGTGTTTTCAAATAAACCTGTTGGACTAAAACCTGGCATCATGGGATTTCTGACCTTTTCCACCCAGTCCAACACCGGCACCTCCACACCACAGATACTGAAGCAGTCTATGTCCAAATGCAGCAAACCTGGACAATATATCCAGGCTTGGATTGAAAAGAAGCAAGTAGCATTCACACCACATAAATGCCATGCAACAACCATCTCTTGTAACAGACAATCTAACCACTGTACCTTGACATTACCATCACAGAATGCCCACAATTAACACCCTCAGGGTCACTAGTGACTAGAAACTCAACTGGACTCACCATATTAATACAGTAGCTACAAGAGTCACTCAAAGGTTAGGAACATTGCATTGTGTAACTCACCTCCTGACTCCCCGAAGCATGTCCATCATATATATGGCACAAATCAGGACTGTGATGGAATACTCCCACTTGTGTTGTTAGAGCTGCTTCCATCTAGACAAGAAGTTTGACACCATCCAGGACAAAGCAGGCCACTTGACTGCCTCTACATCCACGAGCATCCACTCCCTCCACCAACTACGCTCAGTAGCAGCGGTAGGTACAATCTGCCAGAGGCATTGTATAAATTCGAAGGTCCATTGTCAGCACCTTCCAAATCCATGATCACTTCCATCTACAAGGACAAGGGCAAGCTCCCCTCCAAGGAACTCATCATCCTGACTTGGAAATATATTGCCATTCCTTCGCTGTCACTGGGTCAAAATCCTGGAATTGCCTCCTTGATGGCATTGTGAGTTCAGCCACACCACACGGAACTGCGGTAGTTCAAGAATGCAGCTCACCACCTCCTTCACAAGGGCAATTAGGGATGAACAATAAAAATGCTGGCAGCCAGCAACACCCATATCCCAAGAATGAATTTAAAAAATAAATATAGATAGGAGATTCCTTACAGGAGAATCTAGAGCTGAAGGTCATTATTTAAAAATAAGAACCATCCATTTAAGATAGAGATAAGGAGAAATTCCACATCCTCTCCCCTCACAGAAGGTCTTTGGAACTCATCTCCTCAAAAGCCAGTGAAAGCAGCATCCTTGAATACTTTTAATGTAGAAGTAGATAAATTCTTGGGGATAAGCAATAGACAATTTTGTGTAGGCGGAAATGCAGTGTGATCAGATCAGCCATAGTCACATCAAATAGTGGTGCAAGGTTCCTGCTCCTAATTTCTATGTTAGTGACAATGTTAGTATTATGTCTTCAATGCATCACGTGGACTAACAAAATATTGCCCTCTACCTGGGAGTTAAACTGAATCTCCCAGCAGTATGACATCTAAAATACTTAGAAACTGAAGTACCAAGGTTTGCTCTTAATTCAATTCCTCTGAATTCATTTCCATTGACAATTTAAATAACATAGATACATACACACAAAGGCGGTTTATATGCACAATTATTACTCATACCATCTCATTAACAGGAACACAAATGTGCATTTGTGAAGATTTACTCAATTTGCAAATCGTTCGACAAAGGCTGTGTTAGAAAAGATCCTTTAGGTCAAGAGGAAAGTCACTGGATCTAAAAACTGAAATAACTACAGATGCCGTAACTCAGGAACAAAAACAGAAGTTGATGGAAAAGCTCAGCAGGTCTGGCAGAATCTGTGATGAAAAATCAGAGTTAACATTTCGGGTCCGGTGACCCTTCCTCAGAACTGACCAGACCCGAAACATAGACACTGGATATCCTCTGCTTTGAAACAAATGGAACTTATTGTAACTAAGTGAATGAAACTGACAAAGGACACCAGCACATGCTTCTTCAATTAAACTTGAAAGAAGCAACAAAACCTGATGGCTTACTTTAAAAAAAGTTGTCAAACAATAAATATTAAATCGATAAGCCACACTGAAACATTCAACATTCTTTTTTCATTGTAAAACAAACAGATGCCAAGCTTTTTTAGTCAGCTATATTTTTGCTATTTTACATGAAATCAGCTTAGGACAGGAATTAAGACCCTAAGACACAGGAGCAGAAATTAGGCCATTCAGCCCATCGAGTCTTCTCCGTCATTCAATCATGGCTGATAATTTTCTCAGCCCCATTCTCCCACTTTCTCCCCATAACCCTTGATCCCCTTGACAATCAAGAACCTATCTACCTCTGTCTTAAATATACTCGATAACCTGACCTCCACAGCCTTCTGTGGCAGTGAATTCCAGAGATTCATCACTCTCTGGCTGAAGAAGTTATTCCTTATCTCTGTTCTAAAAGGTCTTCCCTTTACTCTAAGGCTGTGCCCTCGGGTCCTAGTGTCTCCTACCAATGGAAACATCTTCCCAGCATCCACTCTGTCCAGGCCATTCAGTATTCTGTAAATTTCAATTAGATCCCTCCTCATCCTTCTAATACCCAATGAGTATAGTCCCAGAGTCCTCAAACATTCCTCATATGTTAAGCTTTTCATTCCTAGGACCATTCTCGTGAACCTCCTCTGAACCCACTCCAGGGCCAGTACAACTTTCCTGAGATATGGGGCCCAAAACTGCTCACAATACTCCAAATGTGGCCTGACCAGAGCCCTATAGAACCTTAGAAGTACATCCCTGCTTTTATATTCAAGTTCTCTAAGGAGGAGAGTTAAGTTTTTTAGGCCTATATCACTAGCGCTTAGAAGAATGAGCGGAGATCTAATTGAGGTATACAAGATGCTAAAGAGGATTGACAAAATAGATAAAGAGCAAATGTTTCCGCTTGTGACGAAATCTAGAATGAGAGATCATTGTATCAAACTAAAGGTTGACAGATTTAAAACAGCAATGAAGAGGAATTTCTTCTCTCAAAACATCATGAATCTGTGGAAATCATTGTTCCAGAGTATTGCAGATACTAAGACACTGAATTAATTTAAGGAATAGACCGACAGATCTTTAATTAGCAATGGATCAGAGGATTATAGAGAACAGGCAGTAAAGTGGAGTTCAAGCCAAGATGAGATCGGTCATGCTCTTATTAAGACGCAGAGCAGGCTGGAGGGGCTGAATTGCTTACTCCTCTATCTAGTCCTCACACTCATATGTTGTACAGCCAAAATTTTAAAGATAAAGATTGCAAAAAGTTAACTTTTAGTCCAGCTCCAATCACTTCACTGAATCCCTTACCACCTATTGCCCTAAAGAGTCATCTCAAGATACCTTCTGTTCACCCCAAATATGATGAAGGGGCTTTAAAAAAGGTGCCCTGTGTAGGGTAACCACAATCTGAAATAACACCATCACCATGCTCAAAAACAGAAACCAATCTTAGAGAGAATAAATTCCTCACCTTCGTAACAGCAGACCTATTTTGAAACTGCACGTCCCTAGTTCTAGGTTCCCCACATGGGGCAAACACTCTTCCGTCCTGCCTTGTCAAGCCACCCCAGAATCTTACATGTTTCAATAAGATCACAAAAATACTTGACATTCTTCTCAACTCCAATGAGTTTAATCCCAACCTGATCAACCTTTCGTCATAGGATAATCCATTCATCCCAGGAATCAGCTAAATGAATCTTCTCACCCTAAACAGAGACAAAATTTGTATGCAATACGCAAGGTGTCATTTCACCAATGCTCTGTAAAGTTGCAGCAACTCGACCTACTTTTACACTCCATCTCCCTTACTAAGTACCTGGAAGTCAAGCTATACAAATCACTAAAACCATTAGGACAGACAATTTAATAAAATCATAAGAACATCAGAACAAGAGCAGAGGAATGCAATTCAGCCCCTTGATCTTGCTCCACAATTTAATTCAATCATGGCTGATCTAACCTTGGTATCAATCTCACTGCCTGCTTCATAACTCTTCAGCCCATTACTAATTAAAAATCTGTCCATCTCAAGTTTACTCAATGTCCCAGCATCCACTGTATTCTGGGATAATAAATTCCACAGATTCATGACTATTTGAGGTAAGTAATTTCTCATCTCTGTTTTCAACTTGCTATCCCTTATCCTAAAACTATGATCTCTCCATTTAGATTTCCCCATATATGTACCCTTATAATAATTATAATAATAAATGAAGCCATAAATAAAACAAAGTCCTAGGTTTACATTAAGAAAAGTGGAATGGTAAAGCATAGAAAGTTATGCTAAAACCGCATAGACCCTTGGTTAGAGTACAACTGGAGAATTATGAGCTCTTCTGCTCTCTATTTTCTGGTGAGGCATTGGAGAATTTATTTAAATGACACCAGAACTGAGAACTGATTCCAGGGCCAAGTGGTTACATGGATCAGACACAAACTGGGGTGCGTTTCTAATTCTGAGATGACGTGATAAACTTCTTTGTACAAATCAAAGATTTTGATTGGGTAGAAATAAAAAAAGAAGTGCCCATTTTCAGGGTTGATCAAAAATAGGGGCTACCCATACAAAAAGGAAATTCAAGAGAAATAATTTTACACAAAAGTAATTAAAAATTAGGGGAGTAGCTGAAAAAAAAAGATGGGCACATTTAAGGGGAAACTGGATAAATGCACGAGGAGTAAAAGAATATGTTAATGGCTAAGAATGGTGAGATGAAGCTCATTTAGAGCATAAACATTGACATGAATCTAGTGGGCTAAATGCCTCATTCCTGTTCTTTAAATACTGCTTAACTATTTAACAATTCATACATTCCCCCTTTCAGGCTTTCGTACAATGAACAAAGGAATGTTTAGTATGTATTTCCTTGCACAGAGTATCAGTCATGTTCCTGAAAATGTCATTTTCAAGCATAACCACATCCCATAAAGATTAATGTTTAAACTGGAGATAAGTTCTTCAGAAATTTCTCAGGAAAGAAAACAGCATTGCAAAGTGAAATATCGCACAATATTGTAAAACTTCTACATGTAAAACAAATCTTAAACCATTTACTATTGAATGAACTAAGTGTGAGAACAGAATCAAAAACAGTTTATGATTCTGTCATTGACTATTAACTTCTAACGAGCAATACAAATTTCCCTGATTCACTGATAAAACTACACCACAAAAGTTCATATTTTCAAGAACAAGCAAACTTAATTGTAAATGAAAGAAGTAAACAAATCAAACAACACAAATACAAAAATACTCTAGACCATAAGACATAGGAGCAGGAGGCGACTACTCAGGTAACTATTCAAGCTGGCTGCCTTCTGCCATCATCCCTTGAGGACAACTAGAGATCTCTTCCTCTTACTTCAATCTAGACAAATCTCCTGCTTCTCTTTGGACACCACCCAGCCCCTTCACAGAGCAAACTTAAGCCACCGCCTACATACCGTATTGTGAATTATAAACTTCGAATTTTCCGTGCATAGGTTTGCCTGACTAACAATCATCTCCTGTGGTCTCTCTAAATCCAGTGAGATGCAGTCTACACCAACCCAAATGCCCCTGCCTCTGTTGCTAATCTGAAATGCTTGCTTCGATCAACACACACATGTAAATACAGTATGGTGTGGCACGTTCAAACAGAAATGCAAACAACTTATTTTACTTGTAATACAACTCTTAAATTCTGTAAACCATTTGAATAATTTATATCTGTAATGGAGTTCTGCAATAACCTTTCGCAGTATTGTGGGCTTTTAGCTTGTTTTATGGAGATAATGCTCTACACCCTGGTTCTACCAGAAAGTCACTTGTTCAGTGTTTACACTTCTAACTCTTACCTTGCAGATAAACATAGATTAAGCTGAAAACAAAAACAAAAACAAACCAAAAGAACTGCAGATGCTCTAAATCAAGCACAAAAATAGAAGTTGCTGGAAAAGCTCAGCAGGTCTGGCAGAATCTGTGAAGAAAAAAATCAGAGTTAACATTTCAGGTCCGGTGACCCTTCCCCAGATTAACCTTACTTTGTTACAAACTTGAGACTTTGTTTGAATTACATTCACTCGGAATTTATGGCCATTTCCGAACCAGATGTTTCCATTTATGCATTTAACCCTTCAGTTCCTAAATCTAAATGCTCCATTCTAAAGCATGTGTTATGAACTATGAAACAAGTAAATGCTGTTGATGTTGGAGATCTGAAATAAAAACAAAAGTGCTGGAGAAATTCAGAAGATCTGGTAGCATTGTGGAGAGAGGAATGAAGTTTGAGGCCAACATGACTCTTTGCCAAACTGAAAGAGGTGGGAAAAGACATGGGTTTTATGCTTTTGAAAAGCAACAGTGGAACAGATATCACTATACGGCATAAAATCCATCACTTTTTCGGCGATCTTTAATTTCAAAGAAATGCCATGTCAGACTCAAAACATTACCTCTATTTCTAGCCCCCAAAGGTGCTACCAGATCAGCTGAGTTTCTCCAGCACTTATTGCTTTATTTATGAAGTATATTTTTTGCAAGAATGGACCTGGCAAACAGAAGGCAGGGCAGGATGTGTGGATTAAATTCGAAGGGAATTAAATCATTAAGAAAAATATCTCCAAGAGTGAGTATTTCAGATGCAGGAAGCGAATAATGAGACAGCAATAAAAGGTGACACAGATAGATGGAAGGGGTAATGAGAACAATAGTGAGACAGAAAGAGAAACTGCAGCATAATTAATTCAAACTGAAGTGTCTGAAACAATTAGTGGAGAAACTGAAGCCTGAACTGTCATTAAGCTGTTAGCAATTTGAGTGTTTTGTTGGAATCGCTGCCTTTGTTTACATCCATCCATCAGGTCCTTAGTAGTTTTGAATAAAGTTCCTTCTTATTTATTAATTGAATAAACAAGCAATAAAACTTAAAATAATTGCTGGTTTCCCTCTCCAGTGACCAGCTTTTTTATTTGGGCTGTGTCAGCAATTTTGAAGCTACTTGATAGCATTTAATTGTTTTCCAGTTTGACACATCTGGCAACATGCAGAAAATGTACAGTCACTGTCAAATAATAGAGGCAAAACATTAACTTTACATTAATTATGTTCTTACGCTGGTTCAATAGACAATGCTTGAAGCTTAAATGCAAACATATCAAACAAATTTTGAAACAGGACAAGCAACTATCTTATAAACATCTGTCAAAAAATGTTCAAGCCTTGCAACCATTCTGATGTTGTCTCCCAGTGTTCAATGTGCCACTGCTTTTCAGATTGTAAGTAATACTAAGACACTGTGCAATGCTAAATTTGCGACTCAATGCAATGAAGCTTATGATCAACAATGGAAAGCAATTTATTCACATGTTTGAACAAGTACTAGGTATGCATACAAAAAGTGTAATAATGGTCCACTCAGTAACCAGCCAAGCACTACAGAAGTTCACATGCCCAATCTCACTTTCACAGAAAGTAAAGAATATGCTAATACATAAAACGGGAAATGCTCTGCAGAGATCATACTGGGTTCGGAAAACTAGGTTGTGAAATGAGATGATAGTCTAATCTATTCACATACAGGCACCTGAAATCTTTGAGCAGACTTTGTTAGATGGCTGAAACCATCCAAGAGCAAAATACATGAATTTGAAAAAACACTGAACACAACCATAAGTACTGAAGTCAACCTTATTTTGAGACCCCGACATCACAGATGCCAGTCTTCAGCCAATTAAATTCACTTCCGTGATATCAAGAAATGGCTGAAGCACTGGATATTGCAAAGGCTATGGACACCATGCTAGCATTAGTACTGAAGATACGCTCCAGAACTAGCAGTGCCTCTAGTCAGAAACAAATTGCTGGGAAATTGTTTCACAACTTCTGCACTTCTGGAGAAGGGTCACTGGACCTAAAATGTTAACTCTTCATTTCTCTCCACAGATGTTGCCAAGCCTGCTGGGTTTTTCCAGCAATTTCTGTTTTTTTTTCGGATTTCCAGCGTCCTCAGTTCTTTTGGCCTTTTTGTCCTTCCAATCAAGTTGTTACAACACTGCTATACACCTGGCAATGTGGGAAATTGCCCAGGTATAACCTGTACGCAAGAAGTAGGGCAATTCACACCCCATCAATTTATTCTTGTTTATCAGCAAAGGTATAGAAGGTGTCAGCAACAACGCAGCACTTACACACCAATATTCTGCACACTGATGCTCAATTCAAGTTCTGTCAGGGTTAACAAGGTGTGGAGCTGGATGAACACAGCAGGCCAAGCAGCATCAGAGGAGCAGGAAAGCTGATGTTTCGGGCCTAGACCCTTCTTCAGAAATGGGGGAGGGGAAGGGGGTTCTGAAATAAATAGGGAGGTCCTTCCAGAGGGAGGAGGGTAACTTCTTCAAGTTAGGCATCCTTAGAAGCATCTGATGCTGCTTGGCCTGCTGTGTTCATCCAACTCTACACCTTGTAATCTCAGATTCTCCAGCATCTGCAGTTCCTACTACTTCTGTCAGGGTTACTCTGCTCCTGATCTCATTAGTTCATATTTGGAACAAGGCTGTAAAGATCTGAAGTCCAGAGGTGAGATACAGTGACCATCCTTGACATCCAACCAGCATTTTATGGAGAATAACATCAAGATGCACTGGAAATATTGAGGTAAATGGGTACTGAAGAAAATCCCACACTGATTTGAGTCATACCCAACAGAAGAGACCCCAGGATAACACAAAAGGAATTCCCCGGGTTAGTTTCATAGGTCCAACCATCTACAGCTGCTTCATCAACGACCTTCCTTCCATCCCAAGGTGAGAAGTGGAAATGTTGGCTGTCAATTGCACAATGTTCAGCATCATTTGTAGTCCTCAGATACAGAAGGCAGTCTATGTCCACATACAACAAGATCTGGACAACATTCAGGCTTCAACTCTGAATGGCAAGTAACATTCACACTATACAAATGCCAGACAACGATCATCTCCTTGTTGCATTTCCTGAGCATTACCATTGCAGAATCCCCAATCAGCATCCTCTACCAATACCAGAGGTAATGTGTAAGACATGTTATCATCAGCATTGAACACCCTTTGAAAAGGATATTAACATCAATTAAGATTTAGGAGAAAATTACTGCAGATGTTGGAATATGTACTAAAAACAAGAAGTGCTAGAGATCACAGCAGATCAGACAGCATTCATGGAGAGAAAGCAAGCTAGATGACTCTTCAGAGCTGAACTAGAACATAGAAACACCTTCAAATTGTGAACCCATTCCTTCCCTTTCTTTTATCTTTACTTGTTACATTTTCTGTCCCCAAGTCCTCTCCAAGGCGACACGGTGGCACAGTGGTTAGCACTGCTGCCTCACAGCGCCAGGGACCTGGGTTCGATTCCAGCCTCAGGTGACTGTCTGTGTGGAGTTTGCACATTCTCCCCGTGTCTGCGTGGGTTTCCTCCGGGTGCTCCGGTTTCCTCCCACAGTCCAAAGATGTGCAGGTTAGGCGGATTGGCCATGCTAAATTGCCCGTAGTGTTCAGGAATGTATAGATTAGGTGGGTCATAGGGGGATGGATCTGGGTGGGATGCTCTGAGGTTCGGTGTGGACTTGTTGGGCCGAAGGGCCTGTTTCCACACTGTAGGGATTCTAATTCTAATTCCCCTCCTGCTACCCAGTGGGACTGTCTGTTCTGTCCAGTCTGACAGTTAGACACACCATTGTAACACTTAATCTGAACTATTAACATCCTTTCTCCCCCAGCACTCCAACTCCCACCACATCCCTCCCCACTGTTATATTAATGCTGCCCCCTTCACACTTAAATTCAGCTCTGATGAAGAGTCATCTAGACTGTAAGCGTTAGCTTGCTTTCTCTCCATGGATGCTGTCTGGCCTGCTGTGATCGCCAGCATGTTTTGTTTTTGGTAAATTAGATTTAAATTTTCACTGTAATGAGAGAGACAGGCCTTCCAGAAAATCAGGGAAGAATTTTATACTGGTCATACCACTATGAAATAGTATCAAAACTGCATTTTTAATGGAAAAAATTGACAAGCTGTGAGAAAGCTCAAGAAATTTCTGGCAAAGATGCCAAATTTCTTGCCCTATTCAACACTGTCAGATTAGGTTTCCCCCAACATTCAGCCACACTGTTAACCCAAAAACCATTCTTGGAACTGCTCAGTTAAAAAGAGAGAGGCTGGGCAGTAAAACTAACCTAAACATTCCCAATCTGACGAAACTATGCTCCAGGCTTGGAAATTTCAATTGGCGCGGGAGCTGGATAGCAAGTTTAAAAATACACTGAGCTCAAAATCATTAGTGTAATGTAATTTATGCATAGCAGCATGCCATCACAACTGTAAACGTTAACTAAGGTCTTTTACTTTACCAGGTCATGTCCACCACTCCTCGGAACCAGTTCCTCAGGATACTCAACAGGGCTACAAAAGCATTTTTTCTAAATAAACTGCTCCATTAAAAATTCACTTCCACTTAAATCAACAAGTTGTAACATTCTTTGACATGTTGAGAGCATTGTGTGGATAATGGTAGCATAGTGATAATATTACTGAATTGTTGCTCCAGAGACCCAGAGTGATGCTCTGAGGGAAAGAGTTCAAATCCCACTGTAGGATCTAGCGGAATTTAAATTTAATTAATAAATACAGAACAAGTCAGTCTCAATAATAATGACCATGTAGCTACTGGGTTGTTGTTTAAAATAAAAAGACCTCTCATTCACTAATGTCCTTCAGACAGCAATGTGCTAACTCACTCCAGTTTACTTTTGACTCCCGGACCCATAGCAATATGGTCGACTCTTAACTATCCTCTGAAATGGCCTAGCAAGCCATTCAAAAGTAACGAATTGCTACACAGAAGTCAGAAAACATTGAAGACGATTCTCTTGATCATTGACCTAGGGACTTATAAAAATTCCCCAGATTTTCCAGCCTCCGCATCATAACAGACCAAATGTATGACTCAAAGAGCCAGTGTGTGACCCCAAAGCCATGCTAAACTCCCTGGAAAATACTCAGGAAATTTGAACTTCTGATGGGCAATTCCCCGCTTCCTCAAAACATCTCCAACTCAAGAGTTCTGTTATACTTAGCTGAACAGTTATCCAGTAAAATGTGAGACAGATTAAAACCTAGCCTACATGTAACTACAGAAGTGAGCACCAAACTCTCAATCATTTAGCTCCCCCTCCGACCTCTTGACTATCCCCTACACCTTGACCACCTGCCCCTATCCATCTCGATTACGGCAAATCTCTTTACCGTAACCCCCATCATGGAAACTCAATAAATCAACCACCACCCACCACCCAATGAGCAAAAAGCCCAAATTTATCTACCCATCCAATCCACTCTACCCATTTACCCAGCCACTTCACCAATGCAGAGTTCCAACAGGGTCACTCCACTCCAAACCTCATTACAACCTTGGTCCAAACATAGACTAAAGACTTGAAATCCAGAGAGGAGGTGAGAGTGATGACCCTTGACATCAAGGCAACATTTGACAGAATGTGGCATTAAGGAGCCCTACCAAAATTGAAGTCAATGAGAATTAGGGAGTAAACTCCCCCTTGGTTGGAAACTTAACCGACACTTATTTACCATAACCCTAACCAAATCTACAATATAAATACTACCCAGTGCACTAGACGAAGCCCTTTCAAGGACTGAAGGTGGTGGTGTAAGGCCTTTCCATAAGTTTGTATGAAATTATAGCAAGAAAAAAAATCTGATTGGGATAGCCATTATCCCACAGAATAGCTCTGATGTGCCCTATTTCAATATCATGTTTGCAGAGTGAGTAAATGGCTTGGGCCCTTAATGTTGTTGTTAAGTTCAACCTTAAAGCGCGCAGAACTGTAGGAATCCCAGTATATTCAGCAAAGGTAGACTTGCGCTAGACAGTGCTAGAAAAACTATTAGCAGCTTTTTCAAATAGCACACTGAGGAAAGACAGCATGTTGGTCCTATTCAATGGCCAAAGTGAATTTGACCGTGGGATGGAGCCCATTAAGATGTGTAAGGAAATTTTTACATTCAGCTGTAGACTCAAACTTACTGAATATGTCACCTTTATTTCAGAAATATGCAAAGGGCAGGAGGTTAGGGTCATTCCACTGAAGACAATTTTCTTGTGGAAACCAAGAAAAATGTTATGAAAAGCCAGGCTTGGAAGGGAACCAAAGACAACACCATCTAATTGAGCATACACAACATTGTTAAAGCTGAATTCAACACAGTAAGTTGCCAAGTTCATTGAATACCATTTTAGACAATGGTTTTGCATCTATATCAGCATGACTGGCTGATTTATTGCAGAGAGCTTCAGTGGCACAATAGTGATTAGTTTCACCATGTCAAATGAGCATAAGAACACAGTTTTGATATTGATATGCGAGTCTTGTGTAGTCTTCACGAAGGTGAAGGAATCCTTTATTGATTGTGCAGTACAAATTTTGACTCTCCGCAAAATTTGGCATTCTGACGATTAAGTCTCTGGGAATGCAAGACTAAAACTTTCTACAGCATGACTTTCCTCCTCACCCACCCCAGCTATACTTCACTTCTGGCTCACTAAAGAGATGCTGAAAATGTCAGAGTGGATTAGCAAGAGAAACTAGATAGGCTAATGACAGATAAGGGATAAACGTAAAATCACCATTGTCTTACCAGAAAATATGACTGCTCTCTTATTAGAGATAGATACAATTGAAAGCGGTTTAACCTGAAGGTCACCACGCCTCGGGGGAAGAGGTTGTGAAGGAAGGTCCTTCATGCTAACCTCAGCAGCTGCAAGAATTGAACCCACACTGTTGACATCACTAAATGGAAAAATGAGAATCTCGCGATTGAGCAGCGAGAGATCGATTTGCATGTATTAACACTTTGTGAACCTTCTTGAGCCACTGCAGTCCACCTGCAGTCCACATGGCACTGTGGGTCAACCTACAGCAGGTGGACTGCAGCAGTTTGAGAAGGCAGCTTACCACCACATTCTCAAGGGCAACTAGGGATGGGAAAGAAATGCTGGCCAGCCAGCGATGCCAATATCCCACAAACAGATAAAAAAATTTATTGTTAAACTTGCCGCATTGATATGCAGTTTCCAATTCTGCCACCTGCTGGCTAGAAAAGAGATAGCAACAACGCCTGACATGAAAGTAGGAATGAAAATCTCGTGACTCCACGTCACCAATTGCTCTTCCAGACCACCATCACAAGCACCAGTCACCAATATCTCAAGCCACACTTCATGGGCGGTGACCTCATGTGCCTTCTGGACCATGGATGTTAGGATTGAACATATACCAGACTCACTGTGCCCTCAAGGTGTTTTTCCAATCCACATAACAATAAGCTTCTCTGCATTTCACTGCTGCACTTTGGGGTGCACGGGCATTTCATAGCAATGCTGCCAACAGGATACTTTCCATGGAGCCCCAAGCACTTAACTCATTGATTTGACCAGGGTGCATCATATGCTTGCTCTTTTAGCATTCACTCATTTCAGGGCTATTTTGATGCTCAAAGCATCTTAATGTTGCCTTGTGTTAGCCCTCAGTCAGAGATCAAAGGCTCACAATGCTTCCATCTTAACTTGACAGTTTGCACCCCTTCCCAGTAAATACATTACATGTGAATGAACCAAACTGCCTGTATCAAAGTCTAGGGGAAGTAAAATCCTCAGTCAAGTCAAGTCAAGTGAGACACTCTTCAGTTAGGAGGAGCCAAGCACAATAAGTTAAAAGTAGCCTCCGATAACAAACCATGGATTGGACATGATCAGTCGGCCACTCAAGGTGATCAGGGTCAGCTTCCTCTCCTGGCCGGGTTGTGGTGGAAAGAGATGGGGAGTGAGGATGGCTCCCCCCTCTCTACAGCACGTCACACACCAGTACATAGTCAGCAATGCAGAATTTCCCTCCATTCGCACGTTTGGGGCAATTCACAGGAACCATGCAAAGCATTGGAGGCATGGTGGCTCAGTGGTTAGCACTGCTGCCGCGCAGCGCCAGGGACCCAGGTTCGATTCCACCCTCGGGCGACTGTCTGTGTGGAGTTTGCACATTCTCCCAGTGTCTGTGAGGGTTTCCCCCGGGTGGTCCGGTTTCCTCCCACAGTCCAAAGATGTGCAGGCTCGGTGGATTGGCCATGCTAAATTGCCTGTCGTGTTCAAGGATTTTTAGGTTAGGTGGGTTAGACATGGAGAACGAGTCAGGGTGGGATGCTCTTTGGAGGGACGGTGTGGACTTGTTGGGCTGAATGGCCTGTTTCCACACTGTAGGGATCCTATGATTCAGCTGTGGACTTTAAGTGCAGGTATATGGCTGGGCTTTAAAATGGTACCAGTGCCGGGTATCCAAGGGGATCCTGGCAGTGGCGCTTAGTTCCACCTATTGCAAGAGGGAGTAATGGGCTTGCAAGGACATGGTGCATATACAAGGTGACTCAGGCAAGACAGTGTGAGAAAACTCGCTACAGCTCACAAAGAGGAACTCCTCACAGAATTTGCCAAAATTGACACAGCCTATTTCTTGTAAAATTCAGCCCTTTCAGACAATAATCTAGAGCAAAACTAAATGGTGCTTGCAATATGTATTAACAAATGAAAGATGGCATAGATTTGGTGGGACCAAGTTGTTGGACGAATTTGATTTAAGTTAAAGGGAGGATGAATGAGCAGTACATTTTGTATAGGTAGAGTTTCAAAAGAGGTCTGCTGAAATACCACAAATTCAATGCTACCAAACCTAAAGTCTGTGAGATTAAAGAAGCAAAGACTGTGTGGAACAAAATCTACAGAGGGACAGAGGCAGAATGAAGACTGAGTTTATTTTTTCCCCACCAAACTAGAGAAAAGTGTGCAGCATGTCTGTCAGGGAGCTGAGGTTAGCACCACTTCTTTCTCAGACATATACATGCCTTAGGTTAGGTAAACAGAACCTTAAAATAAAAAAGGTTTGAAGATGACACAAATCTTGGAAACTTAAGAAGGAGTAATGAGGAATATGAAGCGATTAAATGAAGGACCTCTCTTGAAAACAATAAGAATGCGGATACAAATGAATTAGAATGTATGAATTAGAAGCAGAAGTGGACCACTTGGCCCCTTGAGCTTGCTTCACCATTCCATTACATCTGGGAGCACATACATGAGTCTATATTGTAGGTCACGTTGACAAAGCTGTTAAAGCAGCAAATGGACTACAATGGTTCAAGAAGGCAGCTCACCCTCACCTCTGAAGGGCAACTTAGGATGGGCAACAAATGCTGGCCCAGGCAGCAATGCCAACATGATAAGATCATTCTTTGAAAAAAAACATTTCCCAGCGATTATGGTGTACAAAGATTACTCATCAGGCCAAGCATGGATATTGTTTAGGTCTTGCTGCAATTGGAGATAGACTGCTTCAGTATCTGAGTCGTCGCAAATGGTGCTGAATATTAAGTAATCATCAGCAAACATCCCTCTTTTGAATGAATGATGGAAGGAAGGTCACTGAAGCAGCAGCTAATGATGGCTGGCATGGACACTGCCCTAAGGAACTCCAGGATTGAAATATTTGGCCTGCAACACACAACCACTTTCCTCTGTACTTGGTATGACTCCATGGAGAGCCTGAAGAAAAGAGACTCTTCCCGCTACAGCACAAATTAATTGTGAAATTAAGAGGCTTTCAAAATGAAGGGAGATTTTGGTCATTGTTGGGTTCTTAACTCCAGATATTTTATTGAAGTCAAATTTCACCATCTGCCATGGCAGGATTCAAACATGGGTCCCCAGAACGTTAGCTGGGTATCTAGATTAACAGTCCAGTGATAATACCAGTAGGTCATTGCCTCCCCAATGCGTTAGTATCAACTACTTCCGGTGGTAATGAATTCCACAGGCTCACCACTCTTTGGGTGAAGAAATGTCTCCTCATCTCCGTCCTAAACGGTCTACCCCGAATCTTCAGACTGTGACCCCAGGTTCTGGACACACCCACCATCAGGAACATCCTCCCTGCATCTACCCCATCCAGTCCTGTTAGAATTTTAAGTCTCTATGAGATCTCCCCTAATTCATCTGAACTCTAGCGAAAACAATCCCAACCTAGTCAATCTCTCCTCATACGTCAGGCCTGCCAACCCTGGAATCAGCCTGGTAAACCTTCGCTGCACTCCCTCAAGAGCAAGAGCATCCTTCCTAAGAAAAGGAGTCCAAAACTGCACACAATATTCTAGGTGTGGTCTCACCAAGGCCCTGTATAACTGCAACAACACATTCCTGCTCCTGTACTCCAAACCTCTCACAATGAAGGCCAATATACCATTTGCCTTCTTTACTGCCTGCTGCACCTGCATGCTTACCTTCAGCGACTGGTGCACAAGGACACCCAGGTCCCACTGCACACTCCCCTCTCCCAATTTACTGCCATTCAGGTAGTAATCTGCCTTCTTGTTTTTGCTTCTAAAGTAAAAACCTCACATTTATGCAAATTATACTGCATCTGCCATTGATTTGCCCACTCACCCAAGCTGTTGAGATCCTGCTGAAGAATCTCTGCATCCTCACCACAGTTCACCCCCCCACCCAACTTGGTATCATCTGCGAACTTGGAGATGTTAAGTTTTGTTCCCTCATCCAAATTATTAATATATATGTTGTGAATAGCTGAGGTCCCAGCACCGATCCCTATGGAACCCCACAATTACTGCCTGCCTATTTGAAAAGGACTCACTAATTCCTGCTCTTTGTTTCTTCTCTGCCAAACAGTTTCTTATCCATCTCAATACATTTCCCCCAATCCCATGTGCTTTAATATTAAACATTAATCTCTTACGTGGGACTTTGTCAAATGCTTTCTGAAATTCCAAACATACTACATCAACTGGCTCCCCTGGTCAATTCTACTAGTTATATCTTCGTAGAATTCCAACAGATTTGTCAAGCATGATTTTCCCCTTCATAAATCCATGCTGACTCTGTTGATCCTACCACTGCTTTCTAAATGCTCTGCTACAAAATCCTTGACAATGGATTCGAGAATTATCGCCACTATTGATTTTAGGCTCACTAGTCAATAATTCCCTGTTTTCTTCCAACCTCCCTTTTTGCCAGGAGAGAAAATGTTTATGTACCTTGTTGTTGTGCCTGCAAGTATAGCCCATAATCAAATCTGTACAGACATAATTTTACTCTCAAATGAAGAGGAACTGATAGTGGAAAGTGTTACCAGTTTCCCATACTTGACTGGAAATAATTCATTTGAATGGAGTTTTTCAATAGAGTACAGGCAGTCCCCAGATTGTGAACATTTTCCATTCTGCGCTGTGTCCGCAAGTCGATTTGTACCATGTTAGAACACAATGCAAGTCAACATAAGGCAACCATTCCGAAATACAGGAAATATTCCTATGTGGGGTCATTATAATCACACCACTGTATAGGATTGTATTCGTAAGTACAAGCATTCCTAAGTCAAATGCTCGTAAATCATGGACTCCCTATGCTATCAAATGCTTAATGTAATGCAAGATTTTTCAAGATGCCCGTCAACTCATGAGGCATCCTCACAATTTACTGATGTCCCTTCCCCAGAGGCATGTTGGGTCCATTTAGTTCTGCAAGAGACCAGACAGTGAACACAACAAGTAATCACCAATAAGTTTAATTCTGTAATCACTTCACATCTAGATTTATGGACAATTATTACAATTTGCAATCCTGGCTTGCTTCTCATTACTAATCTAGTAAAATTTACGCCAGTTACTGAATTCAATCTGCCATTTCAGATCAAAAACAGTCCCAAGGATCAAATCCAAAACAACAGCCTTGCCATCGATATCCTAACTGGCTGAAATGTGGAAAATACTAGATGTTTAAACATTGCCTTAGAAGCTTTAAGGAAATAGGAGATTCAGTCATATTTTGCAAGAATTTTTGAATCAGCTTTTAGCCCTACTGACCGACAGTTGCTCATAAATCTCCTCAATTTCACATAGTGCAATGCTACAATAAATGCTGAATAAAATTAGCTTACTTTTGACTGGCTATGTCATATTCTCCTCAAATACACTGAAATACATGATCTCCAGGAAACTGTGTGGAGACATGAATGAATATTGACATTGCATTTTTAACACAATCGAATGCTGTTTAAGCTGTGTGGATCAAATAAACTGAAAGGATACTTCAAGTCACCAGCAATGCTCTGCAGAACAAAACCTCAGATTTCACTGCAAATGTCACCATCCCCAATTACAGAACACTTTTCCTAAAGCCATCTGCAACAATTCCTTGCTTGCAATAAACATAGCAGAACTTCCACAATTATCTATAATCTAACAGGAGGTACTTACTGTTTGCATGGAAAAAATGCGTTGCCCATTTATAGTGAACAAATTTGCCATACTAGGGCACTACTGTGCAACTGTACTCGAGTTATTTTAGCCTTCCTAAGTACAGTGGAAATGCAGTTTACCATAGAAATTTTGTAATTTCCAAATAATTTAAATCCAGTATTCCTAAGAGGAACATTAAAATTCACAACATATCATCTTGATGCAATGCATTTAACATATTGAGTATGCAAGGTGCATGGTAATTTAAAAGAACTTTCAAAACGGCACAAATTTTTTGTATTTGAACTGACCTTTTTTTTGAGAATTTTTAAAGTTTTTTTTTTAATATGTTGAGGGATATGGGCAGTGCTGGCTGGGACACCATTTATTACCCATTAAGCACACTGGCGTGGATCTGGAGTCACATGTAGCCAAACCAGGTAAAGATGGAAATTTCCTTTCCTGAAGGACATTAGTGAATCAGACACATTTTGCTGACAACACCAATTGTTTGACGGTCTTAATTCCAGATTTTTATTGAATTCAAATTTCAACAGGGGCCATGGCAGGATTTCAACTCATTTCCCCAGATTATTAGCCTGTGTCTCTGGATTACCAATCTAATGAAATTTCCACCATGCTACTGTCTCCCCAGTAGTGCAGCAGGACCAAATATTTTGGTTATTTGAAGCCAGCATAGCTTAAAGCCAACCTCCAATATGTGTTGCAGCTAGTAAATCAGCAACACTGAGCCAAACAATGAGTATTCACAAAATGATTTTCTTCTCACAATAAACAAAAGGAGGGAAAATTTGGTTTTAAATGTATTGAACGGTTCATATCTGGAATGCACAGCCTAAGTATGTGGTGGAGGCAGATTCAGTGATAGCTATCGAAAGGGAATTATATAATTATCTGAACAGAAATATTTTGCAAGGCTATAACAGAAAAAGCAAGGCAAGCAGAAGAGGCCAAGTCGACCTTGAAGAGTCAGCATGGACATAGTGGGTCAAAGAGCCTGTACAGTGACAGGGAAAGAGAGAAAAGAGGGTCAACAACATAAAAAGGTGTGACAAGGTACACAGCAGAAGAGATTGAAAGGCAAAAAGGATGATGATCTAATGTAAAAGAAGACGGTAATGGGGTGAATAGATGCACAGCCCTAAAAAAAAGAGAAAAGAGGCCTTATAAATAAGCAGCATCCTGCATACACTTCTCATGATGTGGCTTCCTCTATACCAGGGGAGACTGTATATGGATTGGGAAATCCCTTGGTTTTCAGTCCAGCAATATGACCCAGAGATTATTGTCACCAACTATATTAGTTATCACTTTGACTGCTGTCCTCAGCCTTCAATATTGTCCCAGTGAAGCTCAACAAAGAACACTTGAGGTTGGGGCAGCATGGTGGCTCAGTGGTTAGCACTGCTACCTCACTGCAACAGGAACCTGGGTTCGATTCCACCCTCAGGTGACTGTGTGTGGAACTTGCACATTCTCCTCATGTCTGCGTGGGTTGCCTCTGGGTGCTCCGGTTTCCTTCCAGAGTCCAAAGATGTGCAGGTTAAGTGGATTGGCCATGCTAAATTGCCCATAGTGTTTGGGGATGTGTAGGTTAGGTGGGCTATAGGGGGATGGGTCTGGTTGGGTTGCTCCGAGGGTCAGTGTGGACTTGTTGGGCCAAAAAGGCCTGTTTCCACACTGTAGGGATTTTTTGAAAAGACAGACAGATTCTAAACAAGGCCTCACACATAAAACACATTATTGGCCGGAGAGGTCATGTCTTGTATACATTGATAAAACATTCAGTTACCTCAGGGCAGTGGCCTGAAAGAAATTCTGGGATTTGCATTTTAATCAATCAATCAAGACCTGCATCTCCTTTCTAACCGATTAAAGATTTAACGGGAAGGAGTCAGCCAGCCATTTTAGGTTTATTCAATACATTCGCATCAGTTGTATGATCTTTTGATATTTTACTTATAAATTCTGTATCTTGATACCTCCTCTCTCACTACATCAGAGGAAGGAGCAATGCTAAGAAAGCTAGTGTTTTCAAATAAAACTGTTGGACTATAACATGGTGTTGTGTGATTTTTGACCACATCTTTCAATTTGGCACTTGGCTGCATTCCAAACCCATTTCCTCAGATCAGTAGCCAGATCTACATCAAGCTCAACCTTTTAAATGTCGTAACTAATGCCTCAATTTCTTTGGACACATGCCATAAAAGGTCATCAACTGGAAACAAGAGACAGTTTCTCATTCCACAGGTGACTCATTTTCCAATTGTTATTCAGAAGTTTCAGAAATTTTATATCCAACTAAGTCCTACAATAAAATAATCTCCACAAGTATTTCAACTATTTTCTCAAACATACACTCATGTTAAAAGTTATAATTTTATTGTCTCTCCTGATTCATCAAGGAGAATTACCCCAAGGCATTGGAAGCTCATTATCTGACAAATTACTCAATGTGCTTTCCTTTGTTTTGCTGATCTAACCTTCTTCTAAAGGTGCCACATTGTTTTTGTTTGCAACATGATTAATATTGACCTTCAAAGATGGTAACAATTATGTTTGTCTCCATCCACAGAGCGATTTCCATCAATTAAACTGCCCTATATTGTGATACATTGTTGCTTCACATCTCAACCCACTCTAATCTGATAAAGGTCTTCTCCAGAGTAGTTATGCAGAGACTTAATGGAGTTCTACAATTAGCTCATCTGGAGATTATAACCTGATACATCGATGAGGCAGAGATAGCAAGGTGTAGAGCTGGATGAACACAGCAGGCCAAGCAGCATCAGAGGAGCAGGAAGGCTGACGTTTCAGGCCTAGACCCTTCTTCAGATTTTCAAATCAGAAACGTCAGCCTTCCTGTTCCTCGGATGCTGCTTGGCCTGCTGTATTCATCCAGCTCTACACCTTGTTATCTCAGATTCTCCAGCATCTGCAGTTCCTACTATCTCTGAAACATCGGTAAGGCAGTTGTGTAGTAGTCATGTCAAGAGTATTTCAGAAACCCAGGCTCATGTTCAGGGGACATGCATTAAAATGAGTCCATTTTATTCCACTCCCCCAGCCCACAACCCTCAGTGAAACAATCAAACAGAACATAATTTGTACTTTTGAGGGGCATTTCAGTTTTACAGCAAGGGTAAAAAAAATCAGATGATAAAACCTCAAACATAAAGCTCCAGCAAAGATTGAGTTAACTCATTAAAAAGCAAAAATATCTGCTATCCTGGTTTTGTGGGCAGCAGGTTTATGCAGATAAAATACATGAGATGAAAACTATTTTAGTGAATATGCCTTACTTTACTCAAGGTATTTGAAGATGGTGAAATCTAAGTGTGTGCTTGGTAGCACTGAATATTTTTCCAAGAATTTTAGCAGTTACTTTGTGCAAATTCTTTAAAATGTTAGCTTTCTTAGAATTTTCTTCTCCAGCCATTTTCACCCTCCCAAGTGAATGAGGATGTTCATGGAGCTTCTGCCTCCTGTCAGTTAATGAATTGCCCAGCTCTACTCATGACTAGATGTGGCAGAAGTAAACTTTAACTTCACCTGCACGAGGTCATCATGCAAAGTGATGGCTGTGTTCCTGATAATCATGAAATGAAGTAAAACAATTGAAAGTGAAGCATGGCTTCCCATAAAAATTGTGTTCAGTTTTGGTCTCCTTGCTATAGGAAGAATGTTATTAAACTGGAAAGAGTGCAGAGGAAACTTTCAAAGTTGTTGCCAGGACTCAAGGGACTGAGTTATAGGGAGAGGTTAGACAAACTAGGATTTTTTTTCTTTAGAGCACAGGAGATTGAGGGGGGATCTTATGGAAGTGTGTAAGATCATGAGAGGCATGGATAGGGTGAGCGCACCAAGTCTTTTCCCCAGTGTTGGGGAATCGAGGACTAGAGGGCATCAGTTTAAGGTAAGGGGGAAAGAATACATGGGAACCTGAGGGGCAACTTTTTTTTCTAAACATACAGAGGGTGGCACGCATAAGGAATGAGCTGCCAGCAGAAGTGGTTGAGGTGGGTACATTAACAACATTTAAAAGGCATTTGGACGAATACACAGATAGAAAAGGTTTAGAAGCATATGGGGCAAGTGCAGGGAAATGGGCTTGGCTTGGATAGAATTTTGGTCAGCACGGACCAGTTTGTGCTGAAGGGCCTGTCTCCATGCTGTAGGACTCTATGACACTAAAAATCAATGTTAAAAGCCCAGGTTAGGTAACTACAGATGCTCTTTGCTGAGAAAAGACAATGGACAAACTGAATTACTGTACCATATGTGTATTCTGAGCTGAGATAATTTTTAAAGTAAAATAAATCACAAAATATAAAATAATATAGAATTAGATGTGTCAGGATCTTTCTCAGCAGAAAACATTAATTGAACCAGCATACATTACCCAAAGTTCACATTCAAATAAAATAACTTTTAAAACAAAATACATAATGTAAAAATACAAAATATACAAGACATTACAAAAGGACAGGTTTACTACATTAAATTAAACACCTGCCTGATTACGTTTTAATTGACCGGGCTCCATTTATTGGTAGACGTTAAGCAGTGATGGCATACTGCATACTATTGTACTGGGCATCCTCCACCACTAGGTGGAGCCCAGTAGTTCAATGCAAGTTCAAAACAGGAGCCAGGACAGAAATGGACACCAAAGACCTCCAAGAAAGAACAGGAGGCGAGGACAGGAACTGTTGATGGGGGCATTTGGTGATGGTGGTACAGATTTTGGAGAAGAGTTTGAAGCAGGAACAAGAACAGGAGGAAGACCGGGGGGAATGAATGTGGGAGCACAGACAGAGGGGAAAGGTGTTGAAAGTAGGCACAGAACACAACGTCTGGCAAACAAACAAACAATAATACACAAAACTCTCAACATTAAACTAAATGTTATTACCATTTTATTACCGATTTCAAGGCGAAACAAAGTTCACTGAGTTGACCTTAAGTCATGAGTGGTAAGTGGTTGAGGCTTGGTTTATTCTGTTAGAATACATTTTAATGTAGGTTTTAATTTGCTGTAGAAATGAACTGAGAATTTTCAGGACACATATCAGTGGCTATGCAGTCAAACCAGGGACTGCCAATTGAGCGGCTCAAAGGGATTGAGCACAAGAGCAATTACCATGCCACCAAAATGAGGGCGGAAAAGCTTTATCAACATGATGGTTTCAGGAGGAAGACCATCTACAGAAGAGTCCTACTGGAACAAGATTGGTTCGTGTGAAATTGGATCAAATCAACCTACAGTTTACAGATTCTGACCATTTTGGGAAAAACAATGTTTTAAATCACTCTGTATTGTGCTGAAGTGTCCATTTTTGACAACATTGTTAGATTTGTGGTGAAACTGTCAGTTGTAATTCTCAATCTCTCAGAAGCTCCACTACAGCTCTGTCGACAAGAAATGTTCTAATACAAGACTGGGCAACTTTGGCATCCACAATCTTATCAACTAACCTTTTAATCTTTTTTGAGACATTTTTGTAATCTGAATTTAAGGCCAAAATCTTTTCCAGCCATAACTTTGCTTTAATTTGGCAAAGTATTTTGTTTCCAATCAAATATCTTTACAAATAACCAACTAGCCACTTTGGTTTTACTTTACCACTGTGACTTCATTGTACCCTGGGCATCTGAAAACAAGAGAAGCCCCATTTTCTTTTCTTCAATTGTGGATATCGCTGGCTGGGCCAATGTTTATTGTCCATCCCTAGTTGCCCTTGAGAAGGTGGTAGTGAGCTGCCTTCTTGAACTGCCGCAATCCACGTGCTACGGGTAGACCCATATACCTTTAGGAAGGGAATTCCAGAATTTTGACCCAGTGATACTGAAGGACCAGCAACATATTTCCAGGTCAAGATGGTGAGTGGCTTGGAGGGGAACTTATAGATGGCGATGTTCCCACGCAACTGCTGCCCTTGTTCTTCTAGAAAGAAATAGTTGTGGCTTTGAAAGGTGCAGACATGGATCTTTGGCAAAATTCTGCTGTGCATCTTGCAGATGGTACATACTGCTGCTACTGACCGTCGGAGGTGGAAGGTGTGAATTCTTGTGGATACAGTACCAATCAAGCGGGCTGTTTTGTCCTGGATGGTATCAAGCTTCTGGAGTGTTGTTGGATCTGCACTCATCCAGGCAAGTGGGGAATATTCCATCATACTCCTGACTTGCACCTTGTACATGGCGGACAGGCTTTAGGGAATCAGGCAGGGAGTTACACGTTGCAATATTCCTAGCCTCTGACCTGCTCTTGTAACCACTGTGTTTATGTGATCAGTCCAGTACAGTTTTTGATGATTTGTAACCGCCAGGATATTGATAGTGGGGGGTTTCAGTGATGGTAACACCTCTCAATGTCAAGACACGGCAATTAGATTGTTTCTTATTCAAGATGGACATTACCTGGTTTTTTGTGATGCAAATGATATCGTCCAGGTCCTGTTGCATATGAAAATGTATGACTTCAGTATCTGAAAGTTTGGAAATGTTGCTAAACTCTATGCAATCAATCGACAAACAGTGCCACTTCTGATATTAGAATGGAGGGAGAGCATTGATGAAGCAGCTGAAGATGGTTGGGCCTAGGACAATACCTGAGGAACTCCTGTAGAGATGTCCTGGAGCTGAGATGACTCACCTCCAACATTACAACCATCTTCCTATGTGCCAGGTATGACTCCAACAAGTGGATGGTTTTGCCCCCTGATTTCCATTTATTCTAGTTTTGCTAGGGCTCCTCGATGCCACACTAGTCGAATGCAAGCCTGGTGTTAAGAACTGTCACTGTCACCTCACCTCACCTCCGGAATTCAGCTCATTTATCCATGTTTAAACCAAAGCTGTACTGAGGTCAGGAGCCAGGGGGCCCTGGCGGAGCTGCTTGATAGCACTGTTGATGTCACCTTCCATCACTTTACTGATGATCGAGAGGAGACTGATGGGACTGATGGGGTAGATTCGGAAAAAAGAATCTTGGTAGGCAGTTCAATGTCAGCGGTCATCAAATTCACTGGAGAGGTTTCTTCAACTTCCCAAATCCTTCAGTTCTTTCACATCTTTGAAGAAGGCATAGAGTGACTGGCTCACAAGTTATAAAGTCACTGACTTATTAGATAAAAGCAACAGCTTATGAGTGGAGGTAGATAATTTAAGGAGCCAGATAGCTGTCATGGTGACCCTTTGCACAGCTCCACTAACCATTGAACTGTTGAGGGCCAAATACCACTTTGTACACAGACCGTCTCTTCTTATACCTCGTCCCTTACATTAAAAGCAACAGTATAAATACAACTTACAAGTTTCAGTAACTTTCTTTTTAGAAACGTACAGCAGTTGCTCCCATAGTCCTTTGTTATTAAACAGTCGTTATCCCAATTCAGTTTACAAAAAAAGTCAAATAAAATAAAACAAAAACTCCATTTCACGCTCTCTCAGTTTCTGCAAGGCCTGATCAGTTTAACCAGCACTTTATTAAAATAATCACTAATGTTCAGTTTTGTTTCTGCCAGGGCTAAACGGTTCAAGACCTCACAGTCTTGGTTCAAACGTGGACAGAAATGCTGAATTCTAAAAGTCAATTGACAGGGATTGCCCTTGAAAGCACATCAGTACTTGACCGAGAATGGGAGTAATTAGCCAAAATAAAACTGAAGTTTATGGAAACTGGGAGTTTCATGTCACAGAGGAAGCTAGTTATGACTGTCAACCAATCATTTCAACCCCAAGACATCTCTGCAGAGGTACCACAGGGTTGTGTCCTCTGGTGCAACCATGTTCAGCTGCTTCATCAATGACTATGTTTCCATCATAAGGTCAGAAGTGGGATATTTACCATTGACTGCACAAGGTTCATCACCGTTCTCAACTCCTCAAATACTGAAGTAGCTCAGACCCTTTGCATACAAACATAGAAAACAGGAGCAGGAGGAGGCTATTCAGCTCTTCAAGACGGCTCCACCATTATGATAGCCTGTTCCCACTTCTCCCCCATGTCCTTTAGCCCAAAGCACTATATCCAAATCCTTCTTGAAATTATGCAATAGTTTTGGCTTCAATTGCTTTATGAAGTAACCTATACCACCCTCAGTGTAGTGAGCCTGTGAAGAAATTTCTCATCTCAGCCTAAATGGTTTACCCCATATCCTTAGAATCAAAGAACTCTATAATCAGATAGAGGCCATTCAGCCCTATCAAGTATACACTGATCCTCTGAAGACTATCCCACCCAGACTCCATAACCCGACATTTCCCACAGCTAATCCACCAAGACTGCATCCCTGGACAGTATGGGACAATTTAGCATTGCCAATCAACCTCACCTGCAGATCTTTGAACTGCGGGGGGGAAACCGGAGCACCCGGAGGAAACCCATGCAGACATGAGGAGAATGTGCAAACTACATGCAGACAGTCGCCCGAGGCTGGAATCGAACCAGGATTTCTGGTGCTGTGAGGCAGCAGTGCTAACCACTAAGCCATCATGCCATACAGAATACAGAAAGCAATTGAGAGAGAAAAGAATCTAGTTGTTACTGTGAACATATCACTGCAGGTTCACAACAATCTAGGGAACTTGGTCAAAGCACAGGGTGTTCGGTTACATTCACAGATTAAATGTGCAAGTCATTGATGAAGCCGCAACACTCAAGTGTAGTAGCATCACGCTATGGTGTCATAGCAACACATTTTCTGAGGACACCTAATAAAATCCCTGTTTTGCTTTTCAAATACCTTAAAGAACTAGTTTCATTGACTCTACATCAGCACATATTTACAACATTAGATAAACTATGCAGAAGTAGAAAAAGGCTAGATCCTAGACATTTCTTCATTTCCTGGACAATAATTAGCTTCTAGCCTGGTACTTCACAACTTTTTATTTCTACTGTGACCTCATTTTGAAGCTTAAAAATTGTCCTGATCCCTCAGTGAGAAAGGGGTGGGAGAGGAGAGGGAAGCTGCAAGAACGGGGTGGTGTCTGTCCATTACAGCAAGAGGACAGCTCCACTATGGACATTACTACCCTTGGAGGTGAAGTCACTTGGAGTCCCAACCCCTACTTGGGGAAGCTCTGCTCTTTACTACATTGCCAGCTTATACAACCTGACCACACAGTTTTCGCTGTGTGGCTGGACTGGATTCTTGGCTGCAGTGGTCACACAATAAAGGCAAAAGTTAAATTTTACTTGTGGTCAAAATGATTCACTGGAGTGGTTCTGATCATGCAAGGGGATCAGAGGGCAGCTGAGAGTCATCACAGCAGAATCCTGGGAGATAGTAGGAACTCCAGATGCTGGAGAATCCGAGACAACAAGGTGCAGGGCTGGATGAACACAGCAGGCCAAGCAGCATCATAGGAGCAGAAAGGCTGACGTTTCGGGCCTAGACCCTTCTTCAGAAAAGGGGGAGGGGAAGGGGGTTCTGAAATAAATAGGGAGAGAGTGGGAGGCGGATAGAAGATGGATAGAGGAGAGGATTCGGTGGAGAGGAAACAAACAGGTCGAAGAGGCGGGGATGGAGCCAGTAAAGGTGAAGAGTTAGGGAGGGGATAGGTCAGTCCAGGGAGGACAGACAGGTCAAGGGGGCAGGATGAGGT
>NC_063332.1:36096867-36170209 GCF_021869965.1 Rhincodon typus | reverse complement strand
TTTTCTGATGAAGGGTCTAGGCCCGAAACGTCAGCCTTTCTGCTCCTATGATGCTGCTTGGCCTGCTGTGTTCATCCAGCCCTGCACCTTGTTGTCTAGAATTCTGGGAGATATCACCACAAATGTACAGCAGGTCAGAGAGAACCTGGTGTCAAGGTGTTGTTAAACCCAAAACACTACATTGGTGTTTGCCACCCTCCCTCCTCCTCTAACCAAACAAAAAGGAGTTCTGTGAGGAAGACAATTGGCAAGGCAAAGGCCATTGAAAGAGTGGGCCAGTGTTAGGTTGGAAGTACTAAGGCCTTTGCTCGAGAGGTTTCGGTGTGAGGAGGCCAAACAGGGGTATAGGTAAGAGCAGGTAAGGGCTCTAACTCTCTTTCTGTCTAGACTGAAGGCAGTAGGGATGGCAGTTAGGGCAGTGACATGCTCCTCTTGCAGCATGTGGGAGATTAGCAAGACTCCCAGTGTCCCTCATGGCTACACCCGTGAGAAGTGCACCCAGCTGCAGCTCCTAACAGACTGCATTAGGGAACCGGAACCGGAGCTGGAGCTGGAGCTGGATGCACTCAGGACCATCTGAGGTGCAGAGAACATCATTGATAAGAGCTTTAGTGAAGTGGTCACTCCTAAGATGCAGGCTGCCAGTTGCTGGGTGACCACCAAATGAGGTAACGGGGGAAGGCAGATAATGCAGGGTTCCCTTGTGGCCATTCCCCTCAATAACAGGTATACCACTTTGGATACTGTTGGGGTGGGTGACTTTTCAGGGGTCCAGCAGTCAGATCAGTGGCACTGTGACCCGGCTGAGGCTCAGAGGGAAAGGGTGCAGTCAAGCACAGCGATAATGATAGCAGGCTCAACTGTGAGGGGGACAGACTGGAGATTCTGTGGTTCCAGAAGAGACACCAGGATGGTGTGTTGCCTCCCGGGTGCCAGGATCAAGGATGTCTCTGAGCAGTTGCAGAACATTCTGAAGGGGGAGGGTGAACAGCCAGGGGTCATTGTGCACATCGGTACAAATGATGTAGGTAGACAAAGGGATGGGGTCCTGCGACATGAGTCTCGGGTGTTAGTTAAGAATTTGAATAACAGGACCTCAAGGGTAGTGATCTCCGGATTAGTCCCAGTGCGACACGCCAGTGAGGATAGAAATAGAAAGATAGGCCAAATGAATGTGTGGCTGAGGAGCTGGTGTAGGGGGCAGGGTTTTTAGTTCTTGTCCAAGAGGAATGAGTTGCACTCGAACCGGAGGGTGTCTGATATCTTCACGGGGAGATTTGCTAGTGTTACCCAGGAGGGTTTAAGCTAGTTTGGCAGGGAGTGGGACTCTTAAATAAGAGAGGGTCCATAATGAAATCAGGGGGAAAATACATTAGCCATCGAGGGCAAGTTTACCATTCAGGTTAGCCCTGGGCATAGTAAAGGGAAGGAAAAGACATTTCGTTCAAAGTGCATTTATTTCAGTAACAACGTCTGACTGGTAAGGCAGAAGAGTTCAGAGGATGCATTGGCTCTGGAGACTGGGATACTACAGGCGTAACAGAAACAAGGCTGAGAGAAGGGCAGGATTGGCAGTTCAATGTTCCAGGATACAGTAGCTGCAGGTGTGATAGAAGTACAAATAAGCGAGGAGAGGGGAGTTGCCCTTTTGATAACAGAAGACGTAACAACAGTGCTTAGTGAGGATATTCTTAAAGGGTCATCAAATGAGGCCATATAGTTAGAACTTAGAAACAACAAGGGGATGGTCACTTTGTTAAGACTGTATTATAGACCCCAAATTGCCAGCAGGTACAAGAGAAGCAGATGTATAGAGAGATTGCAAATACCTGAAGGAATAACAGAGTAGTATCGGCTGGAGATTTTAATTTCCCCTGTACTGACTTGGCCACTCGGAGCATAAAAGGCCCAGACAGGGTGGAATTTGTCAAATGTGAGGTGTTGCACTTTGGAAAGTCAAACTAAGGTAGGACTTATACAGTTGAAGGTGAAGTCCTCACCAGTGTCATGGAACAGAAAGATCTAGGAGTACAAGTACACAGTTTGTTGAAAGTGGCATCACAGGTGGACAGGGTGGTGAAGAAGGCATTTCGCATGCTGGCTTTCATCAGTTCAGGCATTGAGTATAGGAGTTGGGACATTCTGATAGAGTTGTATAAGGCTGCACTTTGGTGCAGGTGAGGCTGCACTTCAAGTATTATGTATAGTTTTGGTCAACCTGTTACAAGAGAGACAAAGTTAAACTGGAAAGTGTGCAAAGAAAATTTACAAGGATGTTGTCAGGACTCGTAGGCCTGAGTTATAGGGACAGGTTGGACAGGATAGGACTTCATTCCTTAGAATGTCAGAGAATGGGGCATGACCCTTTTGAAGTGTATAAATTCATGAGGGGCATAGATAGGATGAATGCATATCATCTTTTTCCCAGGGATGGGGAATTGAAAACTAGAGGGCACAGGTTTAAGGTGAGACAGGAAAGATTTAAGGAGGGCCTGAGAGGCAACTTCTTCATGCAGAGAGTGTTGCATATACGGAATGGGTTGCCAGAGGTGGTGGTTCAGGCAGGTATAATAGCAACATTTGAAAAAAATTTGGATAGGTACATGGATGGGAAGGGTTTAGAGGGATATGGACCAAAAGCGGGCAATTGGAACTAGCTGAGTGGGCACCATGGGCCAGTTTGGGCTGGGGGGCCTGTTTCCATGCTGTATTACTCTATGACTTTATGACTCTAATCAGAGAAGAACTTCTAAGTAACAAAAACAGAAATTGCTGCAAAAGCTCAGCAGGTCTGGCAGCATCTGTGGAGAGAAATCAGTGATAACGTTTTGGGTTGAGTTCCAAGGAAGGGTCACTCAACCCGAGAAGTTAACTCTAATTTCTCTCCTCAGATGCTACCAGACCTGCTGAGGCTTTCCAGCAATTTCTGTTTGTTTCTGATTTACAGTATCCATTTGGTTTTTAAGAACTTCTAAGTATTTATCTGAGCATTGCTTTGGGATACTTTAAGATTTAATTCAATGGATGTGGTCATCACTAACAAAGTTAATATTTACTGTCTATCAATAATTATCCTTAACAGTGAGTTTTTTGGCTATTTCAGAGGACAGTTAATAGCTAATATAGCGTGTCGCAAATCAGAGACAAAACTGGAATTACTTCCCTTACAGACATTCATACTTCACTTGGGTTTTGACAAAAATCCAGCACTTCCATTATGACCATTGCTGAAATTGGTTTTATTTCATTCCAAACATTTTGCAGCTGCTGAAATGAGATTTGAACATTTCCCCAAATTGTCTGCCTATGTCTTTGGCTCGCTTGTCATAACAACATAGCTACAATACTACCATTCCCAAAGCAAAGGAGACTGCAGCAGACCAGAGCAACAATGAATTAGGCATTTTATCATTTATTAGATGAATGCAATGAAGTGTGTGGTCAAATTGTCAAGGAAGAAAAAAGGAAAAATAAAGACAAACAGTTGAAGGATTAATTCCAGTTAATTTTGATTGATTTTGGTTCTCCTTGTGTTACATGGCATCATAGGAATAGCATCCCAAGAAACGTGAAAGGCTACATCAATTATCCCACACCTCTCTAAATCCATCTAATCATTGGGACAGGGTGATATCAATATTACATAAGCTGGTGATGTATTATGTTTGGTAAATCTACACTGAATAAATCTGCTACATAATTCATATAAAACTTCGTGTGCCATTGCTGTATAAATGCATCAGCCGTGAAGGTATTTCTGAGACAAATTAAAAGCATGATGTTAATTTATCTTCCACTTCATTACAGACCAGTCAGTTTAACTGTGGTGGTGGGGAAACCGTTTTAAGATGGCAGCGGCGGAACAGGCAGTGTCTGGTCTCCAGTGCCTAGGGCCCACCCATTCCACCTGCTTTTCTTTTTTCTCCCCCTCTTCTTTTTATCTTTTTTGTTGGGCAGAAGGCCGAATGAAGGACATGGTCCAGAGTGCGGTGGGGGCTGTTGAGCCCAGAGCAGCACCTGGTGCATGGCGGTGAGACAGCTGGTGAGTCCGGAGTGGGACTTTAGAATCAGTATCAAGGTAGTGGCCGGCAGAGGGGTGAGCCCGGGTCCTGGTATCAGCTGCTACATCGGCTGAGGCCTGCAGCAGCTTTGGCACTGAGGTGGTTTCAGCCCAGCATCTGGCTGCCCGGGAATCCTGCAGGCATCCTTTTTTGACATTCCCAGGATCGGCCACAAGATTGGACCTTGGAGCAGCTTCTGCAGGATCTTGTGGCCCGGTATTCCAGTGGCCCAGCATGGCGGTCTTGCAGCAATACGGTCTTTTCTCAAACTCTGGAACCGGGATTTAAACTAAGATGGACTTTCTTAATTTTTAAAATAATTTTCTTATCTATGCCTTCTGTTAGTAAATATAGGCACTGTGGTATAGGAACTTAAACTCTTGACACTACTTTTTTGTTAAAGTACAAGTGACAATAAATGACTGTTCTAAACTATTGGAAGCAATTAGGCTGAAATTAACTGCCACATATGAACACGTGGATTATTTTATAACAGTCAGCATGGATTTGTTAAGAGAAAATAATTTCAAACAAATTTGGAGGGGTTCTGCAACAGATAAAAGGAGAGTTAATGGGAGGAAGGCTATTGATGGTGCATATGAACTTCAAAAGACATTCAATGCAATGCCACACAACAGATTTGTGAAGAAAGTGAGAAAACATGAATAATAGGGGCTGTAATAACACGTGGCTGAATGATATGAAACAGAGAGTAATGGTCAATGGTTGATTTTCATGCTGGTGGAATATCTGTAGCAGAGTCAGGAATGGGACCCTTGCTTATCATGATACATGCAAATGATCTTGATCTTGGGTGTGCAAAAGACAATTTCTAAGATTGCAGATTATACAAATTTGGGAGATTTGTAAACTGTGAAGAGGACACAATAAAACTCCAAGGACACTGACACATTAGTGTTGTGAGTGGATAGGTGGCAGATGAAGTTCAATGCAAGTAAGTCCGAGGTCATACACTTTGGTACAAAGAGCAATGTGAGACAGTATCAAATAAAGGACACTATTGTAATGGGTATGCAGGAGCAGCGAGACCTAGATGGGCTTCACCAATAAAGGGCAAAGTGTAGGGAAGCTGAACCTATTTGGATGTTTTTTTAGACCTCAGCTGGAAGTACTGAGTTGAGTTCTGTGGGCCACACTTTAGGGGGGATGTAAATGCATTGTGAAGAGTAAAGGTGGTTTACGAGAATGGTTCCAGGGTGAGAAACTTCAGTCAGGAGGATAGATTGGAGAAGTTGGGAAGAGCTTCCTTGGAGGTGAAGAGTGAGGCATGATTTGATGCAAGCTTCCAAAATCACAAGGGGTCCTGTCAGAATAGGTTGGGAGAAACTGTTCCCATTCACAAAAAAATGGGAGAACTGGAGATGAGATAGTTTTCAAGTTGTCTGCTAAAGAAGCAAGAAGAAATTTCACACAACGATATTATGATGGAGGGAAGGTCGCTGGTGAAATAGCTGAAGATGGTTGGGCCAAGGACACCACCATGAGGAACTCCGGCAGAGGTGCCATGGACTGAGATGTCTGACCAACAACCACAAACATCTTCCGGTGTGCCAGGTATGACTTCAACTAGCATAGAGTTCTTCCCGATTTCCATTGACTCCCGTGTAGTTTCTTCGATCAAATAATTTTTTTTATTATTCACTTGTGGGACATGGACATCGCTGGCTGGTCAGTATTTATTGCCCATTCCGAGTTGCTCATTAGAAGGTGGCGGTGAGCTACTTCTTGAACCACTGCAGTCCATGTGCTGTAGGTAGACCCACAGTGCCATGAGGGAGGGGATTCCAGGATTTTGACCCAGTGAGCGAAGGAACGACGATAAATTTTCCAAGTCAGGACGGTGAGTGGCTTAGAGGGGAACATGCAGGCGGTGGTGTTCCTGTGTGTCTGCTGCCACTGTTTTTCTTGATGAAAATGCAAGTGGTCGTGGGTTTAGAAGGTGCTATCCATGCTTCACATAAGTTTGTAAACTTCTATCAGGTTGCCATTCAGCCTCCGACATTCAAGTGAAAACAAACCAATTTGTCCAATCTCTCCTCATTGCTAACACGATGTCCAAACCAGTTAACATCCTAGGGCGGCATGGTGGCTCAGTGGTTAGCACTGCTGCCTCACAGCGCCAAAGACCCAAGTTCGATTCCACCCTCGGGCGACTGTCTGTGTGGAGTTTGCACATTCTCCCAGTGTCTGCGTGGGTTTAGTCCGGGTGCTCTGGTTTCCTCCCACAGTCCAAAGATGTGCAGGCTCGGTGGATTGGCCATGCCAAATTGCCCGTAGTGTTCAGGGATATGTAGATTAAGTGGGTTATAGGGGAATGGGTCTGGGTAGGATGCTCTGAGGTTCGATGTGGACTGGTTGGGCCGAAGGGCCTATTTTCACACTGTAGGGAATCTATGATATCTATCTTTTCTCTACTTTCTCCAAAGCCTCCACATCCTCTGGTACTGAGGAGACCAGAGCAGTACACAATATTCCAAATGTGGCCAAACTCAAGTTCTGTACAACTGCTACATGAATTGCCATTTGTTATACTCTGTGCCCCAAACAATGCAGGGAAGCATCCATATGCCTTCTTGACCACTTTATCCACTTGTGCTGCCACTTTCATGGAACTGTGAACCAGTATGCCAAGATCTCTCTGTACTAAGAGTTCTGCCAAACACTGTACACTTCCTCCTGCATTAGGCCTTCCAAAATGCATCACCTCACGTTTGCCCAGATTAAACTCCATCTGCCATTTCTCCACCCAAGTCTCCAGCCTACCTATATCCTTCTGTATTGTCTGGCAAACCTCCTCAATATCTGCATCTCTCCCAATCTGTATGTCATCCACAACCTTACTAAACAGACCACCCACATTCTCTTCCAAATCATTGATATACATGACAAACAACAGGGGTCCCAGTATTGATCTAAGCAGAACACTGCTGGTCACAGATTCCAAATCAGAAAAACACCTCTTCATCACAAATGTCTTCTATGACTAAGCCAGTTCCGTATCGCAGATCCCGTGTGATTTTACCTTCTATATCAGCTTGCTATGAGGCGCCTTGCTAAAGTCCATGGTCCATGTCGACAACATCTACTGCCTTGCCCTCAATCATCTTTGTCACTGCCTCAAAAAATTAAAATCAAGTTTGACAGACACGATCTTCCCCACACAAAGCCATGATGCCTATCATTAACAGGGGCATACATTTCTAAATTTGAGTGAATCCTGACCCTAAGAATCTTCTCCAATAATTTCCCTACCACAGACATATGGCTCACTGGCTTGTAATTTCCAATTATCCCTGTTGCCCTTCTTATACAAAGGAAAAACATTAGATATTTTCCAGCCCTCTGGAACCTCTCCTGTGACTAAAAAAAAATACAAAGTTTTAGTACAAAGCCCCAGCAATTTCCTCACCTGCCTCCCTCAGCATCCTGGGATAGATCCCATCAAAGGAGTGGGAAATTGCCAAGATTAATTCTTTTCAAAACACCCAGCACCTTCTCCTTTTTTAATATTGACATGCCCTAGAATATCAACACACCTTTCCTAAGGCACACCATCCACTAAGTCCTTCTCTTTTGTGAATATCAATGCAAAGTATTTGTTAAAGACCTCACCCCACTTCCTCTGGCTCCAGGCATAATTTCCCTCCTTTGTCCTGGAGTGGACCAACCCTTTCCCTTGCTATGCTCTTGTTCCTGATGTTTAAAACGCCTTGGCATTTTCCTTAGTCCTGTTTGCCAAAGACATTTAATGGTCCCTTTTAGCCTTCCTAATTCCTTGTTTGAGATTTTTCCTTCTTTCTTATCTGTCCGTCATCAGTTTCCTAAACCTATGCCTCCTTTTCCATATAATTATAGAATCCGTACAAATGCAAGCAGGCCGTTTGGCCCATCAAGTCCACATCGACCCTCCAAAGAACATCCTGTAGCCCTGCATTTCCCATGGCTAATCCACCAGCCTACACACCCCCGGAATCCATGGCAATTTAGCTTGGCCAATCCACACAACCTACACATCTTTGGACTGTGGCAGGAAACTGGAGCACCCAGAGCAAACCCACACAGACACAGGGAAGAATGTCTGTGTGGAGTCTGCACAGTCACCAGAGGTTAGAATCGAAACAGAGTTTGTGGGACTGTAAGGCAGCAGCGCTAGCCACTGAGCCATCGTGCCGTCCCCTTGACTAAGCTCACAATTTCTCTCATCATCCAAGGTTCCCAAATCTTGACATCCTTATCCTTCATTTTCACAAGAACATGCTGGTGCTGAACTCTAATCAACTAACCTTAAAAAGATTCCCACATGGCAGTTGTGGATTTACCCCTAAACAGCCTCCCCAAATCTACGTTCCTCAGTTCCTGCCTAATATTGTATAATTTACTAATTTGACCCAAGGACTACTCTTATCCTTACCCATAAGCAACTTAAAAACTTCTGGAATTATGATCACTGTTCCCAAAATGCTCCCCTTGTGAAACTTCGATCTCCCGAACTGGGCTCATGCCCCCACACCAGGTCAAGTATGGCCCCTTCCCTCATTCAACTATTTACATATTGTTTCAAAAAACTGTCCTGGATAGACCTAACAAATTCTCCCCTATCTGAACCCCTGTCATTAGGTGAGTCCCAGTCAATACAGGGGAAGTAAAAATCATCCACCACAACAAGCTGTTGTTTTTACATTTTTCCATAATCTGTCCATATATCTGTTCCTCTACCACCTGCTGGCTGTAGGGAGTCCTGCAACACAATCCCAAAGTGATTGCACCTTTTCTGTTCCTGAGCTCTACCGATATGGCCTCGATGGATGCCCTCTCTCAACTGTGATATTCTCCTTTAAATCAGCAATGCAACTCACCCATTTCTTTTACATCCCTCTCTATCTCACCTGCATCATCTAAATCCTGGTATGTTAAGCTGTTAGTCTTGTACTTCTCTCCCTCAATCTCAAAGCATAGACTCAGAGCACCCCATAGCCTGGACCGGGCCACTCAGTATCTGGATCTCTCAAAAGCCAGTGCACCAAAAATCCAGATTCATCACACAGAAGACCAAGGCTTGGATGCCACAAATCCCAGATTTGGAACAACTGAAGGAAAGGCTCAGATTATACAAAACATGTACCTAAACCAGTTAGAACACAAAAAGGTCAAAACAAAGACCCAGAATCTCCAAACCACAAAGCCAAAATCAATAAATCCTGAAACCTGGACATGGGCTGCTTTAAAGCATACCCAAGCCTTCCAAACCCAGTTCCCAAAGGCCAGACAACCACCACAACCGACTTCAACTAGATTCTATATTCATTCTTGTAACATCTGAATCCATACTCCCAAAAATCTAGACCTTCACAAATCAAAGCCCAACAAATGCCAGACACTGACATGGTCCCAGTGAAACCGGCTCTCTGACCTGCAAATCCTATCCCCAATCCCGCAACATTCCATAAGTCAAAGTCTGGACCTAAAATGTTTAAAACCCAAACCCAGAATCACACCCCTAAAACAAAGACCCACATGTCATGCAGGGGTAAAGTCAGCACAATATTTCAGAGGACCAGCATTTGTCTGTTTCTATATTTCTGTACAAACCTTCAACATTCACTGAAAAAATGTATGCCATTGAGGGCTTATGGCTAGTGAGTTAGCAACTCTATAAAGTGCTATGTGCCTTTAATGTAGCTCGGGTGTTTGTGATAAGAAGTTCAAATCCATATTTCATTTAAGCGCAGATCATCATGCACAGGCGGTGGATTAACAGAGGAAAAAATATGATTGAAGTGTCATGTGTGTGATTAAAATTATTCTTTATCTGATGATTAGCTGTGTCCTGCAGAATTAGTCTGCACATAATCTCCTTGTTGCACAGTTGTACATTTAGAAGTCAGTGTCATGACTTTTGGTCAGCATTGACTTTGAACAGAATTACTGAAGGAGAAGAAAAATGAAATTGTCAGAATGAAATGAAGGAAGATTGGACAGTGTTATCTGCTTGCATTTGTGCTGCATTATCTAAAGATGGAAGTCCTAAAAATACAACCAACACAACTGCAGAATATTATGTTCTTACATGACTGCAATACCTAATAAAGCAATTAGTGAGAATTATAAAGGAGTCTCTGGAATCCAAAAGGTAGCCCCTGAAAATCTCAGGATGAGCCCTCAGGGGAACCACGCAGGCAAATAACTGATCAGAAACCCGAAGTAGCTGAGATTATGCGGTGTTGAAACTGCTTCCCCTGATCTAGATTCCTTCACATGGGGAAACATCCTCCTACACTATGAAATTTCCTCAGATTCTTATTTGTTTCTCTAAGATCACCTCTCTTCGAAATGGCAATTAGTGTAGGCCTAACCTGATCACCTTTACCTCAATAAAAAATCCCCCTCATAACAAGAATCAGTTCAGTAAACTTTCGCTTCATTATTTCCTAAGTAAGGAGACAAAAACTCTACACAATATTGCCGTCCTTCACTACTGTTACATTGTCCCTTTTTTTAAAAACAATTCCCTTCGCAAAGTCAACATTTTATTTGCCTCTTCCAATCACGTGCTGTACCTGCATGCTAGCATTTTGTGATTCATGGACCAGATATTTCTTCTCTCTCTAATATCATCCAGACCCCAAAGTGGACAAACTCATTTTTCCACTTGATACTCAACTCATTGACCTAACCTATCTAATAACCATTTTGCAGACCTCTGTGCCACGAGGTTGCAAAAACTAGTTTTGACTCAAGTCTGCCCAACCATTCGTGGCTGATCTTTAGAATCATTACGGCACAGAAGAGACCATTCAGACCATCATGCCTGCACAGGTGCTATCACCTTGGGCCATCTTCTGCATACCCTTAAGAAATCGATCAATCAGAACAGAATGCACTTGGTGGCTGAACCCTCTCCACCCACTCATAACTTCTTTTCCTGCCGATCTCTGTGCCAATAGCAAACTTAGCTACCATATCCTCAGTCCCTTCATCCAAGTTGTTGATGTAAACTGTAAATGATGGAAGCTCAACACTAACCTTTACCAAACCAAAAATAACCCATTTATCCCATCTCTCAAATCCCAGCTAATTTTTTTTTCATAATATGTTTTCTAACAAAAAATTTCCAGCAAGCTTTATTTCACACTCTGATTAATCCCTTCTTTTTATGACTCACCGTTTCTTAAAATCTTTATAATTTTCTTCCTAGCCATTAGTCTTCACAGAATTGTAGAGGGTTGCCCTCAGTTTGATACTATCCTTAGCTTTTATAATTAGCCATAGATGGTGAACTGTTATGGCACAGAAGGAGGCCACTGCATCAGCATCAGTTCTACAAACATGTGTCAATACCTAGTGCTAATTTATTGTCTTTTCTCCATACCTTGCACATTATGTCTATCCAAATAGTCGTTCAAAGCCTTCTTGCATGCCTCAATGGAACCTGGCTTCACAACAAATCAAGGCACTGCATTCCATTTGCTTCTTGAGGGAATATACCCTGGTCAAGAGTTAAGATATCTCCTTCAATCCCTGGTGATTGCTGCCTTCCTACCTTTCAGTCCAATTTCTCAGCTCATGGTGACCAAGTGTCTTCACAAAGTTAAATAAAGGCAATTACAAGACACTAGTTTCAGAACCATATTTCTCACCATCAACTGAATACGAAGTACTGTAAAGTTATGATCACTGTTGCCTGCAGGCCCTTTTACCATTAATAATCATGTCTCATTGCACAATTCCCAATGTCTAAAACTACTTTGTTTGGCTCTGAAGTGTAATTCTCTAAGAAAATATCCTGAATAATCTATGATCTCACCTTTCTGTCTTTGCTTATTTGATTCATCCGATCTATAAAATGATTAAAAGTGCCCAAAATTACTGCATAATCTTTCTTTTGAACCCCCATTACTTCTTTACATAGATACTGTTCTACAGTGTTGCTTCTGTCACGGAAGCCTACAAACTACAGGCAGTCCTAATTTAACACTGCCTGCTTAACATAATATTGATTAATCTTTTTTATTCTTTGGGGCACATTTATTATTGTGCATCTCTAATTTAATTTTCTTGTCATTAGCATACTGCAATGCCTGCATCAGAGACATGCTCAACCTTTTATTGTGGCCATTGGCAATACGTTTGGCCTTGCTTCCCAACTTAGTCCCCCAACCTGATCTTGCTTCCCAAATGTGTCCTTTCAACAGGGTTTCCTTCTTGTCTACCCCTCCCCTTACAGATCTCAAAACTCAGGCCGCATTCTCTCCACCCCTGCTCCTCCAGATCAGATCGTCCACTCACTGCTGGCTTTGCTCCTTTATCGTTGGATCCCGCCTGAATTCAAATGGAGGTACTGGGCTCCACGTAGTGGCAGAGGTTAGTCAGTGAATATATCATGGACACTAACGAACTTCCACCACTAGATAGAGTATGACCAATCTAACGGTACTGTACATTTTACTTTTATGTTTTTCATTTATTTTAGGTTAACATTTATTTCACTTACCAATCTCAGAACTTAATTTTAAGTATAAGTTGTACTTTACTACATCTTAGGAGGGCACAGTTATATATTTTCCTTTCCCCTCTCCTAACCAAAGTCCTATGGGACATACATTCACTTATAACATTGATTCCTATGGAATCAATTGAAGTCGTTTCAGTGAGTGTCATAATTGTCAGGAATGAAATCCCAGCTTTAAGTGAGGACATCATGTACTCACAAAAGTGGCATTTTTTAAAAACTTTGTAGATCTCCATCCAAACAAATTCTATATCTTCACTTCTGAACCAAAGTAATCTCTCTCACCACTGTACTCATCCTATCCTTTCATAACAGAGCACCCCATCCCCACACCTCAACCACCACCTTTTCTTTCCCTCCTGTTGATCTATCAAGTACCCTTGGCATGCAGGCTTGGTCACTCTGCAGCCATGTCTTTATCCTGGCAATCAGAGTATACTTACTTCATTGTGTTTTCAATTAACCTGTTCTGCTACAAATCCTGCATGCGTTCTGATCCTTTGATTCCACACCATATCCTTACTTGCTGGTGCAACCTAACTGAAGTTTCTATACTTCCTTTCACACTCTGGTTATCGTTACGCTGTTGTCTATTCTTTTTAACTTATTGAGTGTACCTTCACATTACCCTTCTCTCCTCACTTTTGCCCGCTCTCTGCCCCCATTATTTTGTTTAAAATCTCATCTACAATCAGAGGGTGATAATGTGATTCAGGTGAAACTGTCTCAACAGGATAGCTCCCTCTTTCTCCCAAACTGTTACCAGTGGCCCATAAGGTGAAACTCATCACCACATCAATCTTTGAACAGCAGATTCGACGCTCTGATCTTATGCATCCCTTGTTAACTTCTCATGGTAGGACAGGTCCAAAACAATGATATTTTAGCTTCTTTAAGAACTCTGAAGCATCACTATGCCATGTATTCACTTCTTTATACTCAACCTTTAGCCAATCTCAAAAACAAAGACCCCTATGAAATCAAACTTTGATCTACATACCTGGCTCCAAAGATGTCTTTTTTAGCCAGATCAATGCCTGAAATAACCTTGACTCTGAGAACACGGGATTCTTCCTGAAAGCAAAGGATAAAGGAAGAATTTTTAAGAAAACTTCTTTCGTTAATGAATAGCAAAGGTGCAAAAGTTTCTAGTCAGTTAGTAGATAATAGCTTCCTGATCATTCAGTATTTTAAATATCCCTTGTTAGCATAACTGAACTATAAAAGGTCAATAATGCGGCAGTAGATAAATTCTTGTTTACCCAGTCAAACAGTTTCAAAGGTTGGCAAGATGGTAGCATTGAGGCCATGATCAGGTCAACTCTGATCTTGAATGTTAACGCAGACTCAAAGCACTGACTGGCATTCTCCTACTTGTAATTCATGATTGTACTTTTGTTTGTGCAAGGTTCAACTGGGTAACTAAACTTAGTGTCTGAACAATGAAAACTGAAAACACAGAAGCATACAAAACAAGAATAGCAGGAGACCATTCAGCACTTCAAGCACCCTCCACCATTCAATGTGATCATCTTATTCAGTGCCCTACTCCCACTTTCCCCCCATACCCTTTGATCCCTTCTGTTCCAAGAAGCATACCTAACTCCTTGAAAACATCAAACTTTTGCCCTCAACCACTTTCAGTGGCAAAAAATTCCACTCTTTGGGTGAAGAAATTTCTCATCAGTCTTAAATGGCCTACCCTGCATGCTTAAGACTGTGATCCACATCAACACAACAAAAGTATGAAGTTACACAATGTGCAAGTCCACAACAATAGCTCGGTCTACAATTCATATTAATGACAATAGTGTTTTAAAATCAGTGGAGACAACATTTGGGCTATCAAACTTAAAATTAAAAACAGTAATCTAAAATGTATATTTTGATGAAAAAAGGGGTTTTGGACGTGGGTAGTTAGTCTAGTGTATCTTAGAATAGCGTAGCCTGTAATTGGAAAAATATTGGTCAGTGATTTCCTAGGAGTTAGACCTCTCAATTGGTGCAGCTTCTCCATACATTGCCAGAAGGTAGCATGCAAGAAGAGGAAGGAGCCAAGAATAGATTCCTGGAGAATGCCAAAATCTAACTGTTTGACAAAAGAAAGCAAAAACAAAGCTGGACCTTCTCACTCTACAACTGAAAAGCAGAATTAAACCCAAGTTCAGACTACTCCTCTGAGCTGGAAAATGGAGAAATGGATTGTTTGTGCAGGATGGTGTGATCAATCTTACTGCAGAAAGAGGATATCATCTGTTACACTGGCCACACCTGTTCTGAGATGGAGACAGAGGCCTGATGGGAGAGATTCAAACATAGCTTTCTTTTGAATTAATTTATGAAATGTGATCATTTCTGGCTGGTCCCTCTGTAGTTATGCTATGCAGAAGGTAGTGGTGGGCCATCTTGTGAAGCCAGTGTAGTCCATTTGGTTTTAGATAGATGCACAATTCCATCTGGAGGAAGCTACAGGATTTTGACCGGGAGACACTGGAGGAACGGCAATACAATACGATAAAAGGCAATATATCTGCAAGGCACAAGTCAGGAGTGCAATGGATAACTCCCCACTTGTCTGCATGAGTGCAGCTCCAACTACATTCAAGCTTGACAATATCCAGGACAAAGCAGCCCGTATCACTAACACCACATCCAATCATTTCCTGCTACTCAGATGCTCATTGACAGCAGTGTGCGCTATTTACTAAATGCACTGCAGAAATTCACCACAAATTCTCAGGCAGCACCTTCCAAACCCACGACCATTTCCAAGGAGAAGAACAAGGACAGAAGATACAAGGCAACACCATCATCTGCATTTCTCCATCTAAGTCACTCACCATGCTGACTTGGAAATATATCAATCTGCCTTCAGTGTTGTTGGGTCAAAATCCTCTAATTCCCTCCCTAATGGCATTGTGGGTCTACCAAAGGCACATGGACTGCAGCGGTTCAAGGAGGCAGCCCAAGCCCCACTAGTGAATAAAAAAAGTTGAGGTATGAAGAAACAAAACTTGCTAAGAAAAAAAATAAACAATGTTATACAAAAAAAAACTGACATTTGGAAAAAAATAGGCTAAATAATAATGATGGCGATTATATGGTACAATATAGTGCAGCTAACCAACAACCTTATAAATGCATCTGATGACATCTGAGCCAGCCTCAGCATTTTTTATAGACGCGTGGTGGGGGTTGGGGGGGTCTGTGTGTTTGCATCTGACTCCTCGTCTTCATGTTCTCACATACTCAGTCCCCTACTCACCCTTTTCTTCTCTCTCTCTTACACACACACCCTCACCTGCTCACAATGTAAGGAAATTAATGTTTCATGATTAGTTTCGTTTACAGTACAGGAATCAATTAACCAAATATTTTGTTTAATTAGAACCAATGCAGGACCTGACTTACACTAAGCAGTCATATTACTCGTCAGAGGAGTGCACCATACAGTTTTAAGCAGAGTACGTGACAAACTCCGTTGCAGCTGAATGAGTGAGCAACATTCTTTCACAAATGTTAAGACATTATCAGAGGAAATAGACTTGAATTTGTACTGTTTTATTTAGAAAAGCACAATTTTGCTAAACGTATTTACAGTTAATCAGCCCAGATAAGAGTCCCTGACCGTGCACTCAGATCCTGCGCGGACCAGCTGACAGGAGTATTTATCCTCTCCTTACCACAACCTGAAGTCCCCACGTGCTTCAAGAAAGGCACCATCATCCTGGTGCCAAAGAAAACCCATGCAGTGTGCCTCAATGACTACCATCCGGTGGCTCTGACCTCCATAATTATGGAGTGCTTTGAGAGATTAGTCATGGCTCACATCAACTTCAGCCTACTAAACTGTCTTGATCCTTTGCAATTCGCCTACCAGCACAACAGGTCCACAGCAGACAGTGTCTCCCTGTCCCTACACTCATCCCTCGACATCTGGATAACAAGGATCCTTACGTCAGGCCCATGCTTATTGACTACAATTCCGTCTTAAATACAATAATTCCAAACAAACTCATCTCTCAACTCAAACGTAGGTCTCAGCTTCTCCCTCTGCAACTGGATCCTCGACTTTCTAACCTATTGACTGTAAATCGCTAAGAACAGGTGACAACACCTCTTCCACCATAATCCTCAACACCAAAGTCCCGCAAGGCTGCATACTCAGCCCCTATATACACGCACAACTATGTGGCCGGTCCCAACGCCACTTACAAGTTTGCCAACAACATCACTGTTGTGGATCTGAAACAACGACAATACAGAATACAGGAAAGAGATGGAGTGAGTACTTAGTGGCATGGTATAAAGACAACAATCTCTCCATCAACGACAGCATAACAAAGGAGCTGATCATTGAGTTCAGGAAGTGGAATGAAGGGAATGCCTCCGTCTTCATCAATGGTGCTGAGGTGGAGGTGGTCAGGTTCCTGTGAGTGATGACCACCAACAATCGGTCCTTAGCCACCCATGTCAACACAATGGTCAAGAAAGCACAACGTTTCTACTTCCTCAGGAGGCTCAGAAAATTAGGCATGTCCACAAGCACGCATCAATTTTTATAGCTTGCTATGGTGCATCTATCTAGATGCATCACAGCATGGATTGGCAACTGCGCTTCCCAAGACCACACAAAACTACAGAAAGTTGTGAACACAGCCCAGTCCATCACGCAAATCAGCCTTCCATCCATTGACTCCATCTATATTTCCCACTACCTTGGGAAAGCAACCAACATAATCAAAGAACCCTCCTACCCCAGTTATACTGTTCCACCCTCTTCCATCAGGCAGAGCGTATAAAAGTTTGAACACATGTCCAAAAAATTCAAGAAAAGTTTCCTCCCTGCTACTATTAGACTTCTGAATGGACTTCTCAAGTATTAAACTTAATATTGATCTTTGTCTGTGTGCATCTTCTCTGCAGCTGTAACATGGTGTTAATTGAACACAGCAGAATACAGAAACATAGAAGGTACAAGCAGGAGAAGGCCTTTCGTCCCTTCGAGTCTGCTCCGCCACTTTTCAGGATCATGGCTGATCATCCAGTTCAATAGCCTAATCCTGCTTTCTCCCCATAACCTTTGATCCCATTCGCCCCAAGGGCTATATCTCACTTCCTCTTGAATGCATTCAATGTTTTGGCATCAACTATTTCCTGTGGTCATGAATTCCATAGGCTCACCAGTCTGGGTGAAGAAAGGTCTCCTCATCTCTGTCCTAAATGGTCTACCCCGAATCCTCATACTGTGATCCCTGGTTCTGGACTCAGCCACCATCGAATGCACTTAATATGGTATGATCTGCCTGTATTGCACTCAAAACAACACTTTTCACTGTACCAATAATAAATCCAATCAACTGGGTGAATTTTAACCAAAAATTGTATTTTTGTAAACAGCACAATTCTTAAGTTATCACTGAAATTATACATTAAGTCAATGTGTAAAGATATACTGCTTGCTTACCTTTTAACATTGTTAATTTTGCACTTGCAATTGGCATTCATTTTATATAACTGTTAAATATTGCCTACTTTATGATTTTGTGTGTAAGGTTCATATTGTATATTTTTAAGCAACTTTCCACTGTTCCTACTTTCAAGAAACAGATTCTAAGCACTCAGCTCGAGAGATAAGTAGCACATCAAGCATACTGCGTCTGAAACAGGCATTAGTGGGTGCTTAATGTAATGAGGGGTTTCTGTCAATTAAGCAAGATCTAAAACAACATACTCAAGATTCATTCACGAGGGCCATAAGACACAAGCAGAAATTAGGCCATTTGGCCCGAGTCTGCTCTGCCATTCAATCATGGCTGGTAACTTTCTAGACACCACTCTCCTGCTTTCTTGCTGTAACATTTGATTCCTTTAACAATCAAGAACCTATCTATCTCGGTCTTGAATATACTCAATGACCTGGCCTCCGCAGATTTCTGTGGCAGTGAATTCCATACATTCACCACTTTCTGGCTGAAGACGTTTCTCCTAATCTCCATTCTAAAGGGTGCTCCCTTTACTCTAAGGCTGTGCCCTCAGGTCCTAGTCTCTCCTACCAATGGAAACATCTTCCCAATGTCTACTCTATCCAGGCTGTTCAGTATTTTGTAAGTTTCCATTAGACCCCCCCTCATTCTTCTAAACTACATCGAGAATAGACCCAGAATCCTCAAATGTTCCTCATATGTTAAGCTTTTCATTCCTGGGATCATTTTCATGAACTTCCACTAGACCCACTCTAGGGTCAGTACATCCTTCCTGAGACATGAGAGCAATTTTGGGCCCAAATATTCTAAATGTGGTCTGACGAGAGCCTTATAAGCCTCAAAATTATATCCCTGCTTTTATACACTAGTCCTCTTGAAATAAATGCCAACATTGAGTTGGTAGCTAGGAAGGCAATTACAATCTGCAAGTTTACCTTAACAGAATCCTGGACTAGGACTTCCAAGTCCCTTTGCACATCAGATTTTTGATTTTTCTCCCATTTAGAAAATAGTCTATGCCTCTTTTCTTCCTACCTAAGTGCATGACCTCACACCTTCCCCACAATGTATTCCATCTGCCACTTCTTTGTCCACTCTCCTAACCTGTGCAAATCCTTCTGCAGCCTCTCTGCATCCTCAATACTACCTGCCCTTCCACCTATCTTTGTATCACCTGAAAACTTAGCCAGAATTCCCTCAGTTCCTTCACCTAGATCATTAATGTATAAAGTGAAATTTGTGGTCCCAACATTGACCCTTGTAGAACACCACTAATCACTGGGTGCCATCCTGAGAAAGACCTTTTATCCCCACTCTCTGCTTTCTGCCAGACAGCCAATCTTCTATCCATGCTAATACCTTGCCTCCAACATCATGGGCCCTTATCTTACTCAGCAGCTTCCTGCGTGGTACCTTGTCAAAGGCCTTCTGGAAGTCCAAGTAGGTAACACCTGTTGGCTGTTTGTCTGACCTGCTCATTCCCTCCCCAAAAGAATTCTAACAGATTTGTCAGGCATGACCTCCCCTTGATGAAACCACGCTGACTTTGCCCTATTTTACCATGCACTTCCAAGTATTCAGAAATCTCATTCTTCACAATGGACTCTAAAATCTTACCAACGACCGAGGTCAGGCCAATTGGCCTGTAATTTTCCATCCTTTGCCTTAATCTCTTCTGAAACAGGGGATTACATTAGCGATTTTCCAGTCCTCTGGGACCCTCCTTAACTTCAGTGATTCCTGAAAGATCACCACTGATGCCTCCTGTATCTCTTCGGCTATCTCCTTCAAAGCTCTGAGGTCTGGTCCATCTGGTCCAGGTGACTTTCCACCTTTGGACCTTTCAGTTTTTCTAGCACCTTCTCCTTGGTGATGGCCACCACACTCACCTCTGCACTACCGCCCCCCCAACTCGCTTGAATTTTTGGGACGTTACTCGTGTCTTCCACCGGGAACACTGGTGCGAAGTACTTGTTCAGTTCCTCCACCAATTCTTCTCCAGCACCATTTCCAGCCGCCCAATGTCCACTTTTCTGTCTCTTTTGCCCTTTATATATCCAGAGAAACTCTTGCTATCTTCTTTTATATTAGTGGCCAGCCTCATATCTAATCTTCTTCCTCATTATTTCTTTTTTCCTTGTCGTCCCTTGGTCTTTGTAGGCTTCCCAATCCCCTGGCTTCCTGCTGCCCTTCGCCACATTATATACTTTCTCTTTTGCTTTTATGCTGTCCCTAACTTCCCTTGTCAGCCATAGTTCCTTCATCCTCCCTTTTGCACGCTTTTTTTTTTTTTTTACTAGGTATTGATTTTTGCTGCGTCTCTCCCAAATTACTCCCAGAACTCCTGCCACTGCTGTTCCACTGTCTTCCCTGCTAGGCTCCTCTCCCAGTCAATTCTGGCCAACTCTTCCCTCATGCTTCCGTAGTTGCTGTTATTCAATTGTAATACCATTACATCAGATTCCAGCTTCTCCCTCTCACATTTCAGAGTAAATTCTATCACATTATGGTCACTGCCTCTTAAGGGTTCCTTCGCCTTAAGCTCCCTCATCAAGTCCATCTCACTGCTCATCACTAAATCCAGAATTTTCTGTTCACAAGTAGACTCCACCAAAAGCAGCTCCAAAAAGCCATCTCGTAGACATTCCGCAAATTCCTTTTCTTGCGATCCACTACCAACCTGATTTTCCAAGTCCACCTGCATTTTGAAATCCCCTCTCCTACCCTTCCTCCAGCTAAGCGTACCTTCAGTTTTATTTGTTTCAATAACTTCCAAAACTTGTGAATCTAGCTTAAACACACTTGTACCTGGAGTGGTCTGATTTTGAGTTACACCCTGCATCTAACAAACAAACAAAGTTAAATTGAATTTCTGCAGACACTTCCACTTGCACATATGTTGAACACTGTCACCATGAGTGAGATGGAGCCAGATAGCAGGCCACACGTGGGCAACCCAGGCAGAGATAGCTTCTATCTGACAAACATTGATGCCAAAGAACACCTTACACTTACTGCATGTAAGCATGAGGAGACAGGAAAAGAAGGGATTTAGAAAACAAACTGGTCATGAAAACTAAACTCTATAAAAACCAAAAGAACTGTGGATGCTATAAATCAGGAACAAAAACAGAAGTTGCTGGAAAAGCTCAGCAGGTCTGGCAACACCTGTGAAGAAAACATCAGAGTTAATGTTTTGGGTCCGGTGACCATTCCTCAGAACGGGTTCTCTCTATTCTCAATGTTTCTGGCAGAAAATGACTGTTAATATGCTATAGCCAGGTAGGGCAATGAATGGATCAACCAGTTATGCAACAGAATCACTCAAGTATGCAAGTGGCAACATTTAAACTTTTCACTGTACTCATTGAGTACAGGTGACAATAAAGCTAATTAATTCATTCACTTGAGGAAGAAGAGTTTCTGAAGAAGGGTCCTGACCCGAAACGTCAACTCTCTTGCTCCTCTGATGCTGACTGGCCTGCTGTGTTCCTCCAGCTCCATACTGTTAGCTCTGACTCCAGCATCTGTAATTTTTAAGTGTCTCTGAGCGAGTTATAACAGGAGTGTGGATTTTTTTTGGTAAAGAAAGACAAAATAAGGACAAAGTAAGAGAAAGGTCAAAGATGATCAAAAGCTTGAGAGTTTTTCCACAAGTTAACAAAGGACCCAAGAATTATTAGCATCTTAAAAAATGGAACTGTAATTGACATGCTGGAATTCCTTTTCTGTGGCAGACAGAAGGAAGTGATGTCAGAAGAATGAAAGAATATGCAAGTGTTGAAGAATACAAAACAAGAGAGATTGGTGAAAAGAAATAAACTCCTTTAAATGCAGTGTTAAGCTGCTGACCTTCTCTGTCATTGAAAGTATGGATGTGAAACCCATATGAGGCAGCAAGACAAAGAAGGTAACCGGAAACATCCGAAGAGGAGTTGATCTTGACTTGGATCCATAGTTAATGAAAACTCTGAGGAGCACTCAATCCACCAACTGAATCTAAGAAGGCAGCGCAGAGACAAAGTCCGCTGGACAGAGAGATTGCAGAGATGCAAAGATGGAGCAGAAGGATATGGAAGACAGAGAACATGGGGAAATAAACAGCGACATATTGAAAAAGTGTCCATATTACAGGGGGAGGAGGTGCTGAACATCTTAAAATGCATAAAAGTGAATAAATTCCTCAAACTTAATCTGATGTACCCTAGAACTCTGTGGGAAGCGAGGGAAGAGATCGCTGGGCCCCATGTGGAGATATTTGTATCAATAGCCGCAAGACCCGGGTTCGAATTCCGCCACGGCAGATGGTGGAATTTGAATTCAATGAATATCTAGAATTAACAATCTAATGATGACCATGAATCGATTGTCGATAGTCGGAAAAACCCATCTGATTCACTAATGTCCTTTAGGGAAGGAAACTGCCGTCCTTACCTGGTCTGGCCTACATGTGACTCCAGACCCACAGCATTGTGGTTGACTCTGAGCTGCCCTCTGGGCGATTAGGGATGGGCAATGAATGCTGCCTAGCCAGCGACGCCCTCATCCCATGAATGAATAAAGAAAAACAAAAAAGTGAGGCACTGGAAGACTGAAGGTTGGCTAATGTGGTGCCACTATTTAAGAAAGATGATAAGAAAAAGCCAGGGAATTATAGACCAGTGAGCCTGACATCAGTGGTGGGCAAGTTGGAGGAGAGAATTCTGGAGGGACAGAATTTACACGTATTTGGAAAGGCAAAGGCTGATTAGGGATAGTCAACGTGGCTGTGTGTGTGGGAAATTGTGTCTCACTAACTTAATTGAGTTTTTTGAAGAAGTAACAAAGAAGATTGACGAGGGCAGAGCGGCGGATGTGATCTATATGGGCTTCAGTAAGGCATGCGGCAAGGTTCTGCATGGTAGATGGGTTGGCAAGGTTAGATTATAGGGAGAACTAGCTATTTGGATATGGAATTGGCTCAAAAAGTAGAAGACAGAAGGTGGTGGTCGTGGTGATGAAGGGTTGCTTTTCAAACTGGAGGCCAGTAACCAGCGGTGTGCCACATGGATTGGTGCTGGGTCCACTGCTTGTCATCATTTTTATAAAATGATTTGAATGTGAACACAGGAGGTATGGTTAGTAAGTTTAAACATTAGAGGTGTGGTGAACCTATGCCAATTTGCTCATGGCTCAGGTAATCCAGAGATTACCACTTTTTCAGTTCTGCTTTTTAATTTAGCCCCTAACTATTCTATTCTATTATATTATATTCAAATGTGGGATGTGAGCATTGCTGGTTGACCAGAATTTATTGCCCATCCCGAGTTGCACTTGAGAGGGAAGTCTTCAGTACTATTGCCAGAATGTTGTCAGGGCCCATAGCCTTTGCAGTATCCAGTGTCTCCAACTGTTTCTTGATATCACGTGGAGTGAATTGACTTAGTTGAAGACTGGTATCTGTAATGCTGGGCACCACTGGAGGAGGCAGAGGTGGATCATCCACTCGGCACTTCTGGCTGAAGATTGCTGCAAGTGCTTCAGCCTTCTCTTTTGTACTGATGTGCAGGGCTCCTCCATCAATGAGGATGGGGATATTTGTGGAGCCTCCTCCTCCTCCAGTGAGTTGTTTAATTGTCCACCACCATTCACGACTGGATGCAGCAAGACTGCAGAGCTTAGATCTGATCCACTGGTTGTGGGATCGCTTAGCTCTATCACTTGCTGCTTTCACTGTTTATTGTGCAAGTAGTCCTGTTTGGTGGCTTCACCAGGTTGATACCTCATCTTCAGGTATGCCTGGTGCTGCTCCTGGCATGCTCTCCTGCACTCTCCGTTAAAACAGGGTTGATCCCCTGGCTTGATGGTAATGGTTGATAGTGGGGGATATGCCGGGCCATGAGGTTACAGATTGTGCTGCAGAATAATTCTGCTGCTGTTGATGGCCCACAGTGCCTCATGTCCAGTTGCTAGATCTGTGTGAAGTCTGTCCCATTCAGCATGTTGATTGTGCCACAAAACATGATGGAAGTTATTCTCAATGTGAAGGAAGGACTTTGTCTCCACAAGGACTGTGCGATGGTCACTCTTACCGGTACTATCACGGACAGATGAAACTGCAACTGGCAGACCGGTAAGGATGAGGTCAAATATGCTTCTCCTTGTTGGTTCCCTCACCAGTCCCAGTCTAGCAACTATGTCCTATAGGACCTGACCAGCTCAATCAGTAATACTGCTGCCGAGCCACTCTTGGTGGTAGACATTGAAATCCCCCTCCCAGAGTACATTTTGTGCCCTCACCACCCTCAGTGCTTCCTCAAAGTGTTGTTCGACATTGAGGATTCATCAGCTGAGGGAGGATGGTATGTGGTAATCAGCAGATTTCCTTGCCCGTGTTTAACCTGAAGCCATAAGACTTCATGGGGTCCAGTGTCAATGTTGAGGACTCCGAAAGCAACACCCTCCTGACTGTATACCACTGTGCCGCCATGTTTGCTGCGTCTGTCCTGCCGGTGGGACAGGACATATCCAGGAATGGTGATGGTGGTGGTGGTGTCTGGGACATTGTTTGTAAGGTATGATTCTGAGAGTATGACTATGTCAGGGTGTCGCTTGATTTGTCTGCGAGAAACCTTTCCCAATTTTGGCACTAACCCAGATGTTAGTGAGGAGGACTTTGCAGGGTTAATAGGGCTGTTTCTGCCATTGACCCTTCCAGTTTCATTTCTTTGAGACAATCGGCAATGATTTCACGGTGGTCAGTAGATTCTTAATTCCAGACCTCTTTTTTTTTTAAATTATTGCATTCAAATTCCACCATCTGCCATGGTGGGATTTGAACCCAGGACCCAGAACATTAGCTAGGTTTCTGGATTCATAGGCTAATGATAATACCACCAGTCCATCATCTACCCCTTAGCAGAACCTCTTTTCTCTTTCTACCTATATCATTGATACCTCCGTGGACCACAGGACCTGGATTTTTTCCCCTCCCACTCCAAGTTCCTTTGCAGTCCAGATGGCATAGAAACATAGAAGATAGGGGCAGAAAAAGGCTATTTGGCCCTTTGAGCTGATCATCCAACTCAATAACCTAATCCTGCTTTCTCTCCATAACCTTGGATCCCATTCACCCCAAGTGCTTTATCTAGTTGCCTCTTGAATACAATCAATGTTTTGGCATCAAATACTTCCTGTTTACACTACTGGCCTTGAGCAGAATGCTTCATTTTTTTTTTATGATCAACGGTTGAGACAGCAATCAGGACAAAGTACCCTCTCAAAGCCATTGTATCATCACAATACTGTATGCAACAGTCCGTCATTACAGAACATTATGAGGAGTTCAGATGAGGAATGTTATGTTTAAGACCCTGGTGAGACCCGTATTGTACTGAGACTCTACAACCACAGAAATTTTAAAGGGACAATCATACAAGTCATAAATGAAGGAAGCAAAAAAAAAAATTCAAACCTCGGACTACTCTTCAAAACAATTCTTAGGCCAAGTAGTTAATCTTATAAAAACAGTAATTGCTGGAAAAGCTCAACAGGTCTGGCAGCATCTGTGGTGAGAAATTAGTTAAGTTTCAGGACTTGTCTCAGAACTGGTTCTTTGGAAGGGTCACTGGACCCGAAATGTTAACTCTGAATTCTCTCCATAGATGCTGCCAGACCTGCTGAGTTTTTCCAGCAATTTCTATTTTTGTTTCTGATTTCCAGCATCAGCAGTTCTTTTGGCTTTTAGTTAATCTTACAATTCCTGCTAAGTATCTGACTTTAGCTTCTGGAGGTTGGAGTCGGGAAGGAAATTTGAGTTAATAAGTTTGGTTAGAGCAAAAATAAATGTGTTCGTTATACTTTTAATATGTTTAATGAGTTGAGTAGTGAGTAGAGTGTCATTATTACTATTCATTTTCTTGGACTTTTGCGCATTAAAATTATTTTGTCTTAAAAACTGTGAACTTATGGGTTTTCCATTCCCAAGAAGTATAAAACTTAACTGGTCTTTATTGAGTTCAAAACATAATTGCAGTAGAAATATTTAAACAAATTAATTTTGGTGCCTCATCCAGTCAGATCTTTGTCATGCTATTTACTAATCTTTACAGACTCTGTCTTGCCTTCTGACATTGCTATCTCTTTCTCTTTCTTTCATTGCTCTTCCCTTATTGTATCAAATAATTTTCTCTTTTGCGTTCCTCTAAGTCTCTACACCTTTTATTCCATCTTGGACTTGGCATTCTGTTTGTACTTTTCTTTCATTCCACCTCTCCTTATCGGTATCAATCGTTCCAGAATTGCATTTTCATTTGCTTTCCCTGTTATTAGCACTGTTCCGCAACCTCTTTCACCCTGTTATTCAATACCTGAGCATTTCATAAACCCAAAGATCAGAGGTACTGAATTCTTTCATAAGCACCAACTTGTTAACATCATTTACCAAACAAGTTCTTATCTATTATGTATCGTATTCTAACAAGTTAACCAAATTTTGCTCTCAATGGCAAGGGAATAGCTATTGCTGTTCCTACCAAGTAGTCTTGCTCTTCAACCAGCCTCAGAAATGCTCAGAATGTTCGCAAGAATGGTTCCATAGGTCAGAAACTTCAATTATGATGACAGATTAGCCAAGCTAGGACTGTTTTCATGATATAGAACAAGGTAAAATGAGTCAAAAACAGGTGGAAATTCAAATAGTGAGAGGACATGGAGTCTGAAGAGATACATAAACAACTTAACTGAGTGGCCAAAAGTTTGGCAGATGGAATATGTGGGGAATGTGTGCTTATGCGCTTTGACAGGAAGATTAGAGAAGTGAGATATTATTTAAATAGACAAAGACTGCAGAAAGCTGCTGAACAGAGGGGTTCAGGAATCCCTGATCATGAGTCACAAAAAGCTACCATTCAAGTTCAGTGGGTAATAGGAAAAGCAAATGAAATGTTGGCCTTTATTTCAAATGAAATAGATGCTAAGACTATACAAGGCATGAGTCAGGCTTCAGCTAGAATACTGTGAACAGTTTCGGGCCGCTTATCTAAGGAAACAGATAAACTGGAATTGGAGATGGTCCAGAGAAGGTTCACTTGACTAACAGCAGCTTTGGAAGGACGGTCTTTTGGAGACAGGTTGAGTAGATTGGGTCTGTACTCTTTTGAAAACAGAAGAATGAGAGGCAAATGCATTAAAGCATACAAGAGTGAAGAACTTGACATGTTTGTGGGGAAGGGTTGTTTCCCCTTGCGTGAGAGTCCAGGACCAGAGGGCATAATCTCAGAATAATAGGTCAGATATGACAGAGATGAGGAGGCATTTCTTCTCTCAAGTAGGGAATCTGTGAAATTCTTCATACGTAGAGCTATTGAGGTTGGGTCATTATGTATATTCAAGGTGGAGATAGATTTTTAAATCGGTAAGGGAACCAAGGGTTATAGGGAAACAGCACGAAAGTGGAGTTGTGGATGATCAGGATCAGCCATGATTTCATTGAATGGTGGCGCAGACTTGAGGAGATGAATGGCCTGCTTCTGCTTCTATATATTAGAGTTTAAGAGGAGTTCTGACACAAGTTTCTAAAATCATGTGTTCTGATCACAGTAGACAGGATGAAATTGTTCCCACTCATACAAGCATCAAGAATGAGACAGCACAGTTTTAAAAGTAATTTCCAAAAGAAGCAAATGCATTTCAGAAAAATTTTCTGGTTTATAGCAAGTAGTAAGGGTCTGGAATGCCCTGCCTAGACACGTAGTAGGAGCAGGTTCAGTTGAAGCATTAAGAGGGCATTGGATGATCTTTTGAACAGAAAAAAAAGGTTCAGGGTTGGCGGCAATAAATGCAGGAAAACGTCACCATTGAAGTCAATACTCAGAGTTAATGCAGACACAATGGGCTTAATGGCTTCCTGTAACAATTCTATGACTTTGTGATTCTAAGTTGCATCACATAAGTCCTGCAATATTAGCCAATGGCCTGTCACAGCAAAATACATGACAAATGGTTTTGTCTTAAGCCTTTATCACCTCCAATACCATTCCCTTTATCGATGACACAATAATAATTCGTCCGAAGTCACTTGCAATTAGCTCAACTGCACACTTCGTATCCCCCTTCGATGCCATATCCCATATAAAACCCTGCACACATCTCCCACAAATCACTGTCTTGGTACATGTCCCATCCCTCCCAACCTCAAGATGAAGGATTGCAGTCCTCAGTGGATCTAGCACACAGATGTTCAATTCATTTCAGCCAGATCTGGCTGGATCACTTAAATCACTACTGTTCTCTCTGAACATTGCTAACCATTCCAAGACCATCCTGTCAACTGTTTTCTGAAGCCACTCTCCATCCACGATAAGTTTGAGGAGCTTACGAACTCGTGACATTCTCAGGAAGTGAAGACAAACTTTGGGTCCATACCTAACCTTTGAATACTGACATAATGATGGAATGCAGAGTTCACATCCAGTGAACAGTCAATGCATTGTCAGTTGTGGCACAAATTATACGAGTAGGGAAGTTATGTTGGAGCTGTACAAAATTTTCATTTGGCCACAGCTGAAATATTGTTCTGGTTGCCACACTGTAGAAAGGACATAACTGCACTGGAGTAGGTGCAGAGGTGATTCACTTGGATGTGCCTGGGTTTGGAGCATTTTAGCTCTGAAGAGAGGCTGGGTAAGCTTGGGTTGTTTACAGCACAGAAAGCCAACTGTGAACCTGATTGAGGTGCATAAGATTAGGAGGCACATGAACAGGCTGAAAAGGAAGCAGCTGTTCCCCTCAGATGAAGGCTCAGTAATGAAGAGGCATAGTTTTCAAGTAAAGGGCAAGAGATTTAGAGGGGATTTGAGGAAAATACTTTTTCACCCAGACAGTCATGAGAATCTGGAATGCACTGCCTTGAAGGGCAGAAGAGGAATAAACCGCACAACCTTTAGAAGTACTTGGATAAGCATGTGAAATGTCACAACATTCAATGCTATGGGCCAACTGCTGGAAACTGTAGGTAGGTCGGTACAGACCTGACAGGCCAAATAATTTCTTCAGTGCTGCATGACTCAGTAATGAAAATTCTTATAGTCTTGTTTTCATCTGCTATTCCTGGTTTAATGTGCAGTTTATCATTAAGATTGGCTAAGTGGTTGACAGCGATGGAGAAGGTCTTAGCTTACAGGAAGATGTGGTCAGTTTGTCAGACGGACAGATCAGTAGCAGATGGAATTTAACTCCGAAATGCATGAGATGATACACTTTGGAAGTAGCAAGACAATGAATGGCAGGACAATATTGTGATAATATTCAGTTGCATTTTTTTCCTGATATACAGCTGAGGGCAAGACGACTTGCAAGACTTTGCCAGTCATCCTTAATCTGTTGGGTGTCCGCATACAGAAACTCATCTTCCAAAAAAGTTTATTTTCATCAATGTTCTAGAATGCAATCTTTTCCCCATCAAGTGTCTTCCTTCCCTTTCATGGATGGTCAATCCAAGATTCATAAATGCAGGAAGCTCAACAGCAAACAAATTGGAGTTGCCATGATTGAAATCATGATTGAAATCTGAGTCTTCCAGCACCAAAGTAAATATAGTGCACCAAGTCTGCTCATTAAACTTTTGTTTCTATCAAAAGGAAACAGAGCAATGGGAAAGGAAATAAAATGCAAAATTATTGACTATGCTAAAATAAAAGGATTGGGCAGATTTATTGCTTTTTCAGTACAATGATGTCCATTTTGGAATCACAAAACTATTACTGATGTTTACTAATGCACAAATAATTGCTCCAATTTGGCCAAGCTCCATTTCCCCATCAAATCAATGGTGAGAGGACAATTGGTATCTTCATATAATTAAAGTGGCATACCTGGAATCAAAAGGTAAATTTCACACAATGGACCAGCAATGTTTCACATGCTTCTACCTCAAGTCACAAGCCAAATAGGACCCTCCCCTTCACAATTCTAATTCTCATTAGCCCTAACAAAATAGTCCTATCTATGTATTATGCAAGTCAAGTAGAAACAACAAATTCCTACAGAATACAACTGAGTCAGTCAACAATCTCTTCTGTAAGGCAGAAGATACAGAAGCCTGAACACACGCAGCAGCGAGTTCAGGAGCAGCTTCTCCCCGGCTGTTATCAGACTGATGAATGGACTCTCTAGCCTCAAATAATGCTGATCTTGCTAATGTGATCTCGCCTGGTCCATTGCAGAGGGCATGCAAGCTGTATGCCTCTAAGTCTTTTGTTCCGTACTGCTCATTATCAAAGTTTTCACTGTACTTCGATACATGTGACAATAAATAAATCAACGTTTCGGAAAAATGACAAAAATCAAAGTGGCCACTTAATCAAACCGCGTGGTACATAAGAAAAATTTCACAGGATTTCCTTTATTGTTCCAGACACAGACTGACCAGCTATAAAGTTTCAGAGTATTAGTTTACACGATATTTTAATCCCAAAGCTGTCTGCAATGATTGGAATGTAATAAGTAAGTTTAAAGAGTCACTATGTACAAAACAAATGCCTGTAAAGCTTAGAGTCACAGCCTACAACACTAAGCTGATCAAACAAGTTGATACACTATGTTTATTTACTGATAAACCCAAAGTGCTAAGCTTGCTTAAGTACATACTTAAAACCATAACCATGTCTTTTCAGCTGTTGATACTTCGTTTGCAACATCTTCAATGGTTTCTTCTACAACACTATTCAACAGACTGCAATCACAAACGTGATAAATATGCATCTTCAAAGCTACTCAAGGCCAATGCCATCATATACATCACTTTCCAAACAGAATGTCACAATAACATGGTCAATACCATGACTCTTGACTAAATGTTCAATTTGTGAAAGAGCAATGTGACAGCACTGTAGCCAGGTGTGTTACACACCTGGTTTTCCATAAGCAACACAGCACCACCAAAAAAAAACGCAAGTGTATTTTATTTTATTTATTCATGGGTCATGGACACTGCTGACTGGGCCAGTCCTTATTGTCCTTCCTCAGTTGCTGTTAACAAGGTGGCGATGAGCTACCTTCTTGAACTACAACAGGTTATTTCTTGTAGGCACTGTAGCAGATTCCTGGCTGCTAATACACAGATAAATTGCTAACTTGGCCAAACAGCGAGGGATGCTGGGTACATTAGCCAAGTAAAATTCTGAAATCATGAAATCCACATAACAGACACTGTGCAAACACAGCAGCCAGGTGCTAATAATATTAGCACAACGCAAAAGGCAACAGTTATTCTGGACAGACATAACCCCAACAACTTATCCACAAAACAAAGGAAAGCCTAAACAGAAAGGCACCGGATCCTGCTACCCAAACTAAAACAGGGCTCACCTTTCTCTAGGAATCATCTGATGTCTTCGGATAACAGCATGGCAAGAGGCACAGACCAGCTGACCATCCAGAGGGAAGAGAGGAAGGAAGCAGCTTCAAAAACCCAGAGACAGAGCCACAGAGAGAGAGACTCTGTAAATTTACAAGAGAATCTTGGAAGTATTGTATCCTTAAAGGGCAAAATAGGATTAGAGACATTATGTTTAGTATTAAAAACTATTGTAATTTTGTTCCCAATAAAGTGGGACTGTTTTGCATTGGTAGTGGCTTGTGTTGGTATTGATTTGACTACTTTGGTATTGCGATACACCTGGGCAAATTCATACATAACATTCTGGTCGGAGTTGTCTAAATTGTTTTAAGGGGAGACTAGACAACAGCATGCTAACAATGTAGTTAGGGAGGGAGTTCCAGGATTTTGACACAGCTACATTGAAGAAATGGCAATATATTTCTACGTCAGGCTGGTTGGTGACTTGGAGGGAAATCTGCAGGTGGCAGTTTTCCCATGTATCTGCTGCCCTTGGTCCTTCTAGAGTGAAGTGACCATGGTTTGGAAGGTGCTGTCTAAGAGACCTTGGAAAATTTCTTCACTGTATCTTGTAGATAGCATACACTGCTACAGCTGAGCGTCAGTGACAGACTGACGAAATGTTTGTGAATATGGTACTACTGAGAAGGACTGCTTCAACCTGGCATTAAGCTTCTTGTGTGCTGCTGGAGCTGCAGTCATCCGTCAAGTGGGAAGCATCCATCACACTTCTGGCCTATGCCTTATTAATGGTGACGAGTCTTTGGGGAGTCAGGATGTGAGTTACTCGTGGCAGGATTTCGAGACTCCGACTTGCTATTGTAACCGCAGTATTTATACGGCTCGCCCAGTTCAGTTTCTGCTCAATGATAACCCCTGAATGTCTACAGCGGGGGATTCAGTGATGGCAATGTCATTGAATGTCAGGGGGACCAATGGTTAGATTCTCTTTTATTGGGGATGATCATTGCCTAACATTTGTCTGGCATAATATTCGTTGCCATTGGTAACCCCAAGCCTGTATATTATCCAGGTCTTGCTGCATTTGGATAAGGACTGCCTTGTTTTCTGAGGAGTCACAAATGGTGCTGAAGGTGGTGTTACCCTCAACAAATATCCCCCTAATGTGACCGTTTGACGGAAGGACCATGACTGATGAAGCAGCTGAAAAACGGTTGGCCTGGAACACAAACCTGCAGACAGCTCCTGGAGCTGAGACGAGTGACTTCCAACAACCATAATCATTTTCCTTTGATCCCAAACAGTGAAGAGATTTCCCTGACTCCCATTGACTCCAGTTTTGCTAGGGCTTCTCAATGCCACACTCAGTCAAATGCAACTTCTTTGATGTCAAGGGCAGTCACTTTCACCTCTCCTTCAGAATTTAGTCTATGGTCCATGTTTGAACTAAATCGGTAATGAAATGAGGAGCTAGGTGGCCGCAGCATTACCCAAACTGAGCTTCAGTGTGCAGTTTATTGCTAAGCAAGTGCTGCTTGATAGCACTGTTGATGACATCTTCCCTCACTTTCCTGATGATCCAGACTGATAGGGATGCTCTTTACTGGATTGGATCTATATTGCTTTTTATGTGCAGAGCACACCTGGGCAATTTTCCACCTTGTTGGGTAGTTGCCAGTTTTGGAGTTTGTACGGGAACAACTTGACAAAGATTTGGCTTCAAATTACTGCAAGAATTATAGTTTAGATACCATACAGAGCCAGCAATATCCAACTCTAGGGCAGAACCATACTGCACAAAGCTTCTTGGAAGAGTTAAGTGGTCAGTCTGTTGATTTCACATCAAGGTTATTTCAGGCCTCACAATCCAATGTATGTTCCAAGTTTAGTATGTGAAACTATTTCACATTGATGTCAACACATTGAGTGTACATACACATCTTATTACTTTGAAGTGTTCCCATGTTGGTTAAAAACAAATGATCAATAATCACCTCAATAACATCTTCACCTTCATGGGGTAATAACACACACTGTCCAACACGACTACAGTTTAGGAAGGCAAAATTGCTCATTGGATGCAGTCCACAGTGTTACTAATGCTGACAAGACTTTCAAATTTGTTATAATTTGGCTAGAAGTTAGTACTTTTTCCTTGTTTAAAGTAGAGCTTAAGTTCCACAGTAATTGTTGAAAAAAAAACACAAGATTATATGGTTTTGAGCAAAAAATATAAATTTGGAACAGTTAAACAACTGCTAAAGTATGTACAACTTGTACTCTAACAGCTAGAATTAACATGAGGTAAAGATGAGTAACAAACAAAGTTGAGTTTCGACAAACACTTCACACTGTAAATGCGGTCACAAAAGATCCTACACATTTCTCTAACATCCCAGATCTTGGTGACTGTGGATCACAAAATTTAATCGCAAGTTTGTATCCTTTTGTAAGTGGTATCAAACTCTTCATTTTCAAGGATCTGGCTTTACAAAATCCTCATAATCAGTTATGACAGACTCCCTGAACAACTGCTCCTGTCAGGATCATTCAATCTCCAATGATAGCTACAGTAAGCTGGCACCACATTTGGGTTTCTCCCAGCTCCAATATTTCTCAGCTGTGTCAAGTGACTACTACCCATGGGCTTCTTTCATTGCTTCCCCCTTTATGGAAACACCTTCTTCGGTTGCTCCTCACTCTCCATAGCAGAGTCAGCAATTTTCCATTACCTTCTAAGCTCCTTAAAACTTCGCCCAAACCAGAAGCGCCTGGAAGGCTGCTAACCATAGCACCTCTACTACTCATAAGCTCCTTTTCAATCAGGCTGGGAGGGTGAATAGTTGTTAATGGGGACTGTTAGTGACTAACAACAGGGGGTGTATAATGGCAGGCTATGTGGTAACAAGGCCTGGTGTGTGGGGTGGGGGGCTGGGACATGGGAAGAGTTTAGGCCCTAAAATTATTGAACTCAATATTGAGTCCGGAGGGCTGTAGGGTCCCCAGGCGGAAAATGAGGTGTTGTTCCTCCAGCTTGCGTTGGGCTTCACTGGAACACTTGTAGCAAGCTGGCGACAGAGATGTTGGCCAGGGAGCAGGGTGGTGCATTGAAGTGGCACTCACAGTCCCCATTAACAACTATTCACCCTCCCAGCATGATCGTTAGCAACTCCTTTGTCTGTCCAACTGTCTTTCTCTCTCTTTGGGCTCTATCCTATCGTTCACTCCCTGCCCCACCCATCTCCCTATTTTCTGCATATAAACTGACGTTTTCCCAGCCACCATCAGTTCTGAGGAAGGGTCACCAGATCTGAACTGTTAACTTTGTTTTCTCCTTCACAGATGCTGCCAGACCTGCTGAGCTTTTCCAGCAACTTTGTTTTTGTTCCTGATTTACAGCATGCGCAGTTCTTTTGGTTTATATTTAGACATATAGCGGATGTTTCCTCTTGCAGGCAACCTCGAATGCAGGCCATGCTTTTAGGATAAGTGGTAGAAAACTTAAAACAAATGAGCAGAAATTACTTCTTTCAAAAGGGTCCTGAATCTGTGGATTTCTGTGGTTGATGCTGGGACATTGAGTAAATTAAAAGGAGGAGAAAGACAGATTTTTAATTCGTAATGGGTTAAAAGGGTTATGGAAGGGCAGGCAGGAAAGTAGAGTTGAGGCGGAAATGAGAGCATGCACATTCATACGAAATAGCAGAGCAGGGTCAAGGAGCTGAATTGCCCATGCCTGCTCCTCGTTCTTATGTTCCCTCAGTGAAATGTGGCATTTGTTGCTGCAGACAGTTGCAGAGGCTGGGACATAAGGCATATTCAAGGCTGAGATAGACACATTTTTAGTCAGCCAGGGAATCAAGGCTACAGTAAAAAAAGGCAGAAAAAGTGCAGTTGAGGATTATCAGATCAACAAGATTTCACTGAATGGTGGAGCAGATTCAACGGGTTGAATGGCCTCTACTAATGTTACATCTTATACTCTTAGGTTTTCATTAGTAGGTCAAATTAACTTACGGCAAAAAACAGTGAAGTCAATGCCTTCTCGTGGAAAATTTTACACTAAAAGAAGGAATTTAGACAGTAATCAAGCCAAAAAAAAAAGCCAAATTCGAAGGAGTGACATTTCAACATTCTAAATCTTCTGATCGTTATAATTATTGTACTTAGTATAAAAGTTGATCTCCCTTACATTGATTATCTTTGCAATACGTCCTGATGAGTGCAGTATGAATGCTTCAACAAAATGCATTCTTCTTCTGTAGTTCCATATGACTATTTGTTATGATGGTTTTGGAATCCAAATTCCAAAGTTTGAGTAGAACTCAAAATCACAAAAGCAACAAGGTCAGTCTACCACATTCCAACCACCCTGAATGTCCTCAATTTTCTTCTTAAATCCACTCATGGGATGTGGGCATTTCTGGCCAGCATTTATTGCCCCTCCCTAGTTGCCCTCCAGAAGGTAGTGGTGAGCTACCTTCTTGAACCACTGTCTGCCTTGTTCAGAAACGAAGGAGAAACTCCACGACCCTCTATCAGGCAATATGGGGAAATTCAATGAGCTGAACACTTGGCATGGGCTAAAAAAAAATGCAAGCAGTGGTGAGATGAGACACTTTATTGTTAACTGCCTACATAAAGGCCTCAACTGTCTTGTTGGCAGGAAGGATGCCTAACTCCATCCCCTCTGCTATTAAGTTGGCATTTGATCCAGGGCATGAACTGGACACACTACTGGAGAGATTTTATTTCACCCCTGTCCCCATCTTCAGAAAGAAATGAAATCCAGCCCGAAGTTGCAGCTACATGTACAAACCAAACAATACTTTCTGATGGAGATAACAAGGTGTAGAACTGGATGAACACAGCAGGCCAAGCAGCATCAGAGGAGCAGGAAAGCTGATGTTTCCGGCCGAGATCCTTCATCAGAAATGGGGGAGGGAAAGGGGGTTCTGAAATAAATAGGGAGAGAGGGGGAGGCGGATAGAAGATGGATAGAGGAGAAGATAGGTGGAGAGGAAACAGACAGGTCAAAGAGGCGGGGATGGCAGCCAGTAAAGGTGAGTGTAGGTGGGGAAGTAGGGAGGAGATAGGTCAGTCCAGGGAGGACAGACAGGTCAAGGGGGGCGGGATAGGTTAGTGGTAGGAAATGGGGGGTGCGGCTTAAGGTGGGAGGAGGGGATAGGTGGGAGGAAGAACAGGTTAGGGAGGCAGGGACGAGCTGGGCTGGTTTTGGGATGCAGTAGGGGGAGGGGAGATTTTGAAGCTTGTGAAATCCACATTGATATCATTGGGCTGCAGGGTTCCCAAGCGGAATAGGAGTTGCTGTTCCTGCAACCTTCGGTTGGCATCGTTGTGGCACTGCAGGAGGCCCAGGATGGACATGTCGTCTGAGGAATGGGAGGGGGAGTTGAAATGGTTCGCGACTGGGAGGTGCAGTTGTTTATTGTGAAACGAGCGCAGGTGTTCTGCAAAGCGGTCCCCGAGCCTCCGCTTGGTTTCCCCGATGTAGAGGAGGCCACAACGGGTACAGCGGATGCAGTATACCACATTGGCAGATGTGCAGGTGAACATCTGCTTGATGTGGAAAGTTTTCTTGGGGCCTGGGATGGGGGTGAGGGAGGTGGTGTGGGGGCAGGTGTAGCACTTCCTGCGGTTGCAGGGAAAAGTGCCGGGTGTGGTGGGGCTGGAGGGGAGTGTGGAGCGGACAAGGGATTCACGGAGAGAGTGGTCCCTCCAGAACGCAGATAAAGGTGGGGAGGGAAAAATGTCTTTGGTGGTGGGGTCGGATTGCAGATGGCTGAAGTGTCAGAGGATGATGCGTTGGATCCGGAGGTTGGTGGGATGGTACGTGAGGACGAGGGGGATTCTTTTTTGGTTGTTATTGTGGGAATGGGATGTGAGGGATGAGTTGCAGGAAGCACAGTCAAGGGCATTCTCGACCACTGAGGGGGGGCAAGTTGCAGTCCTTGAAAAACGAGGCCATTTAAGATGTACGGGAGTGGAATGCCTCATCCTGGGAGCAGATGCGGCAGAGGTGAAGGAATTGGGAATCGGGGATGGCATTTTTGCAGGAAGGTGGGTGGGAGGTGGTGTATTCTAGGTAGCTGTGGGAGTCAGTGGGTTTGAAATGGATATCGGTTTCTAGGTGATTGCCCGAGATGGAGACAGAGAGGTCCAGGAAGGTGAGAGAGGTGTTAGAGATGGTCCAGGTGAACTTAAAGTTGGGGTGGAAGATGTTGGTGAAGTGGATGAACTGTTCGAGCTCCTCGTGGGAGCACGAAGCGGCGCCGATACAGTCAATGTAACGGAGGAAGAGGTGGGGTTTAGGGCCAGTGTAAGTACCGAAGAGGGATTGTTCCACGTAACCTACAACCTTCCTGCTCGTCTGATGCTGCTTGGCCTGCTGTGTTCATCCAGCTCTATACCTTGTTATCTCAGATTTTCCAGCATCTGCAGTTCCTACTATCTCTAATACTTTCCAATGGCATAGGAGGTACACAATTCAGACAGTACCTGTTGTATTATATTATCCATTCTGAAGAACAGTTTATAACTGTTATTCCTGTTCTTTTTAAAATTACTGCACCCAGGAAAAATTGTGTTTTAATAGAGATGGGCTATCTGGTTGCTACAGACACAGCATCAAACCAAGTCATTCAGTTTAATGAGAGACAACAAGGTGCAGGGCTGGATGAACACAGCAGGCCAAGCAGCATCATAGGAGCAGAGAGGCTGACGTTTCGGGCCTAGACCCTTCATCAGAAAAGGGGGAGGGGAAGGCACTTTTCCCTGCAACCGCAGGAAGTGCTACACCTGCCCCCATACCTCCTCCCTCACCCCCATCCCAGGCCCCAAGAAGACTTTCTACATCAAGCAGATGTTCACCTGCACATCTGCCAATGTGGTATACTGCATCCGCTGTACCCGGTGTGGCTTCCTCTACATCGGGGAAACCAAGCGGAGACTCGGGGACCGCTTTGCAGAACACTTACGCTCGGTTCGCAACAAACAACTGCACCTCCCAGTCGCGAACCATTTCAACTCCCCCTCCCATTCCTCAGACGACATGTCCATCCTGGGCCTCCTGCAGTGCCACAACGATGCCACCCGAAGGTTGCAGGAACAGCAACTCATATTCCGCTTGGGAACCCTGCAGCCCAATGGTATCAATGTGGATTTCACAAGTTTCAAAATCTCCCCTCCCCCCACCGCATCCCAAAACCAGTCCAACTCGTCCCTGCCTCCCTAACCTGTTCTTCCTCCCACCTATCCCCTCCTCCCACCCCAAGCCGCACCTCCATCTCCTACCGACCAACCTCATCCCGCCCCCTTGACCTGTCCGTCCTCCCTGGACTGACCTATCCCCTTCCTAACTCCCTACCTACACTCACCTTTCCTGGCCCCATCCCCGCCTCTTCGACCTGTTTGTTTCCTCTCCACCTATCCTCTCCTCTATCCCTCTTCTATCCGCCTCCCACTCTCTCCCTACTTATTTCAAAACCCCCTTCCCCTCCCCCTTTTCTGATGAAGGGTCTAGGCCCGAAACGTCAGCCTCTCTGCTCCTATGATGCTGCTTGGCCTGCTGTGTTCATCCAGCCCTGCACCTTGTTGTCTCGGATTCTCCAGCATCTGCAGTTCCTACTATCTCTCATTCAGTTTAATGTTATCTGAGCTAGCTTTCAACAGCGCCCTCAGGGGTAGGCCATTTCCAAGACTACAATTTTAGAGAAAAGTAATTATCATAAAATCAGGCTGAAGACACGAATTAAAGTATGCTACTACACAACTGCTTTTCAATTATTTTAACTTTAAAAAAAACACAAGTGTGTAATTTATTCAGCTAATTAGTAGTCAACTGCCTGAAGTCTAAAACAATCCCTGGAAAACAACGAAGTTATGCACTGAATTTGCTGTATGGAGCAACACCCTACAAGTTTGAAAACTGCTTCAAATATTCAAAAAATTAAAATATCCATTCAGTACTGGCTTAAGAGGGACAGAGTGTACAAATGGTCTCAGAATTCAGCGCCCAAAGTCTTAAGTTCCCTTTAAACTAGTTGTCATGCATGCACTTGCTGCCACAACCTCCCCTATTTCACATGACCCAGACTGTCTTGGAAGCAAAGTTCTGAACTCAACACACGGAAATGTTCCTGGAATGATTCCCGTTGCGGCCACAAGTTTATTTCTTGAACAGGATTCTCACCCTCTGACCCGGAAGCAAAATGGATTTATACAACCATCCTTCCCAGAAGAGGAATATGATTTTTCGTTCCTTGAAGCAGATGGCTGTCAATTATTTTTAATCTTCTCTGAAGCATACATTTTTAAAACACTGAGGAACAATTAACAATAGGAACCATCCACAGCAGGCTGCATGGTTCGGATGGCAAATAATTTGCAAATCTCAGCATGGCAAAATGTGCTAAAATATTGCTTCAAATATCAAGTACATATTTAAAGTAGCATGTTGTTGGCTGGTTTCAGAGTCAAACAAGTCAAATTCCCCTCTCAATTCAAATCAAACTTTATACCCTCCTGTATTGTCAGCCATGACTCACCTGGTTGCACTCTCACCTACAAAGTCACATGATTCACAGTCATAGCTCACCATCGTCTTCTCAAGAGGAACCAGGGAGTATCAATAATTGTTGGCTAGCCAGCATATTTATTTTTAATTCAGTCATGTCCCACGAGTGACAAGTGAATCAAAAAAATTCTGAGTTCGATCTTACATCGGCACAAAAATCACACTCCAGTGCCTCAGTTGCACTGTCAGAGATGTTGACTTTTAGACAAGTTAAACAGAGTTCCTCATCTGCCAGCTGGTGTAACTGTGCAAGATCCCATGCCACTACATCAAGGATGAGTAGAGATTTTATGCTGCCCAATATTTCCTTCAGCATTTCAAAACTACAGATTATCTGGTCCTAAATACATTATTAGATGAGCTTGCTATTTGCATACTAGCTGTTTCACTTCATAAAACAATGACATAAAAGTATTCAAATGTCAAATGCTTGAAACATCCAAGTTCAAATATCTGGTTCACCATTTTCCTTTAGTGATGGGTTTTTTCATTCATGGGATGAGGGTGTCACTGGCTAGGTCAGCATTTATTGCCCATCCCTAATTACCCAGATGGCAATTAAGAGTGAACCACATTGTTGTGGGTCTGGAGTCATGTGTAGGCCAGACCAGGTAAGAATGGCAGTTTCTTTCCCTAAAGGCCTCAGTGATTCAGATGAGTTTTTCCTGACAATTGGCAATAGTTTCATGGTCACCATTAGACTCTTAATTCCAGATTTTTATTGAATTCAAATTCCACCATCTGCCACGATGGGATTTGAACCCAAGTGCCCAGAATATTTCTTGGGTTTCTGGATTAATAGTCCAGTGATAATGCCACAAGCCCATCATCTCCCCTGTAAATCTCTTGTCTTTACCTGGTCTGGCCTATATATAATTCCAGACCCACAGGTTGACTCTTAACTGCCCTGTGAAATGGCCTAGTCACTGACTCAGTTACATCAAACCACTCTAAGATAAAGAGAGCAATAAAACCAGACCAACCACCCAGCATCGAGGTAGGCACTAGAAATGAAAACAGCTTACCCAGCTCTGTTAACACTCCAACTCCTCCTTACTAATATCTGGCACCTTCTATTAGAATTGAGGAACACGTCCTACAGATTAATCATGCAACAGCCTGACAATATCCTATTCAGAGAACCACACCTTTCAATGTCCCGGACACCACTATCACTATCCCTAGTGCTTCAGGCTTGCCTTTAGCACTGGTGTGCTGGACCTTTCCTTCCACGAGCTTCAGAATACTCGTACAGCCTCCAGCTCCAGTTATTTGTTTAATTACGCATGACCACATGAGACAATACCACACTGATTTCTTAACTTTGGGATCACTCAGCCGTATCCATTGTGTGCCGGTTCTGCTGTCTGGCTTGTAGCTAGAACTCTGCTGTAGCTTCATAAAGTTGACATTTCTTGCAAACACAAAAGGCTTCCATTTTGTAAATCCATTCCATACTTTCTTGTCGGCATGTATTTATCAAGATACCTTTTTGGATCATGATACGTTGAGTATAAAGAGGTGAATTTTCAAATGGGAGGTTAATGCGGTATCAGTTCCATAACAATTGGCTGTCCCAGTAGGGAAACCGACCGATAATAAGAAGCTGACATTTGCATCTCAATTGAATTTTAGGTATGGAAGTATTCAATGCACATGAAATGGAAAAAAATAAATGCTGACACTATAGGATCAAGTAGTGCAAAATGCCTGTTGTCAAACAACTAGAGTGCTGGGAGTTTGGCGATTAAGGGAATTAGCAGAAGGAGATATTCCATCGCTTGTACAGTTTCAAAACTTCTGTACCTTCTAGCGGTTGGTTCTTCTTCCAATACAGGGAAAGAATCTAGCCGTTATACAGTCATACAGCACAGAAACAGATCCTCTGGTCCAACGTAATCACAAACTAAACTAGTCCCACCTGCCTGCACCTGGCCCATGTCCCTCCAACCTTTCCTATTTATATATCCATCCAAATATATCTTTTAAATGATGTAATTGTACCCGAATCCACCACTTCATCAGGAAGTTTATTCCATAAGTGAACCACCTTCCGTGTATAAAAATTTGCCCCTCATGTCTTTTTTAAATCTCTCTCCTCTCACCTTATAGATGTGCCCCCTAGTCTAGAGATTCCCAATCTTAGGGAAAAGGCAACTAGCATCAACTCTATCTTTACCTCTCATTATTTTATAGACTTCTGTCACTGGTAACACTGAGGATAGCAGGACAGTTTAATGACTCCTGCATACCAATGTGATTCAGGACAAACACACCTGCACTAAACGTTTGCAATGAAGAGAGCTTGGACTCAGTTATGAAGCAGAAGCAGGAGTAGACCTACAGAGACTGAACATGCTCTTGAAAATGAAACTAAAGTAGAAATATTGGAAACAGGAGTTTAAACAGAACAGCTCTAACTGAAAGCACAAATGTAACACAAAGCTAACGTACATAACGGAAGCATCTGAAGCAGTATTATAAGCAATTTGGTTTCATAAAAATCAGAGATATTGCAATTTCAGCATGCAAAAGTAACCACATAGCTGAAAGAAAAAAAGTGTTGTGACAACTGATACTTTCAGGACACATTTTCATTGTAAAGTTGAGATAAGAAATAAACACAAATAAATGGAGTTGCCACATAGTTGAGCTTTTTCTCATTCATGGGATGTGGCTGCCATTATTGGGATGGTGATTGGCTGCCTGCTTACACCATTGCAGTCCTTAAGATAATGAGAAATAGGAACGGGAGGAGGCCATTTGGTCACTTGAGCCTGCAATGCCTGCAGACTGCATATTGATAGTTTGAGATGACTTGTAAGTCCAAGCTGGAGTTTAAACAAGTCATCCTCGATGGTGAGGGACTGCCCAACAAGTACACAGAACATAGAACAGTACAGGCCCTTCGGCCCATGAAGTTGTGCCGACTATTATCCTACTCTAAGATCAAACTAACCTGCATACCCTACGTTTTACTATCATCCATATGCCTATCCAACAGTCACTTAAACGTCCCTAATGTATCTGACTCCACGACCACCACCGGCAGTGCATTCCACATGCCCACAACTCTGTAAAAAAAAAACCCACCTCTGACATCTCCTCTATACCTTCCTCCAATCACCTTAAAATTATGCCCCCTCATTAAAGTCATTTCCGCCCTGGGAAAAAGTCCCTGGCTATCCACCCTATCTATGCCTTTCATCATCTTGTACACCCCTGTCAAGTCACCTCTCATTCTTCTTTGCTCCAATGAAAAAAGCCCGAGCTCCCTCAACCTTTCCTCCTAAGACCTGCCCTCCAGTCCAGGCAGCATCCTGGTAAATCTCCTCTGCACCCTCTCTAAAGCTTCCACATCCTTCCTATAATGAGGCAACCAGAACTGAACCCAAAAAGTAATTAGTAATTAGTAATTATTAAGGATAACACACTTATTGTACTGTTAGTCTAAGAGAGAAGGGATGCACTATTTTTATCTAATTCCCACAATATCATGGGTCACAACATACACTGAATTGTTTTAACCTGTTCCCAATATGACAAGCCGTTATGCTTTGAAACAAAAACTAAATGTTGAAACTCAGCAGGTCTGGCAGGATCTATGGAGAGAAAGCAGAGTTAATGTTTCAAGTCCACGGACGTTACTTCAAAAACAGTCATTTGCTTTCTGCCCTTTAGAGACTTAGAATTACAATATCCATTAACCTGTTTTTATCATGAATAACTTTGTTTGCTTTAAAACAAACACTTACTCCATAAAGATGCATAATTGAATAACATAGGTGAGTTTGTAACAGGAGATTATAAATATTTATCTTCAAAATAACCCCAACAACACACAAGTACCCATTCACACATGAAGAAGGGAAAAATGGATTTCTCTCCTGCGTGCCAGTGTGATCCAGGATAGACACACCTGTATTGTTTACGTGCGGCGAGAGAAGCTTAGATTCAGGAGTTCTGAAGCAAAAGCAGAGCTGCAGACACTGCAATGCTTCATAAATAAAAACTGAAAGAACTGCGGATGTTGCAAATCAGGAACAAAAATCAATGTTGCTGGAAAAGCTCAGCAAGTCTGGCAGCATCTGTGAAGAAAAAATCAGAGTTAACGTTTTGGGTTCTGAGGAAGGATCACCGGACCCAAAACGTTAACTCTGATTTTTTCTTCAGAGATGCTGCCAGACCGACTGAACTTTACCAGTAACTTCTGTTTTTGTTCCTCCAATGCTTCAATCAGACGAAAAGCTAATTGGATTTGTTTGGCCCATAAGACTTAGCTCCTAAAGGCAAAAAAAGGCTGCATGGAATGATCAAACATCTGTCAATCCGGCATATGTAGATGGGTGTGTAACCCAAAAGGTTGATGTCTCGGTCTTGGCAGATGCAACTGCTCAGGAAACACAGTATGGAGAATATCAATCCCTTTAAAAAAGAGGACGTTTTACACAGGGTTCAACACAAAGGTGCTTCATGGACAGAAGACAGGTCCTGGGTTTCAGCATGTGTTCCTAACTGAAAATCCAAATCCAACTCCAATTCTGCACAATACTGTTTAAACTGTGTGGGCAGCATGGTGGCTCAGCGATCAGCACTGCTGCCTCACAGCACCAGGGACCCGGGTTCGATTCCACCCTTGGGCGACTGTCTGTGTGGAGTTTGCACATTCTCCCCGTGTCTGCGTGGGTTTCCTCCGGGTGCTCCGGTTTCCTCCCACAGTCCAAAGATGTGCAGGCTAGGTGGATTGGCCATGCTAAATTGCCCGTAGTGTTCAGGAATGTATAGATTAGGTGGGTTATAGGGGAATGGGTCTGGGTGGGATGCTCCGAGCGTCAGTGTGGACTTGTTGGGCCGAAGGGCCTGTTTCCACATAGAATGGAATCATAGAATCCCTACAATGATAAACACAGCAACCAGAACATCCAGTCATAGAAAGTCAGGTGTTTTCTCTGAAGTGGAAGAGACTTCAAATATCCCATCGATACCAAAGAATATAGGGGAGCAATTAAGCACCACCACCATTACCAAAGTAGTAGTATTAGACAAACTAACAGGGCTAAAAGCAGACAAGTCCTCTGTCCCTGATGGCTTGCATCCCAGGACACCAAAAAGAAATAGCTATAGAGAGGTGGATGCATTACTTGTAACTTTCCAAAAGTCCTTTGATGCTGGAGAAATGCCAGGAGATCGGAAAACTGCCAATGTAACATCCCCATTCGAAAGAGGGAAGGAAGCAAAGGACAGGTCAATTACAGGCCAATTAGCCGAGCATCTGTTGTTAGATAAATGTTGAGATCAATTATTAAGGAAACAACAGCAGCACATTTGGAAATTGATAATCTAATCAAGCAGGATCAGTGTGGTTTCATGAAAGGGCAATAGTGTCTGACTGATTGGTTTTTCGAGGAAGTCTCAACTAGACAGTATAGAGGGAAACCAGTAGATGTGTTAGATTTGGCCTTGCAGAAGGTGTTCAATAAAGGGACCTAACAAAAAGTCAAGTCATATGATAAGATCCCACGGTGTTCAAGGTAGTGTGTTGGCATGATAGAGAATTGAATAAAGGACTGGAAACAGCAAGGGGGATGAGGGCTTCTTTTTCAGGTTGGCAACATGTAACCAGTAAGGTTCCACAGGGATCAGTGCTGGGACTACAACTGTTTAGGATGTATATTAATAACTTGGAGAAAGGAAGCAAATGTATTGCAGCCAAATTTTCACAGTACCTAAAAATTAGTTGGAAAGGCAAGTTGCAACAGGGGTACAAGTAGTTTACAGAGAGGTACTGATAGATTAATTAAGTGGGCAAAAAGAATACAAATGTGGGAAAATGTGAAGTTATTCATTTCAGAAGGAAGAACAAAAGAACAAAGTATTACTTAAACATCAAAAAAACTATAAAACAAGAGGATTGGTGGGTACTTGTGTACGAAACACAGAAAGCTAGCAACCGGTGCAGCAGGTAATCAGGATGTCTAATTGAATGTTGGAGTATAAGAGGAGGGAAGTCTTACTGCAACTGGAAAAGGTGTTGAGACCGCACATTGAGTACCAACAGCAGTTTTGGTCTCCTTATTGAAGGGGAGATATTATTTCATTGGAAGCAATTCAGAGAAGGGCTATCACTGGGATGATAGCCGGTATGGAAGAATTGGCTTAAGTGGTTGAAGCAGGTACAATAGCAATATTCAATAAGCATTTGGATAGGTACACAGATAGGTAGGGTTTAGAGGTTTATGGTCCAAATGCAGGCAATTGGAACTAGCTTAGTGGGCAGCATGGACCAGTTTGGGCCGAAGGGCCCATTTCCACACTGCATTATTGTATGACTGATTGACATTGGCATTAAACAACAAGAGACAAGAACAATTTGCAGAACTTTGTTTAACAACACATTCCAAACTGTCAAATCCACCATCTAGAAAGAGGACAATAGACACATGGAACACCATCACTTGCAAGTCACACATCATCCCGACCCAGAATCAAGTACAGCACGGTCGCTCAGTCAAAACCCTGGTACTTCTGCCCGAGCAGCACATGGGTGTATTGGCACCACATACGCTGCACCAGTTCAAGAGTACTGCCCACCTTCTGAAAGGCTATTATTTCCCATGGCACACGCACTTAAAAAAATCTGAAAATGCCCGCTGTTACAGTCACTTGCCTGTAGCTTGCTTGCAAACTCCAATTCCTTCCTTTGAAGGCACAAGCTACAATATTTTTTAAAAAAGAGCAGGAAATGACTAACTGTCCTGGTTCATTATGACACTATTTAGTCTGTGCCCAGCTTCCTTTTCACTCAACTGTAATTTACTCCCATTTCCTGAATATAATATTTTAGCCAAACAAGTACACATTTGACAGGATTGTCCAAATAGGAAACATAAGATGTGAGTGTAAGTTTCACCATAATATTTACACATTTTAACACCAACCAAATATTATGTAATGTGATGTTTATTACACAGTTACTTCTTCATGCTTAATATTTCATGGAAGGTAACAGTAATTTAAACACTGACACCGCATGTGTTGATGTGATCGGACACAAAATCCAATTTATTCCACCGCCCGACTGTTAGCACCAACAAACCACAGGTACCAAGGAGTCCAAGATGCACAACACATTTATCCATTTGGTATTGTAATACTGTCAAATTTGATAAGGTATTTCAATTTTAAATATAGGCAGTCTATCTATTTTTGCATATTTCAGTTGCATGTTCAGAGGTCAAGAACTAAGGCCGGATGTGCAGGACAAAATACCGACATCCCCCGCACCCAAGAAAAAGCTTGGTACACTCTTGGGCTCTTGCTGCATCATGTGTGTTATTCTTCACACCCTGTCCATTTATATCCAATGTACGCATTAGCTCTGCTACCTGTAACCATATCTTGCACTATAGCCCATTCTTATATCACCTCTAAACTTGCTAACTTAATGTTGCCTTCTCGCAGCACTGCAAATTTATCATTTTCAGCCAGGTGTTACAATCCCATTAGAGGCAACAAACCAGCTCAGATTCTGACGACACCAGCCTCTAATGTTTATACCCCTCCCTTAGGCCCATCTCTCACAGCTTCGCTATTCTGCTATTTTCTCGGGGTCACATGAAAGATTAAATTTCCCCTGTCCAACAGTGCTCTCTCCCTAGCCAGTATATTGATGCTTACATAGACATTGTTTACTGTTCACACTCCCTTTAATCAACTTGGCTTAGAATTCACCTTAACTTCTCCTTTTCCTCAATTTCTGTTCCTATTTCTGCAGTCAAATCAATAAACTAACAATACCCACTGTTAGCCCAGTGATACCCATTGCTAGTTGTACCGTACTGCTGCAGGCCCCACTTCTTGCCGCTGTTCCAAAGCATCCGCTAGCCCCTCATAGATCTTCCCATTGTTTCTTATTTACTTCCCCTTGTTGAAACTGTCCTTCATTCCAAACCAAAAATCAGAGTTGCAGTTGAGAACTGAACTTCGAACAGTGACTTGTTTTAAACATAAAAGGAGAGAACAAAATACTGAAGTTTGCTGCAGAGAACTAGCCTAGAAAGATAATGCAGGCTAAGCACTGCTCTAAGAACACTATAGATGAACTGGCATCAACATGTCATGATGCTTAGAGACTGGCAGCTGATTGGATGTTGAATTAGTTAATCAAGGGAGGTCTAGTGCTGGCCAGCCAACCCCAGAACGTTGACAAAAAAAAAAAGAAGGAGGACCAAAGGACGAACTGGGTTTTTGGGCAGGAGGCAATGTTGCTTTGGAAGCTGCAGGACTGGGTTTTTCAGTTTTGCTCTCCATCCTCCAGTAATTGATTGTCAGAAGTCCTGAGAAAAGAACCCCTAACTGTGAGGAATAATGACATGCCTCTGAAGGGCTGCAAAAGTTGTTTGCATTTACTGGTGACTTTGGAATTCAAGCAAGGTACAATCCTACATGCTGGTAACATAACCCATCAGATTTCAGGAAGTCTTGGTATTCATTGATAAATGATGGTACTGGAGGATTAGGTAGAAACAGGGTTCAGATCCTAAAAGCAGAATTATGGAAATAGTTAGAAAATTGAAAGGCAGATGCTCGAAAGCAGGAATCTCAGGATTAGCCCCACATACTGATATGCATAGAAATAGAATTAATTGATTGAACACATGGATGGAAAGTGACAGATGGAATGCAATGTGGGAAAGTGAGAGGTTATGCACTTTTATAGAAAGAATAGAGGCGTAGACTATTTTCAGAAAGGATTTGGAAATCTGAAGTGCAAATGGACTTGGGAGTCCTAGTTCAGGATTCTCTTAAGATTAACATGCAGATTCAGTTGACAGTTAGGAAGGTAAATACAATGTTAGCATTCATTTCGAGACAGCTAGAATACAAGGGCAGAAATGTACTACTTAAGCTGTACAAGCCCATGGTCAGACTGCACTCAAAATATTATGAGCAGTTTTGGGCCACACATCCAAGGATGATGTGCTGGCATTGGAGGGGGTCCAGAGGAGGTTTACACGAATAAATCACAGAGATGAAGGTCTTGTCATATGAGGAGCAGTTGAGGACTCTAGGTCTGTACTTGGAGTTTAGAAGAATGAGAAGAATCTGATTGAAAGTCTCAGAATATTCAGAAACCTGGATAGAATGGAGAAGATGTCTCCATTAGTAGGAGTGATTAGGACCTGAGGGCACAACCTCAGAGTAAAGGGACTATCCTTCTTCAGCCAGAGGATGGTTAGTCTGGGGAACTCATTTCCACAGAAGGCTGTGGATACTATGTCATTGAATGTTTCGGAGACAGAGACAGATAGGTTCTCAATTGTTAAGGAGATCAAGGGTTATGGTGGGAAGGCAGGACAATGGGGTTTAGCAACATAATCAGCCATGATCAAATGGGGAAGCAGACCTGATGAGCTAAATACCATAATTCTGCTCCTACATCTTATGGCTTAGCATGAGAGGTAAGACATCAGATAGCTGGGGCACTGAGGCTCGTTCTGGAGAAGGTCAGACCTGTACCCCACCTTGACAGTACACACCTGAACAGGATTGTTAAAAATCCTTGTAGGAAGATTCATTAGTGCTGTTGTGGTGATTTAAATCCAAGGAATAGGAACCAGGGGGCAAATTCAGCACAGGGGACAGAAGCCAGAAACTTAGCAAGTGTCTGTGAAAGATAGAGAAAACAGAAGCTTAATTATGTAAAGGACAGAGATTGGTCATATTAGGGGAACACATAAATGCAGGGAGTATAGTAAATAAAGCCAATGAGGGCACTGACACATGGCGTGATATAATTGCTGTAACAAAAATCTGGCTTCAAGGAGGATAATGTCACAGCTCAACACCCCTGGATATGGTGTTTTCACACAGAATAGAGGAGGAGAGTTTAAAAAGTCGGGGTTCAGCATTGTCTACTAAAGAATGAATCACAGCTGTGGGAAGGATGATGTATGAAAATGAAGCATTAAAATGAGGCCATGTGGGTTCAGCTCATAAACAAAAGGGCAGTCACGAAAAGATGTGTACTACAGTCATCAAAACATGTGTATTTACAGACCCCTAAAAGTTGGAGAGCTTGAGAAGCAAATGTGGAGACAAATTTCATAATGCAAAAAGAATAGGGCAGTTAGGGGCACAACTAAGCAAATCTAAATTGAGATACAAACAGTGTGAAAGACACAGAAGCACAAAATTCTTCAGCTACCTTTAATTAAGCAGTTTTAACAAGCATGTAACAAGCTCAATAAAAAGAGAACATAATACTAGATTTAGTCTTAAGAAATAAGGCTGGTTGGGTGGATGAAGTAGAAGTGATGGCTATTTTTAAGGTAGCAACTATAATAGAGATTTCGCACCATTGTGTAAAAAGAACAAAGATAGAACTGGAGTAAAATTTTGAAACTGGGGGAAGGCAAACTTCACAAAGCTGAGAGATGATCCATCAAAAGGATACAACTCCTTGAAGAAAATTCAGTGGTAAATCAGTGGAAGGCATTCAAAAGCATGCTTCTATGGGTACAATGTAGATAAGCCACCCTCAGGCGACTGTCTGTGTCGAGTTTGCACATTCTCCCAGTGTCTGCGTGGGTTTCCTCCCACAGTCCAAAGAGGTGCAAGGTAGGTGAATTGGCCATGCTAAATTACCCCATGTCCAGGGATGTTTAGGTTAGGTGGGTGAGACATGGGAAATGCAGGGGTCAGGGAATGGCTCTGGGTGGGATGCTCTTCAGAGGGGCGGTGTGGACTTGTGGGGCTGAATGGCCTGCTCTCTCACTGCAGGGATTCCGGAGTTCTGAGATTCTGAGTTATGTCTCCACAAAGGAAAAAAAGTGTGGTATTGCTAAGTATCGAGTTCTCTGGTTATTAAGAAACAGGCAGACTAAGACAGAGACTTTTTCTTTGAGAGATAGCAGGAACTGCAGATGCTGGAGAATCTGAGATAACAAGGTGTAGAGCTGGATGAACACAGCAGGCCAAGCAGCATCAGAGGACTTTTTCTTTGATTTTTTTTTTCCCCTCATGGAATGAGGGCAGCAACTTGTTCAGAATTTGTTACCTATCCCAAGATGGTGGCAAGCTGTCTTCTTGAACCACTATAATCCATTTGACACAAGTTGACCCGCAATACTGCCAGGGAAGGAGTCCAAAGATTTTGATGCAGGAATACTGAAGGAAGGGTGATGATATTTCCAAAGTCAGGATGGTGAACAACTCGGAGGAGAACTTGCAGGTATAGGTGCTGTCCTTCTAGGTAGAAGTGCTCTTGGGTTTGTAAGGTCTGTCTAAGGAGTCACGGGTGACATTCTCAAAAAAACTAACACTTCAGCGAGCTTTTAGTACAAAATACAGGAATGTAGTGAAAAAAGAAAGTAGAAAAGCCAAGAATGTGCTCAAAATAATATTGACCAGTAAAATTAAGGAAAATCTAAAGATGTTTTATCAGTACATCAAAAGTAAGGGGAAGTCTAAAAGGAAAGGGTTAGGCCCATCAGAGTTTTACATGGTAATTTGTGTGGACGCAGAAGATGTGGACAGGGCTCTCAATAAGTATTTTGTCACTTTCTTCAAAAAGGAAAGGGAATGAGGCAGAAATTCCAGGTGAAAAGGTAACGTGTGAGTTATCAGATAATTTAAACATAACAACAATTAAAGTATTGGAGGGACTGATCTCCTTGAAAAAGCAGATGAATTGTATCCCAGGCCATAATAAACAAAGTCAGAGAGGAAAAAACAGATGCTCTGAAGATCATTTTTCAATCCTCAGTAGAAAGGGTACAAGATTGGAGGGTCCACCAACATTGTACCATTATTCAAAAAGGGCAAGGGTGATAAGCCAAATAATAATTTTCTGCCTATCAGTCTGACCTCAGTGGTGGCAAAACTATTGTCATCAATATTGAGAGCTAGGATTAACTGTTACTTGGAGAGTCATGAATTAAATCAGAGACAAACAGTCAGCACACTTTTGTTAAGGAAAGATTTTGCCTTAATTTAACGGAATTTTTTGATGAATTAACAAGGAGATTGATGAAAGTCAAGCTGTGAATATTGCCCACGTGGATCAACTGAATGGACTCTTCCTGTGCTGCATGTGTTTTTTTTATCATTCTCATGGTGCAGGCAGGTTCAACCAAAAGGCATTGGGTGATTATTTGGAGAGAAATGGTGTGCAGGAATATAGGTACAAAGCACAAGACTGGCACTAGGAGAGAGCATTGGTGCATGCTCGATGGACTGAATAGCCTTCCTTCTGAGCCGTAACAACTCTGAAATTCTGTGAATTCCCCTATCAAGTGCAATTTGCAGTTTACGTAATTATTTATCCCATCTTTAAACCTCAGATTTTCCCCATGTCTCTCAATGGGTTTCAAAACTTTATAATTTTTCATTTGTCCAAGTCTTCATCCTACCATCATGTACCAACTTCTCACTTTTACTTCTATGAAAGTTTAAGCGCACTCAGATGTTATGTAAAGACGTCATGCAGTGCACACTACTTAGGACTAAACAGCTGGTTGAGACATGCATTCTTTATTCTCCTGACTTCAAACGAGTAGGCATTTCCCCTGAACAACCATCAATGACAAAACTTTTGAATTGTCAATGTATCTCTTTAAGCGTCTCCCCATTTCCAAAAACACACACAAACCATTACTTAAATGAAAAAAAGGACTGCAAAGTCGTGTAACAAGAAACAGCATTTCCTTATTGTCATGTAACCCATCACAACTATTAAACAAGCTCTTCTGAGATTGACGAGATAAACAATGTCCATGATTGATGATAAAATTGATGATATAATCCTTGAAAGCACAATCCTTTAAGTGCCTTGTTGCTTTGAAGAGGAACCCAGATACCAAAATGGGATTAGGATAAGGAGCTTTACTTACCTGGAGAAGCAGGAGAAGCTCATAACGACTAGGGCAGAGAAAATGGAGGAAAGACGCAAGTGTTAAAATGGAGAGGGTTTGACAAAGAGGAAAATTTCTTCCTCTGGCATGCTGTTCTGTCTGAAGCACAGGCCGAAGATCATAGAAATTAAACAAAACTAAGAGAAAATGGAGAGAATTTATATCTTACATAGCAAGTTATGATTTAGAATTTAGCACCATGATCAGGACTTGGAAAGGAAAAATTCGTAGGGCTAAGGAGGAAGAGCACAGCAGTGAGACTAATGGTAAGTATTTCCAAAGAGCTAACAAACTCATGACCAATCATTCTGCTTCTGCACTTCAACAATACAGTAATCATGAACCAACCCCTCTTTTTGTTCAACTGGTGTTTGTTTAAAAACCTCTCTCAAAAAAAAATGCAACAGCAAATGAAAGCAGACCAAATAGGGTTATTGTGGTGTAGTGATAGTGTACCGGGGTCAAGTCTCACCAGTTTCAGAGGTGTGTAGTAACAACATTTCTGTACAGGTTGATTAGGAAATAGATTTAATCAGAAAAAACACAAATAAAGTTTTTTTAAAAAAAAAAGCAGACCCAACAGGGCCCTTGTGGTACAGTGGTAGTATCCCTACCTTTGAGCCAAGAGGCACGGGTTCAAGTCACAGCTGCTCCAGTGATGTGTAATAACATCTCTGAACAGTTTGTTTAGAAAACTGCATCTTGAAAAAAAGGGAGGTCACTCTTGTGGGATAGTGATTGTGTCCCTACCCCTGACCCAGAAGGCCCAGCCTCCAGTCCCACCTGCTCCAGGTATGTAATAACATCTCTGAAAAAAATAAAGCAGGCTAAATTTGAAAATAAACTCAGCAGACAGGTGATTTACTAATGGTGGTTCCCAGTTTTAAAAAAAAAAATCACAGCGATTTGGTGGTGGAAAAACTATTCAGTTGCATGTGATAGCTCTTCTGGATATAGAAAACAAAGCAGAACCAGGAACAAGTCTGCAAAAGTATCTATCCTGGGCTGGGACTATCCTGTGTATACCAGGAACAGTAGCTCTGTTTTGGTGTTCAACAATAAACAATGTTCCTTTCCAGTTGGGCTTTGAGTTATTGCAAATACATTAACCGAATCTTCAAACCCTCCACCCATGTCTTTACTTGATAGCCACATGTGGACAATTCTAGCAGGGGCCACTGGACAGCCATTAACATTAACAGTATTACCTGCTGTGCCTTTCCCTAACGCTATGACATGGAAGCTATTTGGCCCGACTGAGGGGAGGAACAAAACAAAACTTCTGAACAAAACAACTATCTAGGCATGCAAAGTTTACACAAACATGTTTAAAGCTAATTGTGCTGAAATCCTCTCAGTAAATAAAAGGACACCTGGTCAAGTCTAAAAGAGCATGCAAAACCTTAACCCTCAGACTCGTCGCAGGATAATACTTGCAAACTATGTGGGCATAATATTGCGCTATATTTACTATAAGCTAAACTACAATACTGGCATGGAGGCACACCAATGGTGTTCCAACCAACGGTGCTCAGGTTTTCCCATTTATTTACAACAACACTTTCCATTTGATGCGTAATTTGAGTCAATTAAATGAATCTGACCAAACATGTTGCACAGAATCAGTCAGAATTGTAGAACTGGAATTTTGTCACCAAACCTCAATAAAGAGGGACAGACAACATGAATTATAAACAAGACGTTTTGGAGATCGACTGACAATGAAAAACGTACGAGTTCTTTGCTTCCCTTCATGACCCCAAAAAAAAATATATCAAGTCTTGAATATACACAGTCCTCGTGGGTAGATAGTACACAAAACGGGAGCGAGGGTGGGCTGTAATAGCTTTCTACCATTCGGTAAGGTTGCTGCTGACTTTTCATCTCCATTAGATTTTCCCACCTGGCCCCTATCTTCATCCATCTGTAATCCACAAGATCAATTGACCTCAGCATTAAATATACTAAATAGCTGAAAATGATCTGCTCTGTGGTAGATAATTCACAAAATTCATATTCCTGGAGGTAAGGAAATTCCTCCTCATCTTAGTCAAGATGGCTGATCTCATTCTAAAACTATGACTGCGAGTTCCATACTCTCGAGGGAAAAGAAGCTTCTTAGTATTTATCCATAAGATTTGGTGGCATAGTTAGGCCATTCAATCCATCAGTTTGCTCTGCCATTCGATCATGGCTCTATGTTTCTAAGCCCCATTCTCCTGCCTGCAAATGTTGATCTCCTAACTAATCAAGAACTACCTATCTCTTGTCTTAAATGTACTTGATGACTTGGTCTCCACAGCCTTCTTCGGTCAGGAGTTCCACAGATTCACCACCCTCTGGCTGAATAAATTCATCTCATCTCCGTTCTAAAGGGTCATCCCTTCACTCTGAGGCTGTGTCCGCGTCCTCGGGTCCTAATCACTCCCACTAGTGGGACCATCTTCTCCACATCCGCTCTATCCAGGCCTATCAGTATTCTGCAAGTTTCAATCAGATCTTCTTCATCATTCTTCTAAACTCCAGTGCGTACAGACCCAGAGTCCTCAACCACCCCTCATCTGCCAAGCCCTTCATCCCAGAATTATTCTTGTCAACCTCCTCTGGACTCGCTCAAAGGCTGGCACATCCTTTCTTAGATACATGGCCCAAATCCTCTAAGACGTTTGTGTTTTACAAGAACTTCACCACTCATTCTTATAACTTCCAAAGAATACAGGCATGGTGGGCTCAGTCCTTCCTCTAAAGGCAACTCCCTCACCCCTGAAATCAGTCAAGCAAACCTTCTTTGCACATCCTCTACAAACAAGATAACAAGAAACAAGTAACAACAGTAGGCCACTCAGCCCTTTATGCTTTCTCCACTATTCATTAAGACCATGGTTGATTTTTAACCTCGACTTTATATTCCTATATTCCCCCGATAATCTTCCATTTGTAGTCAAGAAGCCATCTACCTCTGCCTTAAAAGTGTTTAAAGATTCTCCATCCACTTCTCTTCCAGGGATGGAATTCCAAGCCTCAACACTCAGAAAAATGCTTCCTCACCCCTGGTTGAAATGGGCGAACTCTTATTCTTAAATTATGATCCCCTAATTCTTGATTCTCTAAGAAAAAGGTGAAATCTTTTCCACAACCCCTCGGGATATTAGAAGTTTCAAATAAGCCACTCTTCTAAACTTCAGATGATACAGGCCCAGTCAGTCAAGTCTTTCATCATTAGGCAATATGCTCAATTAGTGTGGTAAACCTTCTCTGAACTGCTTCCTTCCATAAGTTTAAATGGGAGGTGACTGACTCACTGCATTATCGCTAAATATTAATCCAGGGACCAGGGTTTAAATCCTACTATGGCAGACAGTGGAATTTGAATTGAAATAAAGAAAAGATGGAATTAAAAAACTAATAATATCCTGGAAACCATTGTTGATTGTCTGAAAAACCCATCTGGTTCATTAATGTCCGTTTAGGGAAGGAAACTGCTATCCATACTTGGTCTAGCCTGCAGGTGACTCCAGACTCCCAAGAATGTTGGCCCTGGGAAATTAGGAATGGGCAATAAGTGCTGGCCTAGCCAGCAATGCCTTAATTATGCAAATAAATAATACAAAATTAAAGGTGACCTGTGCTGTACACAGCACACCTGATGTCGTCTCACCATTGTTTTGTAGAACGAAAGCATTACCACTTGCATTCAATTCCTCTTGCATTAAACCATCACATTCTATTTTTTTTCCAGTTTACTTTCTCTCAGGCAAGCTTCCTTCAGTAAAGGAACCAAAACTGGACACAATACTCTAGATGCACTGTGTCACTAAAGCTCACTGAGAAAGTCACAGAATCCACTAAACTCAAGTGTGGGAAACTTAAAATGATTAAACTAGTCATTGTGGAGAAATTGAAATTGAAATCTCACAAATCCCCTTGACCCAACAGTCTACATCCCAGAGTTCTCAAAGAAGTTGCTGCAACAGTCATGGGATACTGGGAGCCATCTTTCAAAATTTCCTCTCTTCTAGAATCATCCCAGCAGATGAGAAGGTAGCAAATATATTTCTGCTATTCAAGAAAGGAGGAAGAGGAGGAGAGAACAGAGAAGTCGTGATCAATAAGCCTGACATCAGTCATTGGGACAAATGCTGGAATCCATGACCTAAGTAGCAACAAGGGACATGGTCCTTTTCATTTTTTCATCTGTTTAAACAGCCAATACTGTTTTATGAAGTGTAAACAGTCTTTTGTACATCTACTAAGAGTATTTTGATCTACTGCTAACTAGAGAGATAAAAAGGACAAACTTGTAATCATGGTACACTCACTCATTGTTATCCTCAGGATTTGCTACCCACAGATCTGCACACTGGCGAGGTCAAACACAGACAGCACCTTCTATTTCATCAACTCATTTGATCTGATCGCACAACCCTTCGTGGTAGCTGGGACAGTTGTATAGGAGCAGTATCCACGTTATTTTGTCGTTCGCAGAAACTCCATGACTCTGTTAGATAATGTAAATAATGAGAATTTGATGTATATTGAAGTTTTCAAATCAGGATAAGTTAGTTAAGGCAGCATATGGGATACTTAGATAACAAGGTGTAGAGCTGGATGAACACAGCAGGCCAAGCAGCAGAGGAGCAGGAAAGCTGACGTTTCAGGCCGAAACCCTTCTTCAGAAATGGGGGAGGGAAAGGGGGTTCTGAAATAAATAGGGAGAGGGGGAGGCGGATAGAAGATGGATAGAGGAGAAGATAGGTGGAGAGGAGGCAGACAGGTCAAAGAGGCGGGGATAGAGCCAGTAAAGGTGAGCGTAGGTGGGGAGGTAGGGAGGAGATAGGTCAGTCCAGGGAGGACGGACAGGTCAAGGGGGCAGGATGAGGCTAGTCGGTAGGAGATGGGGGTGGGGCTTGAGGTGGGAGGAGGGGATAGGTGGGAGAAGAGACAGGTTAGGGAGGCAGGGACAAGCTGGGCTGGTTTTGGGATGTGGTAGGGGGAGGGAAGATTTTGAAGCTTGTGAAGTCCACATTGATACCATTGGGCTGCAGGGTTCCCAAGCGGAATATGAGGTGCTGTTCGTGCAACCTTCGGGTGACATCGTTGTGGCACTGCAGGAGGCCCAGGACGGACATGTCATCTGAGGAATGGGAGGGGGAGTTGAAATGGTTCGCGACTGGGAGGTGCAGTTGTTTAGTGCAAACCGAGTGTAGGTGTTCCGCAAAGCGGTCCCCAAGCCTCCGCATGGTTTCCCCCGATGTAGAGGAGGCCACAACGGGAACAGCGGATACAGTGTACCACATTAGCACATGTGCAGGTGAACATCTGCTTGATGTGGAAAGTTTTCTTGGGGCCTGGGATGGGGGTGAGGTGTAGGGGCAGGCGTAGCACTTCCTGCAGTTGCAGGGAAAAGTGCTGGGTGTGGTAGGGCTGGAGGGGAGTGTGGAGCGGACAAGGGAGTCCCAGAGAGAGTGGTCCCTCCGGAAAGCAGATAAAAAGGGTGAGGAGGGAAAAATGTCTTTGGTGGTGGGGTCGGATACTTACCTTCATTAGCTGAGGCAGAGATTTTAAGAGCAGGGAGGTTATGCTGAAACTGTTTTAAACGTTAATTCGGACACAGCTAGAGCACTCTGTGCAGTTATGGAACTCACATTATAGGAACGATATGACAACACTAGAGGGGGTGCACAGCAGATTTCCAGGATGTTGCCTGGGCTGGAGTTACAAAGACAGAATGGATAGGCTAGGGTTATTTTCCATGGAGCAGATGAGACAGAGGGGTCATGTTTGAGATGGATAAAGTCAAGAGAGGCGTAATAGGGTAGGCAGGAAGAAACGTTTTGCCGAGGTGAAAAGATCAAATGCCCAGGGGATATAGATTTAAAGCAAGGGGCAGGAGTTTTAGATGTGAGGAAAGACTTTTTTTTCACCCCAAGGGTGGTGGCAATGTGGAACCCTCTGCCTCTAAGGGTGGTAAAGGCAGAAACCCTCATTACGTATTAACAAGTATCTGTTTGCACGCTCACAATGCCAAGGGATTCAAGGCAGTTGGGCCAAGTGCTGAAAACTGGCATTAGAATAGTTAGAGATAGCAAGAACTGCAGATGCTGGAGTCAGAGACAATACATTGTGGAGCTGGAGGAACACAGCAGGCCAGGCAGCATCAGTGGAGCAGGAAAGCTGACGCTTCGGGTCAGGATCCTTCTTCAGAAAAATGGAGAGAGGGAAGGGAGTTGGAAAATAAATAGAAAGAGGAGGGCTGGGGCTGGGGAAGCTAGGTGGGATGGTGACATTTGAGTGCAGGTAGGGAGTGGTGGGAATTAGTCAGTGAGATGCATGGGGTGGAAAGGTGGGAAAGATGGACAGATTGTGTTTGGTCAAGGAGATGGGGACAAGAGGGAGGGTTGGACAGGAGATGAGGCCGGGGGTGGGGTGATTTTAAAACTGGTGAATTCCATGTTTAGGCCATCGGGCTGTAGGCTCCCAAGGGGGAATATGAGGTACAAAAACAAAGTTGCTGGAAAAGCTCAGCAGGTCTGGCAGCATCTGTGGAGGAGAAAACAGAGTTAAGGTTTCGGGTCCACTGACCCTTCCTCAGAACTGATGGTGGCTGGGAAAACGTCAGTTTATATGCAGAAAATAGGGAGGTGGGTAGGGTAGGGAGTAAACGATAGGATAGAGCCCAAAGGGAGAGAGAAAGAAAGACAGTTGGACAGACAAAAGAATAACAAAGGTGTGGAGCCGGATGAACACAGCAGGCCAAGCAGCATCAGAGGAGCAGGAAGGCTGACGTTTCGGGCCGAGACCCTTCTTCTGAAGGGTCCTTGTTATCTCAGATTCTCCAGCATCTGCAGTTCCTACTATCTCTGGACAGACAAAGGAGTTGCTAATGATCAGGCTGGGATGGTGAATAGTTGTTAATGGTTGTTGGTAATAGTTGTTAATTAACAACTATTCACCCTCCCAGCATGATCGTTAGCAACTCCTTTGTCTGTCCAACTGTCTTTCTCTCTCTTTGGGCTCTATCCTATCGTTTACTCCCTACCCCACCTATCTCCCTATTTTCTGCATATAAACTGACGTTTTCCCAGCCACCATCAGTTCGGAGGAAGGGTCACTAGACCCGAAACATTAACTCTGTTTTCTCCTCCACAGATGCTGCCAGACCTGCTGAGCTTTTCCAGCAACTTTGATTTTGTTCCTGATTTACAGCATCCGCAGTTCTTTTGGTTTTTATGGGGAACATGAGGTGTTGCTCCTCTAGTTTGCGGGTGGTGTCACTGGAGGAGGCCCAGAATCGATATGTCGCCCAAGGAGTGGTGGGGGCGGGGTTTAAAATGGTTGGCGACCGGAAGGTATTGTCATTTGTCACGTACAGAGCGCAGATGCTGTACAACACGGTCTCCAAGTCTACGCTTGGTCTCACCAATGTAGAGGAGGCCACATCGGGAACAGCGGATACAATAGACCACATTAGCAGATGCGCAGGTGAACCTCTGATGTGGAAGGTTTTTTTGCAGACTGAGGTGGAGATGTAGAGGCAGGGTAGCACCTTCTGCGGTTGCAGGGAAAGGTGCCGGGTGTGGTGGAGTTTGTGTAGAGTGGGCGAGGGGAGTCGTAGGGACTGCTCCCTCTGCGAAAGGCAGAAAGGGGTGGGGAGGGAAGTATCTCTTTGGTCGTGGGGTCGGTTTGTAGGTGGTGGAAGTAGCAGAGAATGATACGCTGGATGCGGAGGTTGGTGGGGGATTCTGTTTTTATTTTTGTTGGGGGCAGGGGGTTTGAGGGCAGAAGTGTGGGAAATGCAAGGGATGCGATGGACTAAAAAAAAAATCTCACTCTGTGCTGTAGATCTTAATGACTCTAAAACACAGTTGGTCAAGATGGGGAACAGCATTACGGGAAAGAGACTGGGCAGATACTCTGAAATTATGAGCTCAAATCCTACCATTGCAGTTTGGAGAATTTAAATGCTATATATAAAAATTAGAACTAAGAAATTAGCCTCACTGATAATGAAGAAACTACCAAAGTGTCATAAAACACCATCTCTCTGGATCACTGATATTTTTCACAGAAAAGTCTTCCACTTAAGGGTTTAGAGGGATATGGGCCAAATGATGGCAAATGGGACTACATTAATTAGGGATATCTTGTCGGCATGGAGGAGTTGGACCAGGGGATCTATTTCCATGCTGTACAGCTCTATGACTCTAACTGAACATAAAACATAGAACAGTACAGCATACAGGCCCTTCGGCCCATGATGTTGTGTCAAACTTTTACCCTAATCCTAAGGTCTATCTAACCTCTACCGCTACCTTATACTATCATCCATATGCCTATCCAATAGCCGCTTAAATGCCCCGAATGAGGCCGACTCCACTACCCTCTCCAGCAATGCATTCCACGCCCCTACCACTCTGAGTAAAAAACCTACCTCTGACGTCTCCCCTATATCTACCTCCACTCACTTTAAAACTATGCCCCAGAGTAATAGCTACCTCCACCCTCGGAAAAAGAAACTGGTCTAATCTACATGTGATTCCAGATCCACATGAATGTCATTGACTCTTAACTTCCTTTGAAATAGACAAGTAAGGCATTCCATTCTATTAAGCCACTTGATGGTTAAAACAAGTAAAAAGACACTCCATTTAGCATTGACCTGAGCACTAGAAAAGGCAAAGGCAGACCTTGCCTAACTGGTCCCACAGAAGTTCCCCTCACTAATATGCAGGGATTTGTGCCTACATTTGGGAAGGTACCCCACAGACTAGTCAAGCAATAGCCTGACAGAGCTGTATTCACCAAGTCAAATCCTACTGGCATATAACCCAGACACTTCCCTCACCATCCGTGGGCATGCCCTGTCCCACTGGCAGGACGAAGATGGGAACAACATTACATTTAAAAGGGAAGGAGTGAGCCTTGAAATCGTCAACATGGACTCCAGATCCATGAAGTGTTATGTCAAACGTGAGCATGAAACCACTTGCTGATGACTAGCTCAGGAATCTCGCTGAATGCTCCTCAAAAGAATCACCGAGAATAGCAAGGGCACAGAACCTATTTCCATAGGGAACCTCAATGTCCAGCACTAAGAGGGGCTTAGTAAAACCACGGCTGAGCAACTTGGCAAGAGCTGAAAAGCATTGCTGGCAGATTGGGCCTTAGCCAGGTGGTGAGAACATCAACAAAAAGACTTGATTCTCTAAGACTAATCTGTCTCAGCAAGAATGACCAACTATGTAGTTCTTGTGAAAACAAAGTCCCATTATAAATTGAGGGCACTGTCCATCATGTTGTCTGTTCGTACCATTGTTCTAAATGGAACAGGTTGAGAACAGATCTCAGAGCTCAAGACTCCATGCGATCCTATGGGATCCCAATGGCACCTCAAATCCATAACATAGTGTGTGCCATCATAATAATAGAATTGTACTTGAACACAATCCCCACAGCCAGGCATATCCCTCTCTCCATCAACACCATCCAGCTGGAGGACCAACCTTGGTTCGTGGGAGTGACATACCTAAAAAGGTGAGACGTTAACCTGGTGAAGCTACAACACAGAATCCGATGCATGCTTAGTTCGGTCAATGGCATGCCGCATCCACTGATAAGTGTTCCGACAACCAATCAGATCAATATTCAGCAGTTCTGCTCGATTCAGTCATGAATGATAATGGACAATTGCACAAAAAAAAAAATAGAAAATGCAGCTCACCAAACATTCCCATCTCTAATTGCCCTTGCCAAATCTTCTTTACTTCTTCAGCACGAGTCATTTCATGTATCATTTGACACTTTTTTTAAGGCAACTTGGTCTCATTCAATTTAGTATCTTACAATGAATGAGTCTCGAGCTGTTCTGACCTCCAAAATAGTTACATAATAATTTTAGGTAGACGTGCAAAGTTACATACAGCCATTATTACAGATTACACAATAGAACATACAATGTTACCATTCTGATGAAAAGCAAATTTCTTCTTAACTAACTTGAGCAGTGCAACAAGAATTTGCAAACTTAGTCAATGTCTGATCACTATGTTGTGGAAAAAAAAAAGCCTCACATTTAAAGTTTTTCTTTATTCATTCACAGAACGTGGGCATCACTGGCTAGGCAGAATTTATTGCCCATCAGGCAGTTCAGAGTCAACCACATTGCTGTGGATCTGGAGTCACATGTAGGCCAGACCAGGTAAGGATGGCAGTTTCCTTCCCTAAAGGACATTAGTGAACCAGATGGGTTTTTCTAACAATCGACAATGGATTCACAGTCGTCATTAGATTCTTAATTCCAGATATTTATTGAATTCAAATTCCACCATCTGCCGTGGCAAGATTTGAATCTGGTTCCACAGAACATTATCTGGGTCTCTGGATCAACAGTCCAGTGATAATACCACTAGGCCATTGTTACATCAGGGGAGGTGAAGAGTTGGGAGAGAACAAATGAAGCTAAATTAACAAAAAATGATTAAATATGAAGGAAAATTAAAATAAGATCTTATATTATCTTTCACATGGTCCAGATGACCTAAGATACTTACTTGTCATATAGGGATATACAACTGTTAATTTGTGCACAAGATTGAATATTAGAGCAATGAGAAATACTAAGATGTTTCAGTGATATTAGTGACAGGATCAATCTCATACTACTTGCATAGCATCAGGGATCTTCGTAATCTGCAGAGGTAAACAACACAATAAAACCAAGAACCGCAGATGCTAGAGATCTGAAACACACAAAATCAAAACTGCTGGAGAAACTCAGCATGTCTGGCAGCATCTGCAGACAGAAAACACAGCTAGTGTGTCAGGTCCAGTGACCCTTCTTCAAAACAGACTCAAAAGGTCTCTCACCACAGGTGCTGCCAGATGTGAGTTTGTTCAGTAATTTCCATTTCAAAAGGTGAACAATGTGTGGTTTATGCTCCATGCAGCAGAAAATCGCCAATAGTGCAGATTCTTGAGGCAGATTCTGTGCCTAAGCTTCTGGAGTGATTGATCAGCAAAGTAGTGACAAGAAACTATATATTAGACAGTGCCAAGCCATTGATTAGTTCCAGCATTTTGTGCATTTAAATGGAAAAGAAACAGCAGTTCATGCCTATGGTCTACACAAGCAAATGCCGCAGATAAGAATAGAACCAGACTATTTTTCCAACCTGAACAAGTAGCAAAATTTTCTACCCAGTCTCTCAGATTACCATGAAATCTCCTGTATCAGAAAGCATATTTCTTTCTCCCTATTCATCATCTAGAATTGTTCTGGCCAACTGTTTTATTGAAAGTTAACACCTCAGCATAAAAATTGTAGATGCTCAACTTTAAATTTTGCCAAGCAATTGTCAAAATTGCTACGTTTTGTGCAATCATCAGAAGACAATATCCAAACTCGTATTAAGCTCAAGGGCAGATGCCAACACAGGATGATGCATTAGAAATTGTATTGTTGCTTTTGCAGTCACGACTTATAATCTCTGAAGCTCAAGATCAAAAATAGAAGACCTATAAATGCTCAGCCATTGAACCTCCAAGTTCTTGTAACCTAAAAGCAATCAGCAATAAAGGATGCACAACCGTTAAATAAAACTAAGAACTGCAGATGCTGGTGATTCAAAACCAACTAAAACAGAAATTGCTGGAGAAACTCAGGAGTCCTGGCAGCAGTGAAAAGAAAACAGCATTAAAGTCTCGCGGTCGGTGACCCTTCTTCAGAATGCAAGAAAGCACGAGAGGGAGGGAGGGAGGGAGACAAGAGAGAGAAATATGGGCAGTTAAACAGATTTTTTACACTAAGCCAGGAAAGAAAAGAAGCTGGACAGGTGATAATGGGGACCATGCAGTGCTCCAGTGAAGCTCAGCACAAACTGGAAGAATAACACCTCATCTTTTGCTTGGGGACCTGATAAACTCTATTGTTGAGTCTTGAAGGCTAACGATTTTAGAGCAGGAACACCTCTTGCCATCTCTATTACCCACCCCCACACTCCAGGTCCTGTCATGAAATGACTTGCTTTCAGCACAGCAAACGCATTTTTGCATTATAGGCCCCATCATTACCTATCCAGCTTCTCTTTTTTTTTCCTGGCTTGCCCACTTTTCTCTCTCTCTCGGGCTCCCTCTCCACACTTAACTTCATTTTTCCTCATGATGCATTCAGCTCAATATGTACAGGCAATCAGACATTTTCTTCTCCAATAGGTTGCTCATACAGTCATTTGGTGGTAAGACACATGGCAGGTAACATTTATTTTGACCGAGGGTGGGAGAGATCATCAAAACCCCTCAAAACTTGCACATAGTTCAATTTATGTCAAATTTCAGACTTTTGTTCTACAATAATTTAGCAATGTCTATACTTTGGAAGGACAGGAGAATTTCTATAATGTTGCTGACAAAAAAAAAAAAAAAAAAACTTACGTTACAGCCAAGAAAAGTAGGAATTTTAAGTTTTGCCAACAGCTTTCCTTAACCGGAAGTATTATCGATACATTGTAACTTCCACCTTCTTGGGAGAAGATTTATTTACTCTGCCAACTTTATAAAGTGCCAATTTTCAAAGAAAAAAATCTGCCCTTCCACAGTACTCCTTATATAGACACAAGTAACAATGGTTTTACATACTGGACAATAAGTAGGCATCAAGGAGGGACTAAGGGCTGTAAAAGGGAGGATTTGGTCAGAAAGTAGAGTTTCAGCTCACTTTTGAAAAGCACTATTATAGTTAACAGGATAGAAGCACTCGAGGAAGGGTTTCAAGGTAACAAGAGTGAAGCATCCAGAAAAGGCTTCTCAGTTGTTTTGTGCATGCTAGAATTGTCTACTTGTCCTGAAATCTAAGTCCAAACTGATTTATTCTCTCCCTAGTGCAAGCTATTCTTGTATATCAAGCTGCTGAGTCTCTCAAATGGATGCCAGCTCATGGATCATACTGCCAGCTCTCTCTCCCAATGGAAAATATAAAATCAGATGCAGGCAACAGTTTTCTTGCTGCACTGTAGAGTTGCATCACAAACTTGGCTGACTCAAGACAAAAGCTAAATGCCGTTAAATGAATAAAAACACAAAACACTGGGAATACTCAACGGTCCAGCAGCATCTGAGGAGGAAGGAACTGCGGCCACGCTTCAAGGTGATAACCTTTCAAAACAGTTCAAGGAGTGCCTGAATACTTGATTCAGAACTGAAGGCCACAGATAGGAAAATTTCTGCGACAGGAAGAGCCTGTCCAATGTAGACAGCTGTTAGGGAGGAAGTTTTAGGTTTTTGACCCAGCGACACTGAAGGAACAACATTATATTTCCAAGGAAGGATGGTTCAGTGGCTTCGCGGGCAACTTGCAATTGATGGTAGTCCCCATGTGTCAGCTGCCTTTATCCTTCTAGTTGGTAGTGGCTTTGGGTTTCAAAAGATGCTGCCTCAGGAATTTTGGTGAATTTCTGCAGTGCATCTTATAGATGGTACATCATGCTGCTGAGTACCAGCGGTGGACAGAGTCGAGGTTTGTGGATAGGGTGCCAATCAAGGCAGCCACTTTGCCCTGAATGGTGTCAAGCTTTACGAGTGTTGTTGAAACTGCACTCATCCATCCAAGTGGGGAGTATTCTTATAACACCGCTGGCTTGTACTTTCTAGATGGTAGACAGGCTTTGAGAAGTCAGGATGAGTTAATCACCACAGGATTCATATCCTCTGACCTCCTGTGTAGTCACATTATTTGTATGGCAAGAACAGTTGAGTATCTGGTCAGTGTTAATTAAACAAGGATGTTTATATTGGGGAATTCAGTGATGGTCATGACTTTGAAACTCAAATGGTGCTGGTTAGATTCTTGTTGCAAACGATCACTGCCTGGCGTTTGTGTAGCTTAAATGTCACTGGTCACTTGAGATCCCAAGCCTGGGTATTGTCCAGGCCTTGCTGCATTTGAATGTGCACTGTATTAGTACCTAATTATTTGCAGATGGTGCTGAACATTTCGCCAATGATTGCGCACATCCCCACTTCTGACCTTATGGTGGCAGAAAGGTCATTGATGAAGTAGCTGAAGATGGTTGGGCTTAGGACATCTCCCTGAAGAACTCTTGAGGAAATGTCCTGAAGCAGAGACGACTGATCTCTCACAACCACAACTATCTCTTTTTGTGCCAGTTATGTCTCCAAACTGCAAAGTGTTTCCCCAATTTCGCTTGGGATCTTTGATGCCACACTTAGTTGGATGCAGCCTTGATATCAAGGATAGGTCACTGTCACCTCACCGTGGGGGGGGGGGGGGGGGGGGGAATTCAGCTCCTTTGTCCATGTTTGAACCAAGGCTGTAATTAGGTCAGGAGCTTTGTGCCCCTGCATAAACCTAAACTGAGCATTGGTGGCCAGAGAAGCAAGAGTTGCTTTATAAAACTTAACAATCTTTTCTGTCAGTTTACTGGGAAAGGAGCAAGGGGCACAAGGTCAGGCAAAAAAGTTCATTTGGCAAGGAACATGACACCAAAATACAATGTCAGAGGAAGCAATGTATGTAAAATACTTGAAGGGGCAAACAATTGTCAAGTTAAGAACAGTAATCAAAGCCTTCAAGAGAACCGTATCATTATTTGAAGACAAATCTGTAGGGGTTTCAAAGGAAAGATTGTGGGGAGGACGGGGGAATGACACTCGCTAAGTTCTCTTGTAGAGAGTCGAAACAAATATGTTTCTGAACTGTAGGGCCAAGGAATGGTTGTAACATAATGACAGGAAGCCTGAGTTCAGTTCAGAAAAGGTACTTATTAAAAGCTTCTAAAGCAGGAGTTTTGTTACAATTCCCAAGTGTAAATTGTCAACTAAAATAATTAAATTTACTAATGACCCTCTATTGGATGAATTACTTTTAAGATTCCACTTTTTATACTTAGTGCTTTAACATGAACCACTGCAAATAACATGCACTAAGTTAATCATACTTCAAGTAAAAGTTGAGTATCACTTTCAACAATCAATACAACAAAGATACTCCTTCCCTAACAACATTGTGGGTACACCTACACATGGACTGTAATCATCCAACAGAAGCAAAAAGCGCTTGCCAGTCACGCTCACATCTCAATGAATAAATACACATTTACACAATCATCGGCAAGCACTAATGTGGTTCTATGTGGCTACACGATTACACAACACGTTGTTTTCTGTTCAAACAGGTGAGGTCAAAAGTCCTAAATCAACAACAGCTTCCACTTTTGAGTTTCACAGTTATGATTTTTACCAGCAAAGCTTTCTCTATGCCCTCAAAATACAGTATTGAAACTGGAATATCAAGACCCTCATGGACAAACCTAGCAGCGACAGACCTGAACAGCCCACAGTTCTGGCACTATAACATCATTGCCCCAAATGAGACAGGGCAGGCAAGACAAAGTTCATTCAAAGTGCAAGGTGACTGTTTCACCTTGCTGTGCGAGGTTAAATTGGAGGAAGGACATTCGTTGCATAGTCCTGTCTTCACCATAAAAGAAAATACCAGTTGACCTTGTCAGCAAGCCCCACAATGGGCTAAGCAAATGCATCAATCCTTCAGCTCACTCTAATTGAGAAACAGTGGATCAGTTGTCAGTGCATGCATCCAATTCTAGAAATAAGGGATGGGACCAAACAGGAATTTTACTCCAGCCTTGATCAGTTATTCTCCTTTATCCTAAAGGAACAAGCTGATCCTCCTTGATGACTTCAAAGCGAGCACAGATCATGTCCTGGTCATAACAAACGGCATATCGAGAAGAGACAAAAACAAATTGGGACCTTCTGGAATACATCATCACCAGACATGAGCTGATGACCGCTGGACTGAACACTGCCTAATCCACTCTGCTATTTCCATCAGCCTGAGTGGAAATTCAGTGTCAATAGACTTTGAGAAGACAGACTCTATTCAGCGACTCAATCAACCTGATGATACTCAATAAGGAAATGCCCAAAGGGTCTGGTCTGCTCCTACATCCACTATAAACAGCACATACAAGACGACATTAGGTTTCTCAACCAGGAAACATCAAAACGGGTTTGACAGGAGACTCAAAAGCCATTCGATCCCAATGCAAAGTGTTCCTGAACTGGAAACCTCCCCAATACTCAATGGAAAGAAAGCCGGTTTACAGAAAAATTAAGATAAGATCCAACAAATAAAGCATGACCTAAACAACTGATGGTGCACAGAAAGAGTCAGCAAACAACCAACAAACAAGGCATGTGTGAATTCATATGCAGAGTTAAGACCATCTATGCCCCAGGTACCCAAGGACCATCCCCACTGACAGCTCAGAATGGATCGGTGCAGTGTTCATTAAGAACAGAGACAGCGAGCACTTGTTGGAAGGACAGTTGATGAGCAGCGGAGTACTTTCAAAGCAATTTTTCAAAGTGCTCAGCAAAAGTATATTCCAATGAAAAGGAAGGACTGTAAGAAAAGGGGTAATCTGCCATGGATGTCTAAAGAAATAAGGGAGGCTATCAAATTGAAAGAGAAGGCATACAAAGTGGCCAAAAACAGCATGAAACTAGAAGATTGGGAAAACTTTAAAGGTCAACAGAAAGCCACAAAAAGAGCTATAAAGAAAAGTAAGATAGAACATGAGAAAAAACTAGCACAGAATATAAAGACAGATAGCAAAAGTTTCTATAGATATATAAGACGAAAAAGAGTGGCTAAAGTAAACATTGGTCCTTTAGAGGATGAGAAGGGGAATTTAGTTATGGGATATGATGAAATGGCCGAGGCATTGAACAGGTATTTTGTATCGGTCTTCACAGTGGAGGACACTAATAACATGCCAGTAATTGACAAAGAGACGAAGGTAGGTGAGGACCTGGAAACAATCATTATTACGGAAGAGGTAGTGTTGGGCAAGCTAATGGAGCTAAGGATTGATAAGTCTCCTGGCCCTGATGGAATGCATCCCAGGGTACTAAAAGAGATGGCAGGAGAAATAGCAGGTGCACTGGCAGTAATTTTCCAAAATTCGCTGGACTCTGGGGCAGTCCCAGCAGATTGGAAAACAGCAAATGTGACGCCACTGTTTAAAAAGGGAAGTAGACAAAAGATGGGGAATTATAGACCGGTTAGCTTAACCTCTGTAGTGGGGAAGATGCTCGAGTCTATTATCAAGGAAGAAATAGCAAGGCATCTTGATAGAAGTTGTCCCATTGGGCAGACGCAGCATGGGTTCATAAAGGGCAGGTCATGCTTGACAAATCTTTTGGAATTCTATGAAGAGATTACGAGCAAGGTGGACAATGGGGACCCAGTGGATGTGGTGTACCTGGATTTCCAAAAGGCCTTCGACAAGGTGCCGCACAAGAGGCTACGGCATAAGATAAGGATGCATGGCATTAAGGGTAAAGTATTAGCATGGATAGCGGATTGGTTGACTAACAGGAAGCAAAGAGTGGGGATAAATGAGTGCTATTCTAGCTGGCAGACAGTGACTAGTGGTGTGCCTCAGGGTTCGGTGTTGGGATCGCAATTATTTACAATTTATATAGATGATTTGGAGTTGGGGACCACGTGTAGGGTGTCAAAGTTTGCAGATGACACTAAGATGAGTGGCAGAGCAAAGTGTGCAGAGGACTGTGAAACTTTGCAGAGGAACATAGATACATTGAGTGATTGGGCAAAGGTCTGGCAGATGGAATACAATGTAAATAAATGTGAAGTCATACATTTTGGTAGGAGTAATAGTAAAAAAACGATTATTACTTGAATGGTAAAAAGTTGCAGCATGCTGCTATGCAGAGGGACCTGGGTGTCCTTGTGCTTGAATCACAGAAGGTAGGTCTGCAGGTACAACAAGTAATTAGGAAGGCAAATGGAATTTTGTCCTTCATTGCTCAAGGAATTGAAATTAAAAGCAGAGAGGCCACACCTGGAGTACTGTGTGGAGTTTTGGTCTCCGTACTTGAGAAAGGAATGTACTGGCACTGGAGGGGGTGCAAAGGAGGTTCACTCGGTTGATTCCGGAGTTGAGGGGATTGGCTTATGAGGAGAGACTGAGTAGATTGGGATTATATTCATTGGAATTCAGAAGATTGGTGGGGGGGGAATCTTATAGAAACATATAAAATTATGAAGGGAATAGATAAGATAGAAGTAGAGAGGATGTTTCCACTGGCAGGTGAAGCTAGGACAAGAGGGTATAGCCTCAAGATTAGAGGGAGCAGATTTAGGACTGAATTGAGAAGGAACTTCTTCACCCAGAGGGTTGTTAATCTATGGAATTCCTTGCCCAGTGAAGTAGTTGACACTACTTCAGTAAACGTTTTTAAAGATAAGGTAGATTTTTTTTGAACAATAAAGGAATTAAGGGATACGGGGAGAACGCGGGTAAGTGGATCTGAGTCCACGAAATGATCAGCCATGATCTTATTGAATGGCGGAGCAGGCTCGAAGGGCCGGACGGCCTACTCCTGCTCCTAGCTCTTACGTTCTATGTTGTTCTCAAGGATCTCTAGAGCGGAGACTCAATCCTCATTGAAAGTACACTCAACTGCGTCCCATACCTGTCACCATTTAAGCACAACCCCAGCATGATGTTGTTGAAAAGGCCATTAGACAGATCAGAACCAACAAAGCCACTGGCACAGACAGAATCCTAAAGTGTGGTAGTGGAGCACGCTTGGCTCATATACATTACTTCAACATCCTTATCTGCAAGGAAGAGAGCATGCCAGTGGATCTCAGAGATTCCAGAACTGTGGCCAGTTGTAAAAGAAAGGAAATAAAACCTACTGCAGTAACTAGAGGGCTATCCCCGTCGTCTACCACAGGAAGAATCATTGCAAAAACCTTTAAGTCATTCTCTGCCGCTCTTTGTATCTTGACTAGTCATCTGAACTGCCATTCATCTTTGCATATTTACATGTTTTTATTTTAAATTTTTTGCTTTCTTCATCTTCTTCCATAAACCACGGATGGTGTGTCCTGCGTTTAGAATGTTTCTTTAGAATAGGAAAACATTTATTCTCAGTGTCACAAGTCACTCAGTAGCATGCTGGAAATTGAGCTCTGCTACTCTGAGTCATTCCAAATTTAAAAGGTTCTATTAAAAGGAAGAAAAATTCCCCAAAATTACCCATTTTCTTAGACCCAGACGAACATAAGACGTGGTTCAGGTTCCTGTATTTAACAAGAATAACTAAGACAACTGCTCACCCGAACTAAAGACCCACTCCCCACCATGGACAGGACCAATGTCATCTACAAGATCCCCTGCAGAGACTGAGAGAAACACTAGATCGGACAAACAGGAAGGAAACTAACAACAAGGGTACATGAACACCAACTGGCTACAAAAAGACACGACCAGTGCTCACTCATCTCAATCCACATGGACAAGGAGACCCACGACTTCGACTGGGACAAGCTAGGCAGAGACAAGCACCAGAATTCCTCGAAGCCTGACACTCCACGAAGCATGCTATTAATAAACATATTGAACTCGACCCCATATACATTCCACTACAAAGGAAAACTGGAAGTGAGGCAACCCAGCTCAATGGACTCCCGAGTTTAAAAACTAGGCGGGAAAACACACCGACGCTTCATTGGAGGCTGCACTGAGGATGTTCTCAAGCACGTTAATGAAATGTCTGCGATACAAGAAACCAGCTCAGCGAGCCAACCAACCTCAACACCCACAACCCGAGCTACAAAACTACTCCAAAACCTTAGAAAGAAGAATAACTATTTATTACAAATAGATAGATTCTAGTCAAGATAAACAACTATGAAACATTACTATGAAATATGATGTTCATCTTTAACAAATTCATAAAATCACAGAACTCCTACAGCATGGAAGCAGCCCATTGAATCCACACTGTCGCTCCGAAAAGCATCCCACCCAACCCCCTACCCTATCCCTGTAACCCCACATTTCCCATGGCTAGCCCCCCAAGCCTGCACATCCCTATGCGCAATTTAGCAAGGCTATTCCACCTAACCTGCACATTTTTTGGACTGTGGGGGAAAACCACAGCACTCACAGGAAACCCACACAGAAACAGGGAGAATGTGCAAACTCCACATGGACAGTCGCCTGAGGATGGAGTGGAACCCTGGTCACTTATGCGGTGAGGCAGTGATGCTAACCACAGAGCTACTGTGCCACCCACATACTTCTTTGGTTGGCGATGTTGAAGGTCCAGAACATAATTTTTAAAATCCTTCCTTACGAAGCAACACAACAAACTTACATTGATATCAATCTCTCTCACAAACACCTGCAAAACTAATATACTGCCCATTTATTTCATTTAGAAACCTGACAATGCAAATGGCTGAGACAACAAGGTGCAGAGCTGGATGAACACAGCAGGCCAAGCAGCATCATAGGAGCAGAAAGGCTGACGTTTCGGGCCTAGACCCTTCATCAGA
>NC_063332.1:36042488-36096467 GCF_021869965.1 Rhincodon typus | reverse complement strand
GATGCTGCTTGGCCTGCTGTGTTCATCCAGCTCTGCACCTTGTTGTCTCGGATTCTCCAGCATCTGCAGTTCCTACCATCTCTAATGCAAATGGCTGCCACTTAATAGCCAAAAAAAATGCACAATGTACTCCCTGATGAAGCAAGAACAAGGAACCTAACTGATTTTATGAATTTGTTAAAGATGAACATCATGATAAGTTGGTTCAGTGGTTGTGCAATGTTTTGTTATGTTGTTGCCTGTGACTGTACTTAAACTTTCGCTATTTTGTTCATGTTGGGATTTATTTTTTAATAATGCAACAGTTAAAACTTGGAATTAGATATTCTATTTGTAGAAGTTCAGTGCCAGTGAGGTTGTTTGACAGTAATTAATACTTATCATGCTGTTATAAAGGATACTTGGGTTGAAAGGGTCAACCCAAGCTTTGTGATGAGTTCAGTCTATACCTATAAGACAAACACAAGAACTTCACACTGAATATATTGAATGAGGAACTAGATGATGAGGTGCCATTTTCCATTAAGAAACAATGCAGCATTAACAAGGATATGGGCATTTTCACACCTAATCAAGCATGTACGCTCGTCAGAAGGTGCTGTCTGATTTACTTTGCATGAAGTCATTTTTGAGTGGGGATTATTTCAGTGAGAAGAGATAGCATCATCCTCTTAAACCAGATCATGATGCATACTGAACTGGTCAGTTGGAGGGAGATTCCATAAACCCAGCATAATTTGACAGTATTTGTGCATTTGATCATGGTGAACATTTATCTCATTGTGTTTGAGAGACCTTGCTGTGCAGAAATGGCTACCCAAATTTACATGAAAAACAATAATGACAGTACTCAAAAGATAAATCAGAACAGTTGCACAGCTCAAGACACACATTTAACATAGAAAATTAAGTTTTAAATTTCTCTCTTCACTTTTATTTGTAAACAAAAATCATATGTTAATAGATAGGTGTATGTGCTGCCCTTTGAAGATAACACAAATCAGCAAACAGTGGATTGAAGAAAACCAAAACATTTTAGACTTAACATACTAAATATTAGCTGTTCCATTCATGTGCCTTGAATGAATTTCTGGAAACAATGTACTTCATAATGAAGCCAGGACAAACAAACAAATTGTGTACTTTCTATGGCATTATTTTTTGTGTGGGGAATCATTCCCTCAAGAAAGACAGCATTATTGTGTTTATCTGCACAAAACACCAGGAAAACCTCCACAGGGTCTCCAGCATCTGTGGAGCAGAATCGGGTGAACACTTCCAATCTTCTTCTGTTTGCTACGCCACCCCTGAAAACAACTTGGCAGAATCAGTGAGGAGCTACTTCCCCAACCATAGGCTTTTTCTCTCCTGCATTTACTAGTGATAAAGATAGTGACCTTTCAAGGAGTCTTTTGCCTGGATTGGGAGGGCACCGTCCATAGGAAACAGAAAAGAAATCGCTGGGGCGAGGGGTGGGGAGGTAGGGGATGATATACACTTACATATTTTCAGGAGCTACTTATTGAGGAAAAAGTGCTTGCTACTGCAATAAAGACTGCCTCTTTAACGGAGGCAATCTGAGATTAAGTTCCGAGATGCAGAAAAGGTGTTCCACCTGCCTTAAAGTTTTCTTATGTCAAAAATATATTTTATTCATTAAAAAATCTTTACAGACAGACAGACACACAGACACACTGAAGCAGTTTGGTTCTGTACACACAGTAGCACATGAAGAAACAAACGAAACACTGGAGTTTGACTCTATCCAGCAAACAAACATTTCTTACTTGTACAAGGCTGTATTTACATACATTTGAGGCATTGGGAGGGTCCAATAACTGAACGGATCCCCAGCTAACTTCAACAGAAAGACCTTAGATGGTGGTCTTTCCCCACTGTGCCTTGACAGCAGCTGTCCCAAGCTTTACTGCATCCCTCAGCATGTAGATCTGGACCTTGGAATGTGCCAGCTTGCAACGCTCAGTCAAAGGTCAACTCCTTGGACTGGAAGTATTCCAACTTTGTCTGTGTGGTTAAAAAGAAAATGTGGTTGTGATCTTAATAGTCTGAAGTTATATTTGGGATGATGGGTTTGTGTTGTTATGGCTGTATGCATTAGTTACTTTGGAAAAAAAAACAAGTCTGTCGGTGGCTTCTGGCTGTTGTCTTATGCCAATTTAAAATATTGTGATATCTAAGAAATTAATGTTTTCCCTCTGTATTGTGACTTTGAGTTAAGTGCAACTTTGTTAATTGAACAAATTGGATTCTTCTTATTTTGCTTGTGTTTGTACAATAGCGCGCAAGACAAGATAAATACAGGAGGTTACTTTACTGTGTCACAGTGAGTTTGTTAGTGACAATGCAGGCTTCCTGAAAACCAAAAAGGAACCTCTCAAAGAGCCTTCAACAAAAAAGATACAAAAGAATTATGACCTGGATTACTGACATGACTGACAGAAAACTCTTCAGTCTCATTCACCTCAGATCAAAGACAAAGCCCTCATCAGTGGGAGTCTATGGTGATGATGCCCACAAGCATTCGATTCTCCAAAACAGCTTATAAAAACTGAAAGAACAGTGGATGATGTAAATCAGGAACAAAAACAGAAGTTGCTGGAAAAGCTCAGCAGGTCTGGCAGCATCTGTGAAGGAAAAATCAGAGTTAACGTTTCAGGTCAGGTGACCCTTCCGCAGAACTGATGGTGGCTGGGAAAACATCTGTTTATATGCAGAAAATAGGGAGGGAGTGGGGTAGGGAGTAAACGATAGGATAGAGCCCAAAGAGAGAGAAAAGCAGTTGGACAAAGGAGATGATAACGATCAGATTGGGAGGGTGATTAGTTGTTAATGGGAACTGTTAGTCACTAACAACAGGTGGTGTGTAATGGCAGGCTATGTGGTAACAGGGCCTAGTGTGTGACGTAGGGGTCTAGGACATGGGAGATTCAGCCCCTAAAATTATTGAACTCGATATGGAGTCCGGAGGGCTGAAGGGTCCCCACGCGGAATACCTTCACTGACAAATGAAGAGATTTCCTTATGCCTGTACAGAGCCAATCATCTCAGTTCGAGGCCATCATCATACCTCAGGTTAATGATCTAGGCCTCATCATCTTTAAAATGATCTTCACTCCATCGTAAGGTCAAATGTGGGGATATTTGCTAATCATTAAACCATGCTCAGCACTACACCTAACTTCTCAGGTAATGATACAATTCATGCCCATTCGTCATAGGACCTGGGCATTCAACCTTAGATTAACAAGGGGCAAGTTACATTCACATACACAGGAGGCAAGGGAGAACCTAAACATCTTCCTTGGCAACAAAAAAGCAGGACCAATTAATCCACCATGATCGACGACACAAGGATTACCATTGACCAGGAACTGAACTAGACCAGCTGTATAAATACTGAGGCAATAAAAAGCAGCTAACAGTCTGGGAATTCTGTAAGAATAATTCACCTCCTGGTTCAACGTGGATAACACAAAAATTGATGGTGTCGTTGATAATGAGGAGGATGGTCTCAAGCTACAGTCCAATATTGATCAGCTGGTAAGTCAGGCAGAGCAATGGTAGATGGAATTGAATCCCAAAAAGTGAGAGGTGATGCATTTTGGGAGGCTTAATAAGGGAAGGATATACACAATGAATGGTAGATCCCCAGGAAGTACTGAGAAATAAAGGGACCTTGATGTACAAGTCCATGGATCCCAGTGGGTGTCAGCACAGGTAGACAGGGTAGTGAAGAAGGCACATGGAATGCTTGCCTTCATTAGCTGGTGTGTAGAATACAGGAACAAGAAAGTATTGCAACAACTTTATAAAACATTAGTTACTCCACAGATGGAATTCTGTGTGCAGTTCTGGTCGCCACACTATCGGAAGGACACGATTCAACTGGACAGGGTGCAGAGGAAATTCACCATTCATTTTTGTTGCCTAGAATGAAAAGTCTCATTTACGAGGAGAGAATAAATAAGCTGGGTTTGTTTTCCCTTGGAGCAGAGGAGGCTCAGCAGATATCTGATTGAGGTAATCAAAATTATGAGAGGTAGAGACAGAGTAGATTGTGAGAATCTCTTCCTCCATGGCAGACATATCTAAGACCAGGGGGCATAAGTTTAAGACGGAAAGGGCAAGTAGTTTTGAGGATATCCGAGAAGGAATGTTTTCACTCAGAGGGTGATAGGTATATGGAACGTGCTGCCTCAGAGGGTGGTGAGGCAGGTATTCTCACAACGTTTAAGAAGCAGGTTGATGAATATCTAAAATGGTAGAGCGTAATAGGCTATGAACCAAGCACAAGTAAATCAGTTGTGTAGTTTGGTGCTTTTTTTGGTTGGCATAGATATGGTGGGTTGAAGGGTCTGTTTCTACACTCTGTGAAATTCCTTCCCCACAAAGTTCTTTCATCATCTGCAAAGCTCAAGTTGGAAACATATCAGAATACTTTGTTTGCCTGGGTGACCGCAGCTCCAATAACACTGAAGAAGCTCAACACCATCCCGGGTAAAGCAGCTGACTCAACAGGCACCCCAGCTATCACCCTGAACACTCACTCACTCCACAGCTGATATACAGTGGCAGCATTGTGGGCCATCTACAAGAAGCACCACAGTAACTCATCATCAAGAATCCCTCAACAACACCTTCAAAAACTTTGAACCTCCACCACTTAGGAGGATAAAGGCAGCAAATGCAATAGGAATACCATCAGCTGCAAGCTCTCATCCATCCTGACATGGAAGCCATCTCACTATTGCTTCACCATGGCTGGCTCAAAGTCCCGATTCAACAGCATTACGAGTTGCACCTACACCACATGGACTGCAGCAGTTCACCATTTCTCTCAAGGCAATTAGATATGGACAACAAAAAGCGACACTACATCCTGTGAACAAATATAAAAACATCTTTTTAAACTCACCTTTATTATTTCGGTGAGTCCAGCCATGAGCAAGTCAGATTCTACAACTCAATTGACGTGTCACAGAATTGGTTAGAAAGCAAAAGTTTTCACAGCTAAAATGATTATTATACATTTGTTCACGCCAAGCCAACAGCCTAACTAAAGATGTAAACGATTTTCTGCAATGTAGAACTATCACCCCCAAGAAACAAACAGAAGAGGAATAAAACCTTAAAATGCTCAGGTTAGGCAGTAATCGGTTGTGAGAAACATAATTGAAATTTCATGACAGTGACCTTTCACGAGAACTGGAAAAACTTAGAGATATTGCATGTTTTAAACAGGGACCAAAAAGATCAAAGAAACAAGAATGAATGGATACACAGATTACAGTGTGGAATGTTGGACAAATGAAGTAACAAAAGGGATAATGGTGCTGGACAAATGATTGGTTATTACTCAATATAAGCCCAGCCATGAAGGAGAAAACACTATTTTTAGATGTTTAAAGATAGTAGGAACTGCCAATGCTGGAGAATCTGAGATAACAAGGTGTAGAGCTGGATGAACACAGCAGGCCAGGCAGCAGAGGAGCAGGAAAGCTGATGTTTTTTCTGAAGAAGGGTCCAGACCCACCACACACAGTCCTTGTGGAGATGAAGTCCCACCGTTAAGAATAAGCCTCCTAAGGAAGGGTCAGCAGACCCGAAACGTTAACTCTTTTTTCCCTTCACGGATGCTGCCAGACCTGCTGAGCTTTTCCAGCAACTTCTGTTTTTTGTTATAACCTCCGTCATGTTGTGTGGCACCATCACTGTGCTAAATGGGACAGATTTCAAACAGATCTAACAACTCAAGTCTAGGCATCCCCGAGGCCCTGTAGGCCAACAGCAGCAGCAGCAGATTTGTTCCCTAGCAAAATCTGCAACCTCATATTCCCCAACCAGTACCATCAAGCCAGAGGATCAACAGTGGTTCAATGGACAGCACAGTAGGGCTTGCCAGGAGGAGCACAAAGCAAACCTCAAATTGAGATGCCAACCTGGTGAAGCTACCAAACAGGCCTACTTGTACGCCAAACAGCCTAAGCACTAACTAACAGACAGAGCTAAGCGATGTCACAATCAACAGATAAGATCTAAGCTCTGCAGTCCTTCTACATCCAGTTGTGAATGGTAGTGGACAGTTAATCAATTCACTACAGGAGGAGGCTCCACAAATATACCCATCCTCAACGATGGAAGAGCCCAGCATATCAGCACAAAAGAGAAAGCTGAAGCTTTTGCAGCAGAAGTAGCAAGTGGATGGTCCATCTCTGCCTCGTCCAGTGCTCCCCAGAATTACGGGTGCCAGTTTTCAGCCAATTTGATTCACTCCACATGTTATCAAGAAATGATTGCAGGCATTGGATACTGGTAGGTTATGGGTCCTGACAACATTCCAGCAATGGTATTGAAGACTTCTGCTCCCCTAGCCACAGGTTTTCAGTAGCTACAAGACTGGCATCTACCCGACAAATGTAGGAAATTGTCAAGATTGTCCTGCTAGTTGTGTACAGAACCAAATCCAACCCAGCCAATTATCATCCCATCAGTCTACCCTTGATCATCAGTAAAGTGATGGAAGGTGTCATTAACAGTGCTACCAAGCAGCACCTGTTCAACAATAACCTGCTGAGTGACACCCAGTTTGGGTTCCACCAAAGCCATTCAGGTCATGACCTCATTACAGCCTTGGTTCAAACATGGACAAAAGATTGAATTCCAGAGCCGAGGTGCGTGTGATAGCTTTTGCCTTACCTAGTTGAATGTGGCCTTGATGTCATCAAGGAGCTCGTTGGAGTCATACCTGGCAGCTGATAGTCATGATTGTTGGAGGTCAGTCATCTCAGCTCCAGGACACCTCTGCCAGAGTTGTTGAGGGTAGTGTCCTAGGCATGACCATCTACAGCTACTTCATCAATGACCTTCCCTCCATCATAAGGTCAGAAGTGGGGTTGTTTGTCGATGATTGCACAATGTTCAGCACCATTCATAATTCCTCAGATACTAAAGCAGTCAGTGTTCAAATGCAAGAGCTGGACAACATCCAGGCTTGGGCTGACAAGCAAGTAACATTCGCGCTTCACAAATCCCAGGTAATGACCATTTCCAATAAGAGACAATCTAATCACCACCCTTGACATTCAGTGGTGTTACCATCACTGAATCCCCCATTATCAACATCCTTGGAATTGCCATTGACCACAGGCTAGGAATACTGCAGTGAGTAACTCATCTCCTCATTTCCCAAAAGCCCATCCACCAACTACAAGGCACAAGGCACTTGTGAGCAATGTGATGGAATACTTCTTACTTGCCTGGGTGGTTTCAGCTCCAACAACACTCAAGAAGCTTAATACCATCGAGGACAAAGGACATCCACAAGTATCCACTCCCATCACACCACAAATGCTCAGTCGCAGCAGAGTGTGCTACTAACAAGACACTGCAGAAATACACCAAAATCCTTAGACAACACCTTTTGAACACATGGCCACATCCATCTAGAAGGCCATGTAAGCAGAAACAACAAGAACACCACCACGTGCAAGTTCACCTCCAAACCACTCACCATCCTGACTTGGAAATAGATCACTGATCCTTCACTGTCACTGGATCAAAATCCTGGAATTCCATCCCTAATGGTATTGTGGGTCAACCAACAGCAGGTGCCTGTACCAATTTCCCTGAAAATAAACCTCAGCCAGTAGCTTTCTGACAGCATATTATTTACCAGCTTCTGCAGTAGAGGGAGAACCTAGCCAAGAATCCTATAAATTGCCAGTTAGCAGCTGACTACATGACCAGGTCATATAGTTAAATCTGAATGCATTCCCAAAAATAAAAGATGCATTTTCAGCATTTAACAGATGCCCAGCATTTGTAAATCCTTGCTCTAGACAAGACTGTGAGAAAATATTTGACAAAAATTACAAACAGTAAGTAACACCAGTTCTGACCCATGAAGTTAATTCAGAGACAACCACAACAGACAGCAGCAACACTCCAGCTTTGCTGTTAATACAAATTGTTCATGATGAATTAGAACATTTCAAGCATCCGTACATATACTTTAACAACAAATTCAGCCTATGTGTTGACACATACTTGCACGTCAATTCGCTGATGCCTTCCCTATAGATAACTAAAGTAAATCTAAGTGAGAAAAAATGCAAAAATTCAGTGACAGAAAATGCCATAGTAACTCTTACTCAAGATGTTATTCAATGTATCATTCAGTTGTTTTTAAAATGCAACGTCAGTAATTTTAAAATATCCATGCCAAATTCTGAAAGCCTGAAATGTAAAAATTACATAGAAATAATGCTTTGAAATTTCTCATTTTATTGAGAGGCATGTCTTTCAGTAAATACAGTTAGTCATGTGAAGTGACTGACCAATCCTATATAAGTTGTCACACTGTGCAATGGCAGGTTAACATCTTAAAATGACAATTCAATCAATACATTATTACCTATCTAGTTCCTAGGTTCTCTCAAAGCACTCAAAATGCTTTCTCACCTTCTCTTTCAATAAACAAAATTTCCAAAATCCATAAAGGGTCATAAGCAGAAAAACTAAAATTACCTATTTCACAAGAATGTATTTAAATTTATTCACTGATTTTTGTCTTTAAGGTTTTGCTTGAAGACTTTAACCTCATGAATTAAAGCAAAATGAAATTCTTAAGTACATGTCAAGGATATTTTAATGAAAAGTCTCTATAATAAGCACTGATATACAAATTAATAACTCTACTCACTGTTCAAAATGCTATCCCCTTTGGTGAGGCAACATGCAACTACCACAATTAACAAAGTCACAATGTAGCTTACCATTATATAATCATCACCACTCTCCCATTGATAGCCCAGTGCAGATCATTAATGAGATCACATACACATTCAGGCCATCTATTAGTCGACAAAAAACAAACCAACCCAGCTGATATCCTTTCTTTCTTCACAGTCACTTATGCAGATTAACTCCATCTGATATCACTCACCAGCCACATCATTAAGTGACAGACACCAAAAATAGGTTTTCAATTTTTTTTTAAAAGGGACATGGAGAAGAAACATGAAGTCCCTCACTGGAGCTGTGATTATGCTCCATTAGTGGACAATGAGTGAAGAGTAGAAGTTCTTGTGCAAAAGCCAAAGGAACATGTAAACTTCATATCCCACAGCATGAACCTTCTGCATATTTGCAACAAAACATTGGTTCAAACATTTTTCTATCATGTGACATCAGAATATTGAAAAATGTTCCCAGTGGTGCTTGTGAAATTTCAGGAAGAAAACTGAGCCTTTCAAGATCTCAGAATAATTCTAAGCAAATCACTGGCAATAAATAACCCTTCACGTGCAGTCACTTTTGTAACAATAAGAAACATGACAGCTAATTTCTACTTAGAAAGTTCTCTGAAATCACAACGTGGCCAGGTAATCTAAATAAAAACCGAAAGAACTGTGGGTGCTGTAAATCAGGGTAAAAAACGGAAGTTGCTGGAAAATCTCAGCGGGTCTGGCAGCACATGATGAGAAAAAAATCAGAGTTAACATTTCAGACCCAGTGACCCTTCCTCAAAACGGATGGTCGCAAGGCAACTGTCTGCTTATATGCAGAAGATAGGGCAGGGGAAGGGAGTAAACAGTAAATGATAGGTGGGCATAGAGCCAAAAGAAAGAACAGCAGCTGGATAGACAAAGGAGTTGATAATGATCTCGCGAGGAGGGTGTACAGCTGTTAATGGGGACTGTTAGTGACTAACAATAGGTAGTGTGTAATGGCAGGCTATGTGATTACAAGGCCTGGTGTATGGGGTAAGGGGCTAGGACATGGGTGAGTTTAGGCCCAAAAAGTATTGAACTCGATATTGAGTCAGGAGGGCTGCAGGATCCCCAAGCGGAAAATGAGGTGTTGTTCTTCCAGCTTGCGTTGAACTTTGCTGGAACACTGCAGCAAGCCAGAGACGTTGGCCAGGGAACAGGGTGGTGTGTTAAAGCGGCTGGCAACTGGAAGCTCAAGGACTTTTTTGCGAGCAGAACGTAGATGTTCTGCAAAGCCGTCACCCAATCTACACTTTGTTTCCCCAATGTAAAGGAGACCAGTGTGAGCAGTGAATGCAGTAAACTAGATTCTGGGAAGTTGTTTCACCTGGAAGGTATGTTTGGGCCCTCGGTGGGAGAAGCTAAATGGGCAGGTATTACACCTTCGGCGGTTGCCGGGGAAGGTGCCGTGGGACTGTGGAGGAAGGGGACGGGGTGTCGCAGATGGAAAGGTCCCTGCGGAAGATGGAAAAGGGAGGGGAGGGGAATATATGTCTGGTATCTTGCTGGAGGTGGTGGAAGTGGCGTCTGATGATCTTCTGGACACGGATGCTACTAGGATGGTAGGTGAGGATAAGGGGAACCCTATTGCTGTTGCAGGAGGAAACAGAGAGAGTGAGTGCAGAAGTGCAGGAGATGGGTCGGACTCGGTTGAGGGCCCTGTTTACAATGGTGCTGGGGAATCCTTGTTTGAAGAAGGTGGACATTTCGGAGGCTCCCTTGTCAAAGTTGGCCTCATCTGAACATATGCGACGGAGATGGAGGAACTGGGAGAATGGAATGGAGTCTTTAATGGAAGTGGGGTGAGAGGATGTATAGTCCAGGTAGCTGTGGGAGTCGGTTGATTTACAGTGGATATTAGTGGCCTATCTATCCCTAGAAACAGAAACAGAAGCAGGGATGTCGAGGAAGGGAAGGGAGGAGTCAGAGACAGACCAGGTGAAAGTGAGGGCAGGGTGGAAATTGAAAGTGAGATTGATGAACTTTTCCAATTCCACACGAGACAGGGAAGAAGCACCGATGATATCATCGATATATTGGAGAAAGAATTGTGGGTGGGGGCCAGAATAGGACTAGAGCAAGGAATGTCCCACATACACCATGAAAAGACAGGCATAACTGGAGCCCATATGGGTACCCATGGTCACTCCTCTGAGCTGAAGAAAATGAGAAGAGTTAAAAGAGAAGTCGTTGAGGGTGAGAACGAGCTTGACCAAGTGGAGGAGGGTGGTGGTGGGTGGAGACAGTTCAGATCTTTGCTCCAGGAAGAAACAGAGAACCCCAAGACCATTCTGGTGGGGGGTGGATATGTAAAGGAATTGCATGTCCACAGTGAACAGGAGGCAGCTGGAATCTGCAAACTGGAAGTTTTGAAACTGGCATAAAGTGTCCAAAGAATCACGGATGTACGTGGGCAGGGATTGGACCGGGGAGAGAAGATAGAGTCAAGGTAGGAACAGATCAGTTCTGTGAGGCAGGAGCAGGCTGAAACAATGGGTCTGCTCGGACATGCCCGTTGGTGGATTTTTGGAAGGCGGCAGAAGCGAGCTGTATGGGACTGGAGCACTAACAGATTGGAGGCAGTGGGGTGGGGGGGGAAAAGATCACCAGATGAAATGAGGTCAGTTACCATAATTGATACAATGGCCTGATGTACCATGGTGGGGTCATTGTCCAAGGGAAGGTAGGAGGAGGTATCTAAGAGCTGGCGCTCAGCCTTTGTAATGTAGAGGTCAGTACGCCAGACTACAACAGCACCACCCTTTTTGGCAGGCTTAATCAGAAAGTCAGGGTTGGATCTAAGTGCACGGAGTGCATCACTAACAGTCCCCATTAACAGCTATTCAGCCTCCTAGCCAGACAGTTATTAACGCCTTTGTCTATCCAACTTGTCTTCTCTCTCTTTGGGCTCTATTCCCCACCCACTATCATTTACTCCTTACCCGCTCCTCCCATCCTATCTTCTGCATATAAATCCAACATTTTTCTAATTACCATCAGTTCTAAGGAAGGGTCACTGGATCCAAAATATTAACTTTGATTTCTCTTCACAGATGCTACCAGACCTGCTGAGCTTTTCCAGCAACTGCTGTTTTAGGCCAGGTAATCGGTTCTTTTTGACGTTGGGCGTGGAAAATTATTGGCCGGGACACCAAGGATAAGTCCCCCAGCTCTTTTTACAGAAACACCATGGGATCTGATTATGCCACCTGACAAGGTAGGTAGTTTCCCAGTTTATAAAGACTATGCCAACAATAGTCCTCACAAATACAGTGACGTCTCTGCTTTCAAATTTTGACTTAAGTGGTTGAATAGGACTTAGCATCAGTTGTGAACACCTTGCCAAATCTTTTTTCAGTTTGATGCCTGAGCTATTTATTAATATCAGAGTTTGGATAATTACAACACAGAAACCAATTTAATTTTTCAGAGTTGCATTAGAACAGGAAAATATTCCATGTCTCAGCTCATCACCTGCAAAACACTTCTTCCTTGCTTTGATTTCCTCTAGACTTGTCGAATCCAATGCCCTGTCAGGCAGTCGCCCATGATCCACCCTCCATAAACGTGAAGTCACCCAGTACTGCATTGCTACTTGAACCAATCACCCATCAGTCCTTGTGCTCTCTGGCCTGTACAGACTCCCAGTTAAATGATACATAGAATTTTAAAACTTAAGCTTTTTGTATATCCATCCAGAGCCACTTCCATCACAATTTCCAAAAACTTCTTGAGTCGTACAAACCTCTGAAATATCTACATCGTTCCTGGCCTGTTAATTGTTCCTGATTTTAACTGTTCCATCATTTTCAGAAATTGTGGCTGCTAAACTACTAGCTGGTCTTAAAAGTCTGTTCCACTCATGTCTTAGAGGACAAAATTTTTGCAGTATAAAAATAGTGCAGCTTATATGCACCTCCAAACCCACAGCAACTTGGTTTAAAATTAACAGCTCTCTGTAGTGATCTAACAAGCCACATAGGCAGTTCATCCCATCTTGTCATTGGTTGTTATGGATGGGCAATGAACACTGGTTTTGCCATCATCATCCACATTCCACAAGTGATTAAAAACACTGGGAGGAATGCCTCAGACTGCCAAGACTCTAAACTCCAGAATTCCCTTCCTAAACCTCTCTACTTCTCTATCCTTCTTTAGGATGCTCCTTCAAAATGTCACATTTGTTTTCGATATGCTCTAATATTTACTTATGGAGCTCAGTTTAAAACATAATTCCCATCGAGTGTTCAGAATGCATTTAACATGTTAAGGACACTATGTAAATACAAGACATTGTATCAAAACAAAACCTCTCAATCAATCATCGACACAGCAGAAAAGCACAATAAGGCAAACCAAGATTAAATCATAGGATCATCCACAACCTCAGCTTCCCAGTAAACCTCATACACCACTGTGGCACTGTATACCCAACGACTGGGACTTTGCATCAGTGCAATTAGTCATAAAGCACTATAGTATACTATGCTATTGCCCTCGGTAATGAAATCTAACAAAAGTTACACGTTTTCTCAAAACACTTTTCAGGCATTTTAAACAGACACTTCCTTTATATGTAGCACTGAGAATAAATATTAGTTAACTTGGATTTGTTTGTTCATTTTTTTAAAATCAAATATATCTCAGCATCTCTCCATTATGAACATTTTATTCACTGGATTGTGTAGTATTCCAAGATGTGTATCAAGAGTGCCACAAGCACAAAACAATAATGCTTTACAACAGCAAACCCTGTGGTTGATCTGCCAGGATTTGAGCCAAGCTGATCATGGGTCAAAAGAGGCAAGCAGAACACAAAAAACACTTTCATTGGTGCCAATTCTGCTAGAGGGAAAGTTTCACCTCCATTATACTTCAGTTTCCCGTATTACATGTACATCAGTACAGCAATTAAATGTCAGAATCAACTGCACTGTGGGGCTTTCACGTGAGACCTCTCCTAGTTATGCATTGATTTAATGTTGTGGCATTTGTAGTTTATAACACAGATAGTTAACAAGTCTGCAGAAAAATAAACCCAAATATCAATCCTGCTGGTATATTTCAGAAGCTCATCATTTACTGCAAGATAGAAACAGCACGCCACAAACCAGGATCTCTGTTGCAGGGATATTAAAATGAGCAATTTTCCAACTGTCATAGAATCATCAAATCCCTACAGTGTGGAAGCAGGCCATTCAGCCCATCGAGTCCACATCAACCCTCCAAAGAACATCCCACCAAGACCTATTCCATCCCTGTAACCCTGCATTTCCCATCACTAATTCATTCAGTCTGCACATCCCTGAACGTTATGGGCAATTTGGCATAGCCAATCCACCAAACCTGCACATCTTTGGATTGTGGGAGGAACCCAGAGCATCCAGGGGAAACCCACGCAGACATGGGCAGACAGGCGTCCAAGTGTGCAATCGAACCCGGGTCCCTGGCACTGTGAGGCAGCAGTACTAACCATGTCATAATATGTCTGAAGGGATTTCTTAAAGGAAGGGGAAAAAGAGGAAATGGGGAAGAAAGGAGTCAAAAAGGAGTTGAGGAGGATAAGAGATCAAAAACAAAGTGAAATAGTATAGATAGGCATTGGAGAAGTGTTTTTGAAGAAAGAGCGTGGATAGATCTAATCAATCTATTGAGAGAGAGAAACACTGCACTTCAAGTCTAATACAAGTCTTCTTCAGAACTTCAGCTCTCCGCAGATACTACCAAACCCGCTGAGTTTGACCAGCATTTTCTCTTTTTCAGATTTCGAGTATCCATCGTAGTTTCCTTTAATTTCCATTGAATTCAGTCATTACTCTTCACAGCAGGGAGAGGGTGGGCTTCGTCCTCAGCTACTTCTCATCTTTCCCTCACTGAGAATTCCGATTAAAGATTATATCTAAAGTTTTAGCAGCTGCTCTTCTTTTCACAACTGATACCTGATCTGCTGAATGTCGCAAATATTTTCTGTTTTTATTCATGCAAACAATTCAATCTGGATAAATGCAAAGTATTGCATTTTGGTACAACAAACAGGGACAGGACTTATACAATTGACGGCAGGGCCTTGGGCAGTGTTGGAGAACAAAGAGACTTAGGGGTTCAGATACATAATTCTTTGAAGTTTGTGTCACATATAGACAGGGTGATTAAAAAGGCATTTAACCTGCTTGCCTTCAATGCTCAGACCTTTGAGTGTAGGAGTTGGGAAGTCATGTTGAGGTTGTGCAGGACGTTGGTGAGGCCTCTTCAAGAATACTGTGTTATGCTCTGGTCGCCCAGTTATTAGGAAGGATATTATTAAGCTAGCAAGGGTTCAGAGAGGTTTACCACTATCTTGCCAGATATGAAAGGTTTGAGTTATAAAGAAAGGCTGGATAGGCAGGGACTGAACAGTGACCTTAACAGTCAGTGTCTTTTCCCTAGGATGTGAGGTTTCAAGACTTTTTTTTCTTTATTCACTCATGGGATGAGGGTGGCACTGGCTCGGCAGCATTTATTGCCCATCCCTAATTGCCCAGGCAGCAGTTCAGAATCAACAACATTGCTCAGAGTCTGGAGTCACATGTAGGCCAGACCTAGTAAGGATGGCAGTTTCCTTCCCTAAAAGGACATCAGTGATTCAGATGGGTTTTTCCCCAACAATGAACAATGGATTCACGAGCATTAGACTCTTCATTCCAGATATTTATTGAATTCAAATTCCACCTTCTGCTACGGCAAGATTCAAACCCAAGTCCCCAGAATGTTATCTGGGTCTCTGGATTAACAGTCTAGCAATACTACCACTAGCCGATCACCTCCCCCTGACTTGGGGGGCATATTTTTAAGGTGAGAGGATATTTTAAAAAGACATGAGGGGCAATTTTTTTTAAACAGAGGGTGGAATGAAGTTCCTGAAAAAGTGAAGATGGGCACAGCTACAACATTTAAAAAGTCATATAAATAGGAACGTGAATAGGAAAGGTTTGGAGAGATACGGGCCAGGAGCAGGCAGCTGGGACCAGTTTAGTTTGGCATGTTCAGCATGGACTGGTTGGCCCAAATGGTCAGTTTTCATGCTGTATGACAGTTATAATACAACTAGAAATAAACAGTTCTGAAGAAAGGTCACGAGACTTGAAACTAGCTATTTTCTCTCCACTGATGCTGCCAGACCTGCTGAGGTCTTCTAGCAATTTCTGTTTATGCATCAAGTTGTTTTTATGGATTCAACTGGTTCCAAAAACTAAAGCAAAATCAACAAGTTACTGGAAGAAAGCCAGTTCTCCCAGCCAACTTGTCAATCTAACAACAGAGCCAGGAAGCCAGGCAGATCCAAAGTAATCCAAACCACTGTTCACGTTCACAAGGAAGTCTCGTCCCTCATCAGGGCCAGTTATCAACAACTGAAAAACGTAGGAGCAGACCTAGACTCTTAGGCCCATAAAGTCTGCTCTGACAATCAATGAGATCATGACTAAACTGCTAATCAACTCAACTTTCCTGCCTTTTCCCCATAATCCTTACTTTCCTTATAAATTCAAATTCGTTCTATCTCACCCGCGAATAGACTTGATGACCCAGGTTCAACAGCTCACAATGGTGAGGAATTCCACAGAGAATTACTAGCCAAGAAGAAAAATGATTCTTCCTCTTATCCACTTTTCTAGTTCTCGGCTTGCTTTGAAATGAAGGCCAACATTCAACTTCCCTTCCCTATTAACTATTGCATGAAAGACTTTTGTCACTCAGACATGAGGACTTGGAAATCCCTATGCTGCAGATTTCTGTCATCTTTCACCATTTAAATAGATTCAGCTCCTCTATTTTTCCTGCCAAAGGAATATCCTCATATTTTCCTACATTATGTTCCTTCTGCCAAGTTCATTCCCACTTATTTAACCTGTCTGCATGTAAACTTTCATTGCCACCTTTACCACTTGCCCTTCTGCCTATTTTTGTGTTATCTGCAAACTTGGCAAAAGTATATTCACTTCTGTCATTCAAGTCATTAACATATGTTTTAATGAATTGTGGCGCCAGCTTTGATCCCAGTGGCACTCCATGAGTTCCAGATTGCCATCCTGAAAATTCCCCCTTTATCCCAACTCTCTATCCTCCATTAGTTAGTCATTCCTCTATCTATGTTAATAAGCTATCCCAACACCATGGATTCTTATAATGAAGAGCCTTGTGTGTGGTACATTATTGAACACCTCAGCCCCATTGTCTCACTACCAAGCACACCAACATACAGATTTGCCAAAGAACTACAACAGAAATTGAAGTACTTAGTGGACAACATTACCCATTCCAGCCACTCACCCAAGAATTCCTCACCATCATCAAGGTCACCAGGACTGAAGAGGATGAGATGATGATATCCTTCGATGTAACAGCACTAGTTACATCCATAAACATCGGCCTAGCCAAAGAGACAATTGCCACACTGCTGAACGAATCAAGTAGGCAGGCACCCCAAGACACCAACAACATCAAGTAAGGACACCACCATGAAACTTCTAGATCTGTGCCTCATAACCCACATCACCTTCAATAACGGCATATACAAACAAATCAACGGAACACCAATGGGATCTCCAATATCAGGACTGATTGTAGAAGCTGTAATGCAAAGGTTAAAATGGGCAGTGCTCCCCATTATCCAATCCAAACTCTGGGTCCGATATGTAGGTGACACCTTTGTGATTATCAAACGCACAAAACTAGAAGAAACCTACCAACACAAACAACCACCTCACCGGGTAAAATTCACGAAAGGAGCACAATAACTGACTATCCTTCCTGGACATAATGGTAGAACGCAAAGCCATCGGGAACTATAGTCTAGCATATATAGAAAGACCGTATGTAAGGATCAGATACTCAATTACACTAGCAACCACCCCAATGCTTATAATCAGAGCTGCATCAGGGCACTATTTAAACGAGCCACAACCTGATACCAGGCAAAGCAGAGCAGGAGCACCTATACAGAGTCTTCAAAAGAAATGGATACCCGAAAAGCACAATCCCCTGTTATTGAGAGACTACAACAGGAAGACACAACACGACTAGACACGCTAATCATCCTACCATACATCAAGGACATTTCAAAGATGACCACAAGACTATTCAGACCCCCCGGTATCAGAGTAGCCACAAACCAACAACCACCCTACGACAACTACTGACGACCGTAAAGGATCCCATACCCAAAACCAGTGTAATATACAAAATACAATGCAAGGACTGTGAGAAACACTACACAGGCCAAACCAGAAGAAAATTGACAATATGGAGACACAAATACCAACTGGTCAACAAGAGACATGACCAATTCTCATTTGTCTCACTACCCACAGACAACAACAGACACGTATTCGACTAGAACACATCCATAATCGCACAAGCCAAACAGAGACAGCCCAGGGAATTCCTGGAGGCCTGGTATTCTAACCAGAACTCCATCAACAAACACATTGAATTAGACCCGGTGTACAAACCACTGAGAAACAGAACCGGAAGTGGAGCCCCAGCAAACCGAGGCATATAAATAACAAGCGGGACAGAACACCGGAGGCGCACTGATGATGTTACCTAACAGGGTGATGAAACATGTGCAACCAAACCCATACGCTCAGTGAACATGTCTACAACCTCATCCACAACCCGAGCTACAAATCTTCTCAAAAACCTTTTGTAAAGCCAAATATATTACACCGACTGGTTCTCCTTGAACTAAGTTGCTTGTTACCTCAAAAAAAAATTGACAGGCACAATTTCCTTCACGAAGCCATGCTGACTTGACTTAAGTTATGTATTAAGTTATGAAAAAGGCACTAACATTGTCCCAATGACAATGAACTAGCCTATTGATACCTGCTATTTTTGTCTCCAACCCTCTCTGAATTAGGATATTTTACTAGCAATTTTCCAATTCTCTAAGGCTTTTCCAGAATCTAAGAATTTTTGGAAGATTCCTGCCAGGGCTTTCACCAGCTCTGTAGCAACTTCTTTTAATATCCGAGATAGCAACCCATTAGCTCCAGTGGGGCTTATCAGCTTTTAGTTCTTTAGTTTCCCTGTTTTTTTTCGCTCTTAGTGATTGTTTATTTTGTCCCCCAATTTTTCCACTTGATTTAGTATTTTTGGATGTTATACGTGTGTTCTACCATCAAGGCTTTCGCAAAGGTTTTTTCAACTTTTCTGCCATTTCCTAATTCCCTATTATTTTCCCAGCCTTATTATGCAACCAAGCACTTTGGTTTCCCCCTTTCTTTTTATATATTTAAGAAGCACGTGCTGTTCATTTTGATGTTACTTGCTAGTTTGCCCTCAGCTTATTTTCACCCTCTAATATTGTCTGATTTTTTTTTTTTAAAAATCCATTGCCGCTCCTCAGTCTTGCCATCAAGGTTTGCCACATTGTATGTTTTCGCTCTCATTTGGATTCTAACCTTAACTTCCTCATTAACCGTGGTCTGTTTATCTCCTTCCCAAAATCCTTCTTCCTCACTGGGACCTTTTTTTCAGAGAGAAGAAATATTTTCGTAAACATCTGCTTTTGCTCAAGCATCTTTTACTCTCAACAGCAGTCCCAGTGCATTCCAGCCAACCCTGCCCTTATTCCCTTATAATCACTCTATTTAAGTTTTGCACAGTTGATTTGCACAGAAAAGCTGCCAGCTGCTTTCCCTTTATATGGCTATAAAGTCTCTTCTCTTACATCCCTTGCAAGTTTCTTTCATAATTCATTTCAGCCGCACTGGTAAGCTGCTTTCTGGTCCTTGGTTGTTTTTGTATTTGTACTATTCTGTGGGATATGTACTGTTCTTTGCGTTTTATGAACCATTGCTTTTAATTTTATGCTGTCCATGACTTTTTGTGTGTGAGGTGGAGCTTTTCCTTCTCATGGGTAAAAATTACTTCTGAATACTATTAGGTGTTTCTTTGAATGCCCTCCACTGTTCCTCAGTTGTTTTACCTATTAGCAGAGCTTTCCCTCATGGTCTCCCGATTTATTCCCTGTCTGACAGTTTAGCTTCTGTTTTCGACCGGATGGATTACTCCCACCAGTGACCCCTTCATTTTGTTACTTCTTACCTCCACTTACATAGATTCTATATGGATTCGACCAATCCAAAATTATTTCTTGCTGTTTTATTTATTCCATCCAATACCAATAAAGTGACCCACCATTCTCCCCTTTCTGCATGCTCTTTCAAAAACTTACATATACCGGTGTATTTAGTTTCCAGCTTTGAGCTCCTTGTAACTCTTGTCTCCATAATGATGATAAGATCACACTTCTATTTGTGCTATGCATTCAATTAAACAGCTACCGATTTTTGCCTTTTTACCACTACTCCCCCTTTGACCTCATGCTGCTTTTTTTTAATGCTTGTGCACTCTGTCCCTTGCTGTCTCACTGTGGATGCCATTACCTAAACAAGGGCCCTGCAATGCTGCAATATCCTTTTGCCTTCTAATCCTAGGTATCCCTTCTTCAGAGAGGGAGAGGGTTCTCAAGTTGGACTCTTGTATTCAGAAATATAATGCCATTGCACTGAATGCTTATCAAATAGGATGGTCATACTTGAACATGCAACCAGAAAGTTTTCAGTCATTGCATTCAAACAATTACAGTAATAATGCCCAGCAGTACGCCCACGCATAGTCCCCAAGCCATGCTCAATCCAGTGTGCTGAGTAGTTCATATCCTCAAAAGTAGATCTGCTTTGATCTTCATCTTCAGCATCGCAAGTTTAAAAAATAACCAAAAATACCTGGAGAAACAATATGTTCAAATGGGGAAGGAGTTTGAGCATCAACAGCAAGAGAGAACCCTAACTGTGCAGTAGATTTAACTGACTCAACACGAAAAAAAAAGTCACATGCAAACTGACATAAGAAAATTGACCAGCTTAACAAAACTAAATGAAAAGTTAGGTAGAGCCCGGCCAGGTGGTTGAAGTTTCAGTAGGGGATTACTTTGGGAATAGCGATCACAGTTCCGTAAAATTTTAGAATACTCACGGACAAAGACGAGAGCAGTCCGAAAGGAAGAGTGCTGAATTGGGGGAAGGCCAACTATAGCAAAATTCAGGAGCTGGGGAATGAGGATTGGGAGCAGCTGTTTGAGGGTAAATCCACATTTGATATGTGGGAGGCTTTTAAAGAGAGGTTGATTTGAGTGCAACTCCCTGTGAAAATGCGGGATAGAAAGGGCAAGATTAGGGAACCATAGATGACAGGTGAAATTATGAGACTAGCAAAGAGGAAAAAGGAAGCATACACAAGGTCTAGGCGACTGAAAACAGATGAAGCTTTGGAAGAATAATCGGGAAAGAAAGACCAATCTGAAACGAGGAATTGACAGCTAAAAGGGGTCATGAAATATCTTTAGCAAACAGGGTTAAGGAAAATCCCAAAGCCTTCTATTCGTACAGAAGGAGCAAGAGGGTAACTAGAAAAAGGGTTGGCCCACTCAAGGACAAAGGAGGGAAGTTATCCGAGGAGTCAGAGAAAATGAGCGAGATTCTTAATGAGTACTTTGCGTCGGTATTCACCGAGGAGAGGGACGTGACGGATGTTGAGGTTAGGGATAGATGTTGGATTACTCTAGGTCAAGTCGGCATAAGGTGGGTGGGGGAAGATGTTGGGTATTCTAAAAGGCATTAGGGTGGACAGGTCCCCAGGTCCGCATGAGATCTATCCCAGGTTACTGAGGGAAGCAAGAGAGGAAATAGCTGGGGCCTTAACAGATATGTTTGCAGCATCCTTGAGCACGGAGGTCCCGGAGGAGTGGAGAATTGTTAATGTTGTTCCCTTGTTTAAGAAGGGTAGCAAGGATAATCCAGGTAATTATAGACCGGTGAGCCTGACGTCAGTGGTGGGGAAGCTGCTGGAGAAGATACTGAGGGACAGGATCTATTTACATTCGGAAGAAAATGGGCTTACTAGTGATAGGCAGCATGGTTTTGTGCAGGGAAGGTCATGTCTTACCAACTTGATAGAATTCTTTGAGGAAGTGACAAAGTTGATAGATGAGGGAAGGGCTGTGAATGACATATACATGGACTTCAGTAAGGCGTTTGATAAGGTTCCCCATGGTAGGCTGATGGAGAAAGTGAAGTCGCATGGAGTCCAGGGTGTACTAGCTAGATGGATAGAGAACTGGCTGGGCAACAGGAGACAGAGTTGTAGTGGAAGGGAGTTTCTCAAAATGGAGAACTGTGACCAGTGGTGTTCCACAGGGATCCATGTTGGCACTACTGTTGTTTGTGATATACATAAATGATCTGGAGGAAGGTATAAATGGTCTGATTAGCAAGTTTGCAGATGACACTAAGATTGGTGGAGTAGCAGATAGTGAAGGGGACTGTCGGAGAATGCAGCAGAATATAGATAGATTGGAGAGTTGGGCGGAGAAATGGCAGATGGAGTTCAATCCAGGCAAATGCGAGGTGATGCATTTTGGAAGATCCAATTCAAGAGTGAACTATACGGTAAATGGAAAAGCCCTGGGGAAAATTGATGCACAGAGAGATCTGGGTGTTCAGGTCCATTGTATCCTGAAGGTGGCAACGCAGGTCGATGGAGTGGTCAAGAAGGCATACAGCCATTCATCCGACGGTGTATTGAGTACAAGAGTTGGCAGGTCATGTTACAGTTGTCTAGGACCTTGGTTCGACCACATTTGGAATACTGTGTACAGTTCTGGTCGCCACATTTGGATGCTTTGGAGAGGCTGCAGAGGAGGTTCACCAGGATGTTGCCTGGTTTGGAGGGCGCTAGCTATGAAGAGAGGTTGAATAGATTAGGATTATTTACATTAGAAGGACGGAGGTTGAGGGGGGACCTGATTGAGGTCTACAAAATCATGAGAGGTATAGACAGGGTGGATAGCAAGAAGCTTTTTCCCCCCCAGACTGGGGGACTCAATTACTAGGGGTCACGATTTCAAGGTGAGAGGGGAAAAGTTTAAGGGAGATATGCATGGAAAGTTCTTTACGCAGAGGGTGGTGGGTGCCTGGAACGTGTTGCCAGCAGAGGTGCCAGAGGTGGGCACGATAGCGTCAATTAAGATGTATCTGGACAGATACATGAATGGGCAGGGAGCAGAGGGATACAGATCCTTGGAAAATAGGCGACAGGTTTAGATAGAGGATCTGGATCGGCGCAGGCATGGAGGGCTGAAGGGCCTGTTCCTGTGCTGTAGTTTTATTTGTTCTTGGTTCTAGAGACCCACCTTAATATTGGTCCTTGCCTCTCGTTGAAAGCAACTGTTTTATTTGACTGGATATTGGAGTTAATAGCATATGGAGGAGTGTTAGCTATTACACGAATCACTTACAAAATTCTTAGCACGTTTTATACCAAACAAGCTATCCATCCTCTTTATTTGAAGTTGTCTCGATTTAAAACACATTCATAAACCAAGCCCAACTAAACAGCAATTAAAGACATTTATAATCATGAAGACTTTGAATGACTGGTTCAATTCCCAAACATTGGCTACCCATGCACAAAGTCAGATTTCCAGCATCCACAGTATTTTATCTTTACATTCTCAAAGTCAAAAATAGACAGTTCTTGCAGTAAAGGTTCTGCAAGTCTTAGATTGTTGCTGGTTGGGCAGTTGAGATGTGTTGCAGCAAAATGCTTCACAGCAATGAAACAAAATAAGATGTCAATCTATCTAAGACAATGCAAGGGCAGATGACTACAAACTTGATCAGAGAGGTAAGTTTTAAGGAATGTCTTAAAGGAGCAAAACAAATAGTGCAGCAGAGAGGCAGTTCAAAGGCTTAGGGCCTTGACCATTTTAGGCCCAATCACGAATGATGGAGCAATTAAGATCAGAGATGCTGTGGCCAGAATTCAAAGAGCATAGAGAGTTGCAGGGTGACAGAAAATTACAGAGATGGCGAGAGGCAAGGTCAGTGGAGATATTTTAAAAGAAGGATGAGAATTTTAAAACCAAGACATGGCTTGACAAGTAGCCAACGTCGATCAGGAAGCACAGAATAAATTGAGGGAGAAATTAAGTTGGTAGATTAGCTCAATCAGAAAATTTATATCTGGTCAATGTAAGCTCAACTGTACACAGCTTCAAGTATGGAATAAGGTAAAAACTGGCAATCCATTATAATATAATTAAATGCAACTAACAGTCCAATTACGTGTACAGCAGTACAGGGATATCAGCCAAGAAACTTTTACCATTCAATTTTAAGGACAGTCAAATTGAGAACTATGCACTCAGTGAAGCAGTACCCTATGTTGAAAACTCAATTCTTCAGTTCTCTTGAAATACTCATTCAAAAAAAACCTGTAATATTATTTTATGAAGTTGAGCTCAATCAGACCTTGGAATGCCTCTCCTCCTATACAGTTTAATGATCTTAAGATAAAAAGAGTGAAATGCTCAGATCTGAGCATTTGAAATATCCCAGATGTCAATGAGTGTCGAAGACCTCTGATAGATCAGCAGCAGAAATCTTCAGTCTCAGCACTGAGACTTGAACAGTCTGAAGGATAATAGAAACATTACTTTACAGAATTTAGGCCATTCAGTCCAAGGTTATGGATGCTAATAAAATCCCAGTTGTTGTGCTGGAGGTCTGTTTCAGAGCAAAACCTGCCACTAGCTAAGCTAATCTAGTATAGATACAACACTGGTGTCTAAATTATTCTCAAATCACTTCCTTAGTGACATTTCTGCCATCATAAAGATTAGGAATGTAGCCATTTCCTGATGAATACTCAACGTTCAGCTCTATTCGTAACTCCTCATATCATGAAGCAGCCCTTGCCAATCTTCAGTAAAACCTGGATAATCTCCCTATAATATTATTGTGAAATACATCTCCCCCAGAATAAAAAATGGGGTTCACTACGGACTAGAAACTGATCTTGCCCTGTAATTGTTTGACAACTAAAAGCAGGTCAGAGACTCTATCCTATGATAACTAATCTATTTCCTGACATGCCTAAAGTCTCTCCACCACTTCCAAGGCACAACTCAGCAGTATACCGGAATACCCTGGTGGATAGATGAAGCTGTAACAACACAAGTTGCTTTTTGCGATTCAGGCAAAATAAATCCATTACATGGCTGACTCCAGATCAGAAGGTTGCGTGTTCAAATCACAGCAGACTCCGGAAGCTTTACCACACCTTAAGAGAGCCCTCTCGTGGTCCAGTAGTAGTGTCCCTGCCCTGGGCCAGGGAAGCCTGGGTTTAAATCCCACCTGTTCCAGAGGTGCATAATAACATCTCAGAACAGGTTAGTTAGAAAAATAGGTAAATAAAAGAAAAGAAACAAGTTGGAACTGGAGTAGGCCATTCTGCCCCTCAAGCCTGCTCCTTCATTCAAGAGGATCATGGCTGATCTGACATTCCTCACATCTACTTTCCTGCCGTTTTCCCATAACTCGATTCCCCAACTGATCAAGAACCTATCTCTGCCTTAAATATATGTAAAAAGTCCACCCCACAGCTTTCTGTGGCAAGGAGTTCCAAAGAATCACAACACTCAGAAGAAATTCCTTTTCATCTCAGTCTTAAATTGTTGCCACTTTATTCAGAGACTATAAGCTCTGTTCCGAGAGTCTCATGAGGAGAAATATCCTCTCAGCATTTAGCTTGTCAAACCTCTTAAGAATCCTATATGTTTCAATGAGATCACCGTAGTTTCCCTCCTCTGTAATTAAAGATGCCATCAACCACATCTCCCTATTTCCGGTGCTTCTGCCCTCAAACCCGCTCCCCACAACAATAAAGATAGAGTCTCCTTCATCCTCACGTACCACCCAGCCTCCAAATACTCCAACATTTCCACCACCTATAATCAGTTCCCACCAAAGAGATACTTCCCTCCCCACCCTGTCCTCTTTTCGCAGGGGCCATTCACTCCACAACTCCCTCGTCAGCTCCATGCTACACACCAACCCTTCCACCACACCTGGTACATTTCCCTGCAACTGCATGAGATCCTACACTTGCCTCCACACCTCCCCTCTCACCTCCGTCCAAGGCCCCAAACAATCCTTCCAAATGCAGCTGAGATTCACCTGCACTTCATCCAACCTTATCTATTGTATCTGTTGCTCCTGATGTGGTCTCCTCCATTAATCGGGGAGACCAAACAGACTTAGGGACCGGTTCACGGAGGACCTGCACTCACCAACAAACCCGACCTTCTGACTGCCATCACTTTTAACTCCCCCTCCAACTCCCCTGGTGACATGTTCATCCTGAACAGTGGAAGCCACCAGAGTGAGGACAAACATAAACTGGAGGAAAAACAGCTCATATTTCGCCATGGGAGCTTACAGCCCAATGGCCTGAATATTGACTCCACTAGCTTCAAAATCTCTCCACCCTCAAACTGTCAATCTTCCGACTCACCTAACCGCTCCACCCTTGCCACTGACCGACCACAATAATCCCTCGCTGCATCCACCTATCTCCATCCCACCTTCCATGGCCCCCAGCCCCAGCTGGGCCAAAACGTTGACTTCCCTGTTCCTCAGATGCTGTCTGAGCTGCAGTGCTTTTTCAGCTTCACATTTATTGAGTCTAGCTTCCAGCATCTGCAGTCCTTACTGTCTCCAATATACAACAGTGATGACCTAGAAATTGGTCAAATAGAGTTCCCAAAAGGAGCAAGAGTGAGGTAGGGGGACATAAGGTTAGGGAAGAATTCCAGAACTTGTTAGTTTAAGGCACAGCTGCCAATAATACAGTAATTAAAAGCAATGACACTCAACAGATTAGATAAGCAGTACTTTTTTTTAAAAAGCTGCACGGATTCTAAACCATAAAATGATACACCATCATATTTTCAATTGGCTAAATAATAATTTGCTAGATATTGATCTGGTCACCCATGCCGTGCCACACTAGGAGTATTCTTGAGCAACCCTGCAGAAAATTCAGTAAGACATGTTCAATACCAAATTCAAAGGAAGCCTGAACAAAAACCTGTGTCACTAAGCTCTGATTTTGTGGTTGAATATTGAATTTTGATTACAGTACTTGGAACAAGGCTCATCAAACAGCATAAAACCATTGCAATTTTTTGCAGTATCTTTCCAACTTCAAGTTAACTAAATTCCTGAATCATTACAGAAACGTTACATTATGCTAAGTTAGATGAGCGTGAAGAATTTGCTGCACTAGCAATGCTGGAGGCAAACCCCATTCAAACTTTGATTTTCTAATTTTTAAAAAAAATCCTTGACAGGAGGTAAAGAGCTGAATAGCATGGGTGGAACCTAGACTGAGCAACAGCAGGCAAGCTGTTGCCTACTGTCACCTACTGCTTGATAGCAACATTGGTGACCCTTTTCATTAGTATTCTTTCCATCATTAGTAAAGTAATGAGACAGTAATTGGCTGGACTTCTTTTAAATGTCAGTTTCTTATAAATGCATCACTGACTGGGCAAACATATATTGCTCAACCTAGTCGCTCTCAAGAAGGTGATAATGAGCAGTCTTAGAGTCACAGATGTACAGGACAGAAATGGACCCTTCATTTCAACTCATCCATGCCGTCCAGATATCCTAAATTAATCTAGCCCCATTTGCCAGTTTTTGGCCCATATCCCTCTCAACCCTACCTATTCATATACCTATCCAGGTGCCATTTAAAAGCTGTAATTGTACCAGCCTCCATTACTACTTCTGGTAGCTCACTCCATACACACACCGAGGTTGCCCCTCCAATCCCTTTTAAATCTTTCCCCTCTCACCTTAAACCTATGCCTTCGGGTTTTGGACTTACCTAATGTTGGAAAAAGACCTTGGCTAATCATCCTGTCCCTGCCCCTCATGATTTTATTAACCTCTATAAAGGTCACCCCTCAGCATCAGACGCTCCAGGGAAAAGTAGCCCCAGCCTATTCATCTTCTCCATATCGCTCAAACTCCCCCAACCCTGGCAACATCCTTGTAAATATTTTCTGAACCCTTTCAAGTTTGACAACATCCTTCTATAATGGGGAGACCAGAACTGAAAGCAGAATTCCAAAGTGGCCTAACCAATGTCCTGTACAGCAGCAACATGACATCCCAACCCAACTCCTATACTCAATGGACTGACCAATAAAGGAAGCATACTAAACATCTCATTCACCACCCTGTCTACCTGCAACTCTACTTTCAAGCACCTATGAACTTTCACCCTAAGGTCTCTTTGTTCATCAACACCCCCCAGGGCCTTACCAGTAAGTGTAAATGTCCTGCCCCCAATTGCCTTCCCAAAGCACAACACCTCATTTATCTAAATTAAACTCTCTGCCACTCATAAGCCCATTTGCCCATCTGGTCAAGATCCCATTGTACTCTGAGGTAACATTCTTTGCTGTCTACCACACCAAGAATTTTGGTGTCATTCGCAAACTTATTAACCATACCTCTTATATCAATGATATGGATGCAAATATCGATGACAAAAAGCAATGGACCCAGCACCAATTTTGGTAGCACACCACTGGTCACAGGCCTACAGTCCAACAAGCACGTCTTCTTGAATCACTGCAATCAACTTGGCGTAGATGCACCCACAGAACCATTAGATAGGAAGTTCCAGGTTTTTGATCCATCAACCCTTTGAAGGAATGATAATATATTTCCAAGTCAGGATGAGGAGTGAATTGGAGGTGTTCTCATTTATCTGCTGCCCTTGTCCTTCTCGGTGGTGATAGTCATGGGTTTGAAAGGTGTGTGCACGTAGACTTGATGAATTTCTAAAGTGCATCTTGTAGATGAGACATAGTGCTACGACAAAGCATTGGTGGAGGGACTGAATGTTTATGGATGTACAGCCAATCAAGTGGGCTGCTTTGTCCTCTTAAAAACAAAGCTGGAGTGCCTTGTGTACAAAAGCCTACTTCTGGAGCAGAGGTCTTCAGTATTACTACCAGAAAATTGTCAGGGTCCATAGACTCTGTACTATCAAGTCCATTCAGCCATTTCTTGCTATCATACAGAGTGAATTAAATTAGCTGTAGATTGACATCTGTGATGCTGGGAATCCCCGGAGGAGCCCAAGTGGGATCATCTGATCAGCAGTTCTGGCTGAAATTTCTTGTAAATGCTTCAGCTTTATCTTGTGCACTGATGTATTCCTAAAGAAATCTAAGAAGTACTCATATAAAATTGTTTAATCAACCAAATTGGAATGGGTATGCACAAGTACTGCAATTCCCATGGAGACAAACAAATGTTTTTGAAGATATACTTGAATTTCAGGAGCTCAACATAAAGGAAAAATTTTAAGACTTAGTGCAACAAGCAAGTTAAAATCAACAGTGTCTAAATATTTAGAAGTAGGCATCTAATACTTTAAATGATAAAATTGAAATGTTTTAGCACTACTAATAACGGATGACATATCAATTACAGCACACTCCCACCCCAGGATTGAAGTCTTCAGAGAGAAAAGTCCACATTCACTGCCAGTTTTCAATGGGTTTACATCTCCCTGTTTCACAAAGATACAAAGTTGTGTGTGTGTGTCTGAACAGAGTGCCAGACTAAAGTCTGCTCCAAAGATTTCTCCTTCTAACCTCATCAGTACAAATTTTCCAGAGCATTCAGAATGCACTGGGGTGCATCTCTTTAACCAGACACTGTCCTATTTCTTATATTCTGCCTGCTCGCTCACAGGGAATTCACAGCCTTCTCCTTGCTGGTGACGATAACAGATACAGCCTTCAGTTCCGAGAGATCCCCTCTATGCCTCCTTTTTCTGTCCAAAGCCCAGAGACCAAATTTCTGTCCACAGATCAGCTCAGTTGCCCTTGCCCGTTTCCAGGTGTGAACAATACCTCTGACCATCACCTTCCTACAAGACAGAAAATACCCATCAGCTGTGGAAATTCAATGGCTTACCATGGCTCAATTACATACCCTCCGAAACATACAACATGTGGGTAAGTCCAGAATATTATTTTAGTAAAACAAGGAAGCCAGACAAGAGAACAAACATTGAAACTTGAATAACAATATCAGGAACATTAATCAACGCATTCCATTTAGGGATCAATTTCCAACACCAATAACAAAAAGGTAAAAAAATTCCTGCATGTACCTAAGAAACAACTGGATATAGAAAGTGCAAGGATTATAAGATGTTATGAATGATCTAACGTAGGTTAAATGATCTACAACATCTGTAATTACTTTATGATCTTGCAATATTGCACTGTTTAACCACCTGACCAATGTTATCTCACGATTGAGATACAACTTTATGCAATTTAACACTGTCAAGATAAATCCTGTTCAGTTAGCTCTTGGTTCCATCTATCTTCCCTGCTGATTTACTCCCACTTTGATTACTGCATTCTTTTGCAACTCCTACTCAAAAATTCACTTCCAGCCTGACCCTGCAATGCCTTGACACATTTTTGGTAATGAAAAGATTAGGCATGTTTAAATTTTTGCTTCACATGCACACAAAATAAACATACATAATTTGCTATATACAAAACTGCCATGCCCAAATCACTCCACAATGGCAGCTAACGATGCAAATCACAAAGCTGGTATAGCATAGGACACTATTTGGCCCACTGTGTCTGCACTGGCTCTCGTAATGAACATCACACTTAGAGCCATTCTCTTCCTTTCTCAATGTAAGGATTGTTACTTTTCAATTCACCATCCAATTCCCTCTTGAATGGGTGATGGGACTTCCATTTTTTATTACAATGTTATCAGTTTACAATGACAAAGCTTTGTTCTTTTCAGGGAGCTACTTGCGCTCAATATCTGCACTTCAGCACATATTATTCAAGAGTTGCTCTAACACATTAACATTACCTTCACACAAAAGTAAACAAAATCGTGGACAGAAATATTCATACAAAAAAAATTTGCAGTAAAAGGTATTGAGTAAAAGCATTTATGTAGCACTTTTCACTGTCGAGTCTTAAAGTGATTTCTATCCAATGGAATACACTTGAATACTTCCACCATCATCATGTAGGAAACACCACAACCAAATTTCACATAAGGTTGCACAATAGCAATGTGATACTGACCAAATAGTCATCTTTTGTGATGTTGATTGAGGGGTATGTATTAAGAATCATAGAATCCCTACAGTGTAGAAACAGGCCCTTCAGCCCAACAAGTCCACACCAACTCTGAGCATCCCACCCAGATCCATCCCCCTACAACCCACCTAAATCAACACATCCCTGAACACTCTGGGCAACTTAGCATGGCCTATCCACCTCACCTGCACATCTTTGGATTGTGGGAGGAAACCAGAGCACCCGGAAGAAACCCACACAGACACAGGGAGAATATGCAAACTCCACACAGACAGTTTCCCCGAGGGTGGAATCGAACCCGGGTCCCTGGCACTGAGGCAGCAGTGCTGACCACTGAGCCACCGTGCCGCCTCATTGACCAGAGCATTCAGCCAAACACCCTTACTCTTCCCTCAAACAGTGCTAAGGGATCTATTGCATTTCTTTTAAATTTATTCATTTTGTGGGATGTGGGCATTGTTGGCTGGGCCAGCATTTTATTGCCCATCCCTAGTTGGCCTTGACAAGCTAGGTGATGAGAATGGCCCTCTTGAACCACTGTAGTCCATGTGCTGTGGGTTGGCACACAATGCCATTAGGGAGGGAAATCCAGGATTTTGACTCTGCAACAGTGAAGGAACGGTGATCGGTTTCCAAGTCAGGATGCTGAGTGGCTTGGAGGTGGTGGTGTTCCCATCTATGTGCTCCCCTTGTCCTTCTAGATGGAAGTGGTTGCAGGTTCGAAAGGTGCTGTCTGAGGATCTTTGAATTTCTGCAGTGGATCTTGTAGATAGTACACACTGCTGCTACTAAGCATTGGTGGTGGAGGGAGTGGATGCTTGTAGATGTAGTGCCAATCAAGCAGGCTGCTTGGTTCTGGATGGTGTCAAGCTTCTTCACGGTTGTTGGGGCTGCACTCATCCAGGCTGGTGGGGAATATTCCATCACACTCCTGACTTGTGCCTTGGAGATGGCAGACAGGCTTTGAGGAGTTGGGAGTTGAGTTACTCGCCACTATATTCCTCGCCTCTCACCTGCTCTTGTAGCCAGTGTTTACGTGGGGAGTCCAGTTGAGTTTCTGATCGATGATAAACGATGATAACACCATTGAATATCAAGGGGTGATGGTTAGATTGTCTCTTATTAGTGACGGTCATAGCCTGGCATTTGTGTGGCACAAACGTTACTTGCTACTCGTCAGCCCAAGCCTGGATATTGTCCAGATCTTGCTGCATTTGGACACAAACTACTTCAGTGTCTAAGGAGTCTTGAATGGTGCTGAACACTGTGCAATCATCGGCGAGCATCCCCACTTCTGACCTTATGATGGAGGGAAGGTCATTGATGAAGCAGCTGAAGATGGTTGGGCCAAGAACACTACCCTGAGGAACTCCTGCAGAGATGTCCTGGAGCTGAGATTACTGACTTACAACCTTCCTTCTTATGTGTCAGGTTTGGCTCCAACCACCGGAGAGTTTTCCCCCCGATACCCATTGATTGCAGTTTTGCTAGGGGTCCTTGATGTCACATTCTGTCGAATGCAACCTTGATATCAAGGGCTGTCACTCTCATCTCACCTCTGGAATTTAACTCTCGTCTCATGTTTGAACCAAGGCTGTAATGAGGTCAGGAGCTGAGTTGCCCTGGCAGAATCCAAACTGGGCATCACTGAGCAGGTTTTGCTGAGCAAGTGCTGATAGCACTGTTGACGACATCTTCCATCACTTTACTGATGATTAAGAGTAGATTGATGGGGCAGTAATTGGCCGGGTTGGATTTGTCCTGCTTTTCTTGTACAGGACAGACTTGGGTAATTTTCAACATTGTTCGGTAGATGCCAGTGTTCTAACTGTACTGGAACAGTTTGGCTACGGGAGTGGCAAGTTCTGGAGCACAAGTCTTCAGTACAATTGCCGGAATGTTGTCAGGGCCCATAGCCTTTGCAGTATCAAGTACCTCCAACCATTTCTTGATATCACGTGGAATGAATTGAATTGGTTGAAGACTGGTACCTGTAATGCTGGGGACCACTGGAAGAGGCCAAGATGGATCATCCACTCGGCACTTCTGGCTGAAGATTGCTGCAAATGCTTTAGCCTTGTCTTTTGCACTGATGTGCTGGGTTCTTCCATCTTTGAGGATGGTCATATTTGTGGAGCCTCCTCCTCCAGTGAGTTATTTAATTGTCCACCAGAGCTTAGATTTGATCCATTGTTTGTAGAATCACTTACCTCTGTCATCACTTGCTGCTTTTGCTGTTTGGTGTGCAAGTAGTCCTGTTTGGTGGCTTCACCTCAGCTTCAGGTATGCCTGGTTGATACCTCAGCTTCAGGTATGCCTGGTACTGCTCCTGGCATGCCCTCCTGCATTCTCCATAGATCCACAGTGGATTCCCTGGCTTGATGGTAATGGTTGAGTGGGGAATATGCCGAGCCATGAGGTTACATATCGTGTTGGAGTACAATTCTGCTGCTGTTGATGGCCCACAGTGCCTCATGGTTGCCCAGTCTGGAGTTGCTAGATCTGTTCGATGTCTGTCCCGTTTAGCATGATGATAGTGCCACACAACACAAAGGTTATTCTCCATGTGAAGGCAGGACTTAGTCGCCACAAGGACTATGTGGTGGTCGCTGTTACTGATATTGACATGAACAGATGCAACTGCAGCTGGCAGACTGCTAAGGATGAGGTCAAGTATGCTTTTCCCTCTTGTTGGTTCCCTCACCACCTGCCGCAGATCCAGTCCAGGAGCTATGGCCTTTAGGATCTGACCAGCTCAATCAGTAGTACTGCTGCCGAGCCACTCTTGGTGGTGGACATTGAAATCCCCCACCGTGCGTACATTTTGTGCCCTTGCCATCCTCAGTGCTTCCTCCAAGAGCTGTTCAACATGGAGGAGGACTGATTCATCAGATAAGGGAGAACGGTATGTGGTAATCAGCAGGTTTCCTTGCCCACGTTTAACCTGAAGCCCTGAGACTTCATGGGGCTCGGAATTAATGTTGAGTACTCCCAGGGCAACTCCCTCTCAACTGTACACCACTCTGCCGGCACCTCTGCTGGGTCTGTCTTGCCAGTGAGACAGGACATTCCAGGGAAGGTGATGGTGGTGTCTGAGACAGTCACATTCACAGAATCATACCTTACAGACTGTTGCTAGGCTGTTCCTCATCTCGGCTTTGAGACAGCTCTTCCAGTTTTGGCACTAGCCCCCAGATGTTAATGTGGAGGACTTTGCAGGGTCGACAGGGCTGTTTCTGCCGTTGTCTTTTCCGGTGCCTAGGTCAATGTCAGGTGATCCGTCTGGTTTCATTTCTTTGAGACTTTGTAGCGATTGGTACAATTGAATGGCTTGCTAGGCCATTTCAGAGGGCAACTAAGAATCAACCACATTGCCACGGGTCTGGAGTCACATGTAGGTGATGCCATTTCTAGGACCGAAACGTCAGCCTTCCTGCTCCTATGGTGCTGCCTGGCCTGCTGTGTTCATCCAGCTCTACACCTTGTTACCTCAGATTTTCCAGCATCTGCAGTTCCTACTATCTCAGTTCAGATAGAGCCTAAATTAAGTTCTCAAAAAGGGTCACTGGACTCGAAATGTTAAGTCTGATTTCTCTCCACAGATGCTGCCAGACCTGCTGAGATCTTCTGTTTTTGTTCCATTATTCCAGTGCTCTCTGAACCAGTTTCCATCCTTTCCACTAAATTAGGCTCCTTCAAAAGGTGGCTACTCATATTCTAACATGCAAAGTCCCAATCACAAAGCAGCCTTGCGTTCGGTGACCTACAATACCTCCCATCCATCAATGCCTCAAATTACAGTGAGTCAGTCTTATAATCAAACCTTTCCTCGTCTACACATAAACACCTCCAGTCTGACAAACTACCAAAAAAAAAATTTTCAAAATCCGGCCTTGCACATCCCCAACTTCCTATACCTAACTGAACTTAGAGGCAGGAGTAGGCCATCTGGCACTTTGGGCCTGTTCCAGCATTCAATAAGATCACAACTGAAACAGTTATAGTCTCAGCTCTGCTTTCCTGTTTGGATTCCACAACAATTGATCTAATTTCACCTCAAATACAGAGCCTCTATCTTCTGGGGAAGACAATTAAATATTCTAACGGCACATGAAAAAGCATTTCTTCTCATTTGTTTTAAATGAAGGACCTCTTCTTCTTAAACCTGGTCCCCTGGTTTGAGTCTCCCTCACAACAGGAAACATCCTCTGGGTAGCCTGTTCAGTCCTCTCAAGATCTTAAGTTTCAATACAATTGCTTCTCATTCTCTAAATTCCAATGTGTACAGACATAAATTAATCACCCTTTCGTCTCAAGACGGAGTCCAGTGAACCTTCTCTCAACCAATTCTAAAACAATGTTAAATAAAGAGATCAAAACTTAACACGACTCCAGATGCATCCCACCAACGACCTTTACAGCTGCAATAAAACTTCCCTATTTTATATTCCATCCGCTTCCAATAAACAGCAATTTGTCTTCCTCAACAATTATTCTAACTATATACTAACTTGGAGGTTCATGTACCAGGATGCCCAGAAAACTCTGTACCACTACGTTCTGCAATCTCACTCTATTTGAATAGCAGCATTTTTCTTTTCTGTCTGCCAAAGTGGACAAGTTCACATTTACTCACATTACACTCTACTGGCCAAATTTTTGACAACTCGCTTAATCTATCAATATGCATTTGCAAACTCTCTACCTCCTCATGACAAAAATTATTTTTTACTTATCTTTGTGCAATCAAAAAAGCAGGTGTCATATGCTCAGTCTCCTGATCCGAATCATTGATGTAGACTGGTGCTAGGTCATCCAAATTTTGGCAATCACTGCAGCATTTGATAGTGATTGCTTGCCAATTCAAGAAAGACCAGTGTCCATACTCTACTTTCTGTTAGCTAAGCAGTCCTTCATCTATGCTAATACTATCCCCTGTATTACTGGTTGATGGAACTACAGCTGTTGAGGCTAGAAGCTTCAGAATTCCCTCCTGAAATTTCTCCACCTTTCTCTCCCCCTTTGAGATGGATTTTAAAGCCAGACACTTGCCATGATAACTCCTTCACTGACTTTGCTTTAATTTGTGATTGATTGCATTCTCGTAATGAATGTTAAAATGCTTTAGTACATTGAAGGGTTACATAAATGCATAAACTTTCTGTTGTCGAGAACAAATTCTGACCCAGCTTTAATGGTACCTCATGGCTACGAATCTTATTGTGACCATACATCTGGGCTCCTAAGAAATGAACAAAGCATAGAAGATAATGCAGCTCCCATAAAACAGGAACACCGGGAGTTAATACCAGTATTGTTTAAACAGTTTTTAAAAAATACATAATATATCTTCCATCAAGTATCTAATGTATTGCCTGTACACACACGTACAACTAATTTACAATACTGCACACGCTTTAGCACCCATAATCACTCATGTTGGATCAACAGTCTTGTCAGAATATTATAAAATAAAAGAAAACCCTTTTTTTTTGCAGAGTATATTTACATTTTTCCATGAAAGGAAAAGCCCTGAATTTGTACAATCTTCTCTCAAATTACAAGCAACTCCAGATTTAGTGTTGACTTCGGAAAATATGAAAAAAAAAAGTGATTTCCTGCTAAAATCCCCTGGTTGAAGTAACAAAATCCTTGGTATAAAATAGAAATGGAAAACTAAAGTCTTCTGTGCCCATAACCCCAATTCCTTCTTCACGTTATCCTACGCATCCTACTCACTGCAGTGACTATACAATTGCCACTTCCGAAAAGACGTGCATCACCAAACAACTCTCAAACCATTACTTTGTAAAAGTTCCAAAGGCACAGTTACGCGGCGTCATTAACGGGGCAAAACACGGTTTCTTCTTTAATTCATAAATTGCACCTTTTTCAACTACAGCAAAGGAAGTGTAATCTTCAAAAGAAAAACAAAGTTCTTCACCTTGCCCATCAACAACTAATAATGGACGGTTTTGTAGATCCAGTACAAAAGTAGACGTTTAAACACCAAAGAATTGTTTACGTTTCGTGTTTACAAAGTAGGATAGATAAATAGAAGAAACAAACACTCGTGTCCTACTGACAGCACAGCAGCAGACACTGGCTTTTCTCTACTTGATGTCACTACAGTACAGGTTAGGGAAACTCTACGCGCTTGTAATCAGAAATAATGTATATCGTAAAATAAATTGTACTCACTTCATCTTCTGAAAGTCCATAAATAGTATCGATTTGCGTCGCCATAGAACAAAAACGGAAAAAAGGGACAAAGGGAGGGTGGATGGAGAAAGTAGCACACTAACACACACTGGACAAGCTTCCCGAAAAATACCTGCTTACATGAACCAAAAAACCCCAGCCCCAGAAGGATTATCCTTCACAAACTGCCCTGCAAAGGCGACAACAAAGTGGTCGCGTGGTCGCCACGCTAAGACATGCACCAAGAATATCCCCCAACAATCAATCGCTCTTTTCAAAAGCAAACAAAAAATTCGTTGCCTCCAAATCCCCTTGTAAGGAAATTCAAGACATGCGCGTTCGCTACATTGTTACATCCACGCCCATGGCGCAACCGAACCTGCTTCCTTTGATTGACGTCCCCGCCAGTCCAATCAGCGGTGCGCACCGGCCGGTTCCCACCTCAACGTGTGCCCAGATTCCGTCTCGAGGCGGAAGGATGGGCGGGGTTGAGGTTTGGTCGAGCGGGAGTTCCACAGTTGCAGAGAGATTGTTGCAGGAGGTGGGGTTCCATTCTTTGAGCTTCTCTTGATGCTGCGAGCAATACGCAGGTCTCCTTTTATGTTAAATGTCTTCACAGGGGTGTGTGTGAAGTTTCCCCATTCATAAATGGGGACGGTAATTCACGTTCTGTTTAACTGCTCAGTTCAGTTAACAATTTTTTTTGTCGTTTAATTGTGACAGGTTTGATTAAAAAGGCCGAGTCACTTTGGTGTTGCTGAAGGTGAGCAGCTATTTTACGGCGCTTCTGGTTGAGCATCTCCTGCGTTCACTGCGGTTGCTGCTGTCACTCTATCTGGACACGGATCTGAACTGGACTCCTGGAACATTGCGCAAATGGCATAAAAAATAAACGAAAAATAATTGTTTTTCTATCAACTTCTGTTTTTGTGTTCATAGAAATTAAACGCCTTCGCCCTCAGTTAAATCTACTTTAATTCCGCATGACCAAATCACACTGCTATTCGAAGAAATCTGTGGGAATACATTGTGCAAGGATCTTTGTGATGAATTACTATGTGATAGCGATGTGATAACGTAGTGGTTAATATTTCTTCAGTCCAGTTAACGGCAGACAATGGAAAAGAGCGGTGCAGCTAAAAGGCATTGTGCAATATCTAACAATAAACACTACAATGTAAAACATTTTTTCAGAAAAACAAATTGAATTCAAGAATACAGCGTAAATATATGCAAACGTAATGATTTGAAACACAATCCTTGAGACAAGTATTCTATTTAAATAAAAATCAACTGTAGGACGGAAAATAAGTCACACAATCACAAAGAAGTGAAATGGTGTGTACCTGTAAAATAGGAACTGAAAATGCTGGTAATATTCAGCAGATAGGGTGGCATCAGCGGAAAGAGAAAGGTTCACATTTCAGGTCAATGACTTAAAGTCAAAGCTGCCAGAATTGTCATCATTATTTCGTGGATATTTCCAATATTTTCTGATTTTTATTTCAGATTTCCAGTGTACACAGTATTTTGCGATTGTTTCTGTTGAGGTCTCTTACGCCAAGTGAATCTGGAGGTGAAATCCCTGCACAATCTCTGGCATGAGGAGTTTTTATTTTGTTTTTACTTTCTGCCTTCTCCTTTGGCAGATTTGTTTCTTGCTGGCTTCAATGGAGCTGGTTGTCCTTATCAACATGTCCAAATGCCCATTCCTCATTTCTGATGCTAAACCTAAACAGGTTAACTAACAGCAGGCTATTCATAGCCTGATGTGAGATCCTTGATTTGATCAAAGTCCATTTAATGTCAGTTAGGAAAAAAGTGTTCCAACTGGCTTCAGCAGCATTGTACATGGTATTTCAACTGTGGTGTTATTGATACAGGTTCAAAGTTACATTTTGCCCTATAATCCAATATTCCATTAGCATTTAATGACACTGGTGGTACTGTTTTAAAAGTATCTTGGCGTGGAGTATTTACATTGTGTGTGGTGCCAGCTTTGAGTTGGGTCAACTTTTCCACACAACCTCGAACTCAGCTCACTACATATGAAGGCATGAATCACTAGACAAATTATGAGATAGGACAGAAAGGAAGACATTGCCTGTTCCAGTACTTTCCAGGTTGGAGGTCCTGGTACCATATTTAAACAGCATCCATTCACCTATTCATTCCCAAGCTAGGAACGTCACAGGCGCTGACTGGATGCCAGTTGTCCTTGAACAAATAGCTTTCCAGCCGAGGCCAATCTCCTTGACCCATGTCCAAAACACTCCAGCCTCCCTCCCTTATTCATCCTTCACGCCCTGTGCAAGTTCGATGACTGCCACTCAATCTCAATCATGGTATGGCATCAATGAACACTCCTCAAAGAAAACAAAACAGCTACTACTCATTCCAATATCCAGCAAATATGATACCTTGCTCTCTGCTTGTCTTGTGTATGTAATTGGAAATCAGAAGGCATATATTGCTCACTCGCAGAGAACATCAGTGCAAATGGAATCTTCATTCTGGGTGAGCTGGTCTTTTAATTAACATTGATGTGATAAAAATGTGTTGCAAAAAGGCTTTCTGGGTGCTTGCCATCAGGGAGTTCGACCAACCTTCAAGTTTGCAGGAACTTAATAGCAAAAGTCCTGCCATCAAGATTGTGAATCTTGGCCTCCCTGCAAATTAAGTTTGCCTAGCAACCTCTCTTCCCACTCACGATTACACCCATGAAAATCAGCCTTGAAATCTCTCTTTTTGACAAGCCATTCAGCTTTGCCCTTCCAAAGTGTGATCTCTTTCAAAGTTGTTGCCATTACTGTTTTCCACAAAATGCGTCACATCACATTTACAACATTGAATTTCAATTGCCTTTTTTCTGCATGTGTCAGCATCTCATCAACTTACCCTTGCAGTATCCTTTGATCCTCAGAATTATTTACTATGCCTTCTAATTTAAAGGAACAGCAACATCTATTTATAAAATTCCTTTAATGTAATAAAGCATTTCAAAGTGCTTCATAGTCGAGACATAAAACAAAATTTGACACATTGAGATCTGCAGATAGATAACCATACATTTGGTCAGCAAGATAGGTTTGCAAGACCGTTTTAAAGGAGAAAAGAGAGGTACAGGGAATTCTAGAGCTTTGAATCCCTGCAACTGATGTGGTTGATGTGGCTGACACTAGTGAAACAATTTATAATCAAGAATGTTCAGGAGGCCAAACACAGGCAAGTGCATATTTTGTGGAGGATTGTCCAGCTGGAGGTGATTATAGACATAGGGAGGCCTTGAAGGGAATTGTAAATAAGGATGAAAATCTTTAAACAGAAACATTGCTTAACTGGGAACCAGTATGAATCATCGATCATGCTGGTGATGGGTGAATGGGACTTGGTGTTAATTAGCACTTGAGCAACAGAATTTAGGATGATTTCAAGTTTATGAGGAATAGAACCTGAAGGCCTTGAAATTATGAATTTTCAGGATAAAAAATACTTTTCTAGACAAAACAATTTCCACGTTGTGGGTTTTGCTGGCTGGGCCAATATTAATTGCTCAGGATAAAGCAGTGATCAGGTACCTTCTTGAACTGCTGCTATCCATTTGGTGTAGGTATACCGACAATGCTGTTAGAAAGCAAGTTCCAGAATTTTGATCCAGCCACCCTCAAGGGAAGGTAATATATTTCCAATTTAGGGTGATGAGTAGCTTAGAGGAGAACAGGTAGTGTGACGATACTATGGCTTTAAGAAGTTATTTTCTCCTTTTATTTTAAAGAGAGGTTGTAAGACAGAGGGATCAAGCTGTCTATTTGGAAAGCTAATAAGGTAAACAGCTTGTGAGGCCTTTGGGTTTTTTTAGTTGGAACAGGATTTACATGTATTTGGAAAACCAAGGACTGATTAGGCATAGTCAATATGGCTTTATGTGTGGGAAATCATGTCTCACTAACTTGATTGAGATTTTTAAAGAAGTGATGAAGAGGATTGATGAAGGCACAGTGCTAGACATTGTCTATATGGACTTCAGTAAGGCGTTCAACATGGTTCTGCATGGTAGACTGGTTAACCATGTTAGATCACTTGGAATACAGGGAGAACTAGCCATTTGGGTACAAAATTGACTAGAAGGCAGGAGACAAAGGGTGGTGGTGGAGGGTTGCTGTCAGATTGGAGGCCTGTAACCAGCGGTATGCCACAGGGATCGGTGCTGGGTCCACTACATTTTGTCATCCATACAAAGGATTTGGATGCAAATATAGGAGGTACGGTTAGTAAATTTGCAGATGACACTAAAATTAGTGGTGCAGTGGACAGCAAAGAAGATTACCTCAGGGTACACTGGGACCTTGATCAGATGGGCCGATGGGCTGAGGAGTGGCAGATGGAGTTTAATCTAGATAAATGTGAGGTGCTGCATTTTAGTAGGGCAAATCAGGGCAGGACTTAAACTCTTAAGGTCCTTGGGAGTGTTGCTGAACAAAGAGACCTCGGAGTGCAGGTTCATTTTTCCTTGAAAGTGGAGTTCCAGATAAACAGGTTAAGGAAGAAGGCATTTGGCATGCTTGCCTTGATTTGTCAGTGCATTGAATATAAGAGTTGGGAGGTCATGTTGCAGCTGTAGAGGACATTGGTTAGGCCACTTTTGGAATACTGTGTTCAGGCCTGGTCTCCTTGCTATAGGGAATATGTTGTGATACATGAAAGGGTTCCGAAAAGATTTACAAGGATGTTGCCAGGGTTGGAGAATTCGCGTTCTAAGGAGAGGCCAAGTAGGCAGGGGCTATTTTCCCTGGAGATTCAGAGGCTGAACAGTGATATTATAGATGTCTATAAAATCGTGAGGGGCATGGATAGGGTGAATAATCAAGGTCCTTCCCAAGTTAAGGGAGTCTAAAATTAAAGGGCATTGGTTGAAGGTAAGTAATTAGGAAGGCAAATGGAATTTTGTCCTTCATTGCTAAAGGGATTGAAATTAAAAGCAGAGAGGTTATGTTGCAGCTGTACAAGGTGCTGGCGAGGCACTGGAGTACTGTGTGCAGTTTTGGTCTCCTTACTTGAGAAAGGATGTATTGGCACTAGAGGGGTTGCAAAGGAGGTTCACTAGGTTGATTCCAGAGTTGAGGGGGTTGGCTTATGAGGAGAGACTGAGTAGATTGGGATTATATTCATTGGAATTCAGAAGATTGAGGGGGGATCTTATAGAAACATATAAAATTATGAAGGGAATAGATAAGATAGAAGTAGAGAGGATGTTTCCACTAGCAGGTGAAGCTAGGACAAGAGGGCATAGCCTCAAGATTAGAGACAGCAGATTTAGGACTGAACTGAGAAGGAATTTCTTCACCCAGAGGGTTGTTAATCTATGGAATTCCTTGCCCAGTGAAGTAGTTGACGCTACTTCAGTAAACGCTTTTAAAAAAAAGGTAGATTTTTTTTTGAACAATAAAGGAATTAAGGGATACGGTGAGAACGCGGGTAAGTGGATCTGAGTCCAAAAAAGGATCAGCCAAGATCTTATTGAATGGCGGAGCAGGCTCGAAGGGCCGGACGGCCTACTCCTGCTCCTAGTTCTTGTGTTCTTGTGTTCTTGTGAGAAAGATTTTGAAGGGACCTAAGGGGCAGCTTTTTCATGCAGAGGGTGATGTACGTATGGAATGGGCTACCAGAGGAAATGGGAGACTCTGGTACAATTACAACATTTAAAAAGCATCTGGATGGGTTTTGAATAGGAAGGGTTTAGAGGGATAAGGGCCAAATGCTGGCAAATGGGACCAGATCAATTTAGGATATCTGGTCAGCACGGACCTGTTGGACCGAAGAGGTCTGTTTCCATCTTATACATCTCTATGACTCTAAGCAGTTTGAATGTGTGTGGTTAAGTTCTCACAGAATCCGGATTTTTAGTTTCTTAGTTTTTCAGTAGCAGTTGTTGCTGGGTCTGTTCACACAGTACATCTTTCCCTGCAACACTCTCTCAGAGTTCTCTTGAAGTTTTTCGTCCTGGGCTGCTGGAGTTGCATGTGAGGCAATTTGTTTCCTGAATTTGCCTTTTGCCAAGGGTGTGTTTATGGGATGTTACTATATTGAAACAGTTACTGTTTAGTAGTTAAATAATCGGTTATTTTATTAGGTTTTCCAATAGAGTTACAGCTAAGTCAATTCTTATCTTTATTTTTTCTTTTGTTGTATTTTAACTAGAGTGTTTGAATAATGTGTGTTTTGCTTCAAATCTGGTGGTTTGACCAATCGAATTGCATCTGGAATGCAGCACCTTACAGTTACCTTTAAAAATAAGAAAATGTCAGGTTTAGACTATCTTCTTAATATTTTGAGGGGCTCTGGTGTGGTCCATAATAGTAGTAGTGGTTGCAGGTATTTACTTGCCCGTAGATGTAGGGAAGATATTTCCTCTGTTTGTGGAGTCTAGAACCAAGACTATAACTCAACACGAAGGGGCATGCCATTTAGGATGGAGATGAGAATTTTTTCCTGAAGAAGGCTATGAGTCTTTGGAATTCTCTATGCCAGAGGAAGCATAAGCTTTATCTATAGTTAAAGTGGTGGTTGAGATATTTTGGATTGCCTACGGTATGAAGAGTTATGGGAATAATGCGCATTGAAGTATTTGATCGTGTTAAATGGCAGAGCTGAATCAACAGGTTGACTAGCTTGCTGCAGAACCTATGAGGGCAATTGTGAGGCCATGATGATAAAGTTAGCCAACCCCAACTGGGAAATTAGGAGACAGGGTAGGTTGATAGCAATTCAGTGACAGACATTTAAGGACATATTGCAGAATACTCAGTAGATGTCTAATCTACAGGAAGACATAAGGGAAGGACGCAACATCCCTATTAATTATGAAAATACAAAATCTAAAGCAAATAATTTCGTGATGGTGAGTGGCAAATCATAAGATTGAACAGAATATAAAGAACAGCAAAGAATGACTGAAAGATTAATCAGAAAGGAGAATTTAGATTTTGAAAAAAAGGTAGCTAATAATACAGAAAACCATAGTAAGCTTTTCTACAGCTGTTCAAAAAGAAGAAAAGTAGGTAAAATGCGTAATGTTGATCTGGAGTTTGAATTTAGGGAAATAATAATGAAACATAAGGAAAAGGCAGACGAATTGAAGAGATATTTTACATCTGACATTCTAGGGGACACAAATAGTAACCCAGAAATAATTGTGAATTAGGAGGTGAAAAGAAAACGGAACATAGAACAGTACAGCACAGTACAGGCCCTTCAGCCCACGCTGTTGTGCCGACCTATTATCCTACTAAGATCAATCTACCCTGCATACCCTACATTTTACTATACTCCATGTGCCTATCCAAGAGTCGCTTAAAAGTCTCTAAAGTATCTGACTCCACTACTACTGCTGGCAGCGCATTCCACACGCCCAAGGGGGGGAGAAAATTGTGTTCACATAGGAAAAGATACCAAGAATGTTATTAGATCTAAAGGCTGATGAGTGCTAGGTTGAAAAGAAGAAGTGGATGCTGAGATAATAGATGCGTTGGTTTAAATTTTCTAAACTTCCCTAGATTCTGGGAACATTCACCAGATTGGAAAGTAGCGAATGTAACTCTTGTAATCAAGGGATTTTGGAGGTGGGTAGACGTAAAGCAGGAAATAATGGATGGGTTAATGAAAGGATAATAACAAAAATGCTGAACTCTTTTATTAAGGAAGATGTAGTAGCACATTTAGAATGTCTCAGTGCAATCTGACAGAGTCAACATCATTTTATGAAAGGGAAGTAATCTTTCACTGATGTTGTGGAGTTATTTGAGCAAGTACAAATTAATATGGATCAGGGTGAAGCTGCAGATGCACTGAGTTGAGATTTCCTGAAGTTATTTGACAACATGCCCGGGCCAGGTCACAGGTTGCTGCAGAAAACAAGAGGTCATGGTATAATGGGTGGCGTGGAAAGAAGATTAGCTAGCTAACTAGAAAACAGAGTAAGCCTTCTTAGAACAGTGATGAGAGGTATGGGCTGGTAGTCAATTCCCACTACTGCAATAGTTCTAGCTTCAGTATTAATGTGTTGATTCCATCACCAAAATGCCCTTTTTGAGTATACTACTTTTCAGAATAAAAGAGAGACTTTCATGACGCCTCTTTAATGAACTCAAAATAATCTATTCATTACAACACAAAACTATTCTTAAAACAAGTAGTAAACATTCGTTAATACCTAAAATATAACCTGGACTTAGAAATATATCTCATTAATCTCAAACACATACATGCTCATGCAACACAAAAGATGAGTTTCTTAAGAAATGGTATTTTGTAAGACCACAGCTGGAATACCGTGAACAGTTTTGGACCCCTTATCCAAGAAAAGATATACCAGCATTGGAGGTAGTCCAAAGAGGTTGATACTAGATTTGGAAGGGCTATTTTATCAGGAAAGACTGAGCAGGTTGGGTGTACTCATTGGAATTTAGAACAATGAGCTGTGATGTTCTTGAAGTATACAAGATTTTTAAGGAACTTGACAGGATAGATGCGGAAAGGTTGTTTCCCCTTGTGGGAGAGTCTAGGATCAAACAGCATAATCTCAGAGTAAGGGGTCACAAATTTAAGACACAGATGAGAAGGAATTTCCTCTCTCAGAAGGTAGTGAATCTATGGAATTTTTTTTACCAGAAAGGCCTGTCAAGGCTGGGTCATTAAGTATATTCAAGGCTAGGATGAACAGATTTTTAATCAATAAGGGAATCAACGGTTATGGGAAAAAGGCAGGGAAGTGGAGTTGAGGGTTCTCACATCAGCCATGATCTCATTGAATGGTGGAGCAGACTTGATAGGCTGAATGGCCTAACTTTGCTCCTCCATTTTATGGATTCATAAAAGAACAAAAATGTTGACCAAGAATCTCAAAACAAATGATGGAATTAGGTGATTTCTCATGGTCAACCAAGTGTCTTAGAGTCAGAGTTTTACAACACAGGAAGATGCCCTTCAGTTCTCCATGTCCACGCCAGGTATCAAGCATCCATCTATTCTAATCCCCTTGTCTAGCACCTAGCCCATAACCTTCTACGCTCTGGTGTTTCAAATGTTCACCTTTTATTTTTCTATTCATTTTGTGGGATGTGGACATCGCTGGCTGGCCAGCATTTCTTGCCCATCCCTAGTTGCCCTTGAGAAGGTGGTGGTGAGCTGCCTTCTTGAACCGCTGCATTCCTCCTGCTGTGGGTTGACCCACGATGCTATTAGGGAGGGAATTCCAGTGACAGTGAAGGAACGGTGATATATTTCCAAGTTAGGTTGGTGAGTGACTTGGAGGGGAACTTGGAGGTGGTGGTATTCCCATATATCTGCGTCCCCTGTCCTTCTAGATGGAAGTGGTCGTGGTTTTGGAAGGTGCTGTCTGAGGATCTTTAGTGAATTTCTGCAGTGCATCTTGCAGATAGTATACACTGCTGCTACTGAGCGTCGGTGGTGGAGGGAGTGAATGCTTGTGGAATTGGTAGTACCAATCAAGCAGGCTGCTTTGTCCTGGATGGTGTCAAGCTTTTTGAGTGTTGTTGGGGCTGCATTCATCCAGGTAAGTGGGGCGTATTCCATCACACTCCTGACTTGTGCCTTGTAGACGGCGGACAGGCTTTGAGGAGACAGGAGATGAGTTACTCGCCACAGTATTCCTAGCTTCTGGCCTGCTCCTGTAGCCACTGTGTTTATGTGGTGAGTCCAGTTGAGTTTCTGGTCAATGGTAACCCCCAGGATGTTGATAGTGGGAGATTCAGTGATCGTAACACTATTGAATGTCAAGGGGCGGTGATTAGATTGTCTCTTATTGATGATGGTCATAGCCTGGCATTTGTGTGGCACGAATGTCACTTGCCACTTGTCAGCCCAAGCCTGGATATTGTCCAGATCTTGTTGCATTTGAACATGGACTGCTTCAGTATCTGAGGAGTCTTGAATGGTGCTGAACATTGTGCAATCATTGGTGAACATCCCCACTTCTGACCTTATGATGGAGGGAAGGTCATTGATGAAGCAGCTGAAGATGGTTGGGCCAAGGACACTACCCTGAGGAACTCCTGCAGAGATGTCCTGGAGCTGAGATGATTGACCTTCCACAACCACAACCATCTTCCTATGTGTCAGGTATGACTCCAAGCAGTGGAGTGTTTGTCCCCTGATACCCATTGATTCCAGTTTTGCTAGGGCTTCTTGATGCCACACTCGGTCGAATGCAGCCTTGATATCAAGGGCTGTCACTCTCACCTAAATCACCTAAATATTTCAATATGTTTTGAGGGTTTCAGCCTCTACCGTCCTTTTAGCCAGTGAGTTCCAGGTACCCACAATCCTCTGGGTGAAAAGGGTTTACTCATATCTCCTCTAAGCTTCCTACTTTTTTCCTTCACACCATGCCTCCTGGTTATTAACCCCTGTAGGAGGGGAAATGTTTTTTCCTATCAACTCCATCTATTGCCCTCAGAACTTTTATTTACCTCAATCAAAGTCTCATTCAGCTTGCTCTGATTTAAAGAAAACAACCTAAACCTATCTGGTCTCTCTCCACACTGAATCACTCCAGCCCAGGCAACATCCCGGTAAATCTCCTCTGCATCATGTCCAGTGCAATCACAGCCTTCTTATAGTGTGGTGACCAGAACTGCACATCCAAGTAATGTCATATACAGCTACATCATAACTTCCTTGCTCTTGTACTCAGTGCCTTGAATAATAAACCGACTTATCTACCTGTTCTACTGCTTTCAAGGATCTATGGACACAGACACCAAAGTCCCTCTGAATTCCACACTGAACATGGGGGAGCACCTACATTGCATGGGCGCTCCCTGCTCTCAGTGAAAGCATTCATTCTCTCCTCCCCTTCCAGCCCCCTTTAAATATCATAGTCTCTCCAATCTGCCCTCCTCACCCCACCTCGCCAAATCAGGCAGACCCTGCTAGACTTGCCTTCAGTCCAAATTCCATAAGCTCATTTTTTTCATGAACTGCCTCTAGGGCCAGCTGTAGCCAACACTTGACATTGGCAACTCTGTAGTCCCAAAAACGATGATCAGATTGGCTGGCAACTCTCCAAGCTGGACCTACCTCCCCAGTTAACATCCTGCCAAGCCAAAATTGTCTGCAGACAGCCTGTTTCATTGTGGTCAGGCTGCCAAACAACATTATTGCTCAGAGATTGAGGAATGTAGCACCCTATAAATCCGGGTCCAAATGCTTTCGCTAAGATCAGTCGTAAGCTGATTCTTGTGTCAGCAAGATATTTTCTTCAATTTTGTGCAATGTAAATGTTTTGATATATCTTTAATATTTTCATGAAATGTGATGCAAAGGAGATACTTAGATAAAGACAAGGAATGAACGTAACACATACCAAACATAGTTTCAGTTTATAAACTGATAATTGTATCATGTTGCTCACAGTCAGTTTAATGTTTTATAATAATTAATTATTCATCCTTATGACGCTACACTCTATTTTTTTTTCCCTTAGAACAACCATAGAACCTGGCAGCAATGGCAAGGGTGGTCTCGTGACTTACCTTTTTGGGATGAGGACTCACTCAACCATCTGTACTTTGAATGAAGCTCCCTGAGCACAGAGGGGATGAGGAGTCCCTTCTTCAGGAAGTTTTGGAGTTTGAGGTTTATGCAACATTGTGGAAGATTCTGGAATCTCAGATCACAGCGGGGGCCTTGGGAATCTGGGGCAGGAAAGAAAAAAGTGCAGATTCAGTTTAGGTGGACAACAACAAATTTACGTTAATCGAAAACTTCTGAAACTACTTCCATGAACAAAGTTGCTTCTCTCCACAATAATCACTGAACAAAAACAAAGTGCTGGAAAAGCTCAACAGGTCTGGCAGCATCTGTGAAGAAAGAAACAGAGTTAACGTTTCAGGTCCAGTGACCCTTTCTCAGAATGTTTATGTGGTGCTGCATCTGCCTTAGTATTCATTGAGTTTCAGTACAAGTGAATACCAAGGTCTTTCCCCCAGGGTAGAGGAGTTCAAAAATAGAAGGTATAGCTTTAAGGTGAGAGGGGAAAGATTTAAAGGGACATGAGGGCCAATGTTTTCACACAGGATGGTGCATATATGGAATGAGCTACGAGAGGAAGTGGTAGAGGTGAGTACAATAACAACATTTAAAATACATTTGGACACGTATATGGATAGGAAAGGCTTGGAGGGATATGAGCCAAACGCAGGCAAATGGGACTAGTTCAATATAGGAAACCTGTTTGGCATGAATGAATTGAGCTGAAGGGCCTGCTTCCATGCTGTATTACTCTTTGACTCTATTTCTGTCTCAGCCTTGACGCAATGCTCCAACAAAGCTTCGTGAAAGCTGAAAGAACAGCATCTCGATTTCCTCTTGGAGACTCGATATCTAGTTCAATAATTTTAAGGCTTGAGCTCCTTCTCCCATATCCTATCCCAACCCTCACACACCAAGCCTTGCCATTACACAGGCTGCTACCACAACCAACCTAATGTAAAACACTAATGGTCCCCATTAGCAACTGTTGATTCTTCCAGGCTGACCATTCCTTTGTTTGCCCAACTGTTTTTCTCTCTCTCTGGGCTCCATCTCCACCTATTGTTTACTCTTGCCCCTCTCCCCACCCACCCTCTGCATATATGCCAATTTTTTACAAGGGAAAATCAGTTCTGAAGCAGGGTCATTGGACCAAAACATTGACTCTACTTTCTCTCTGCAGATGCTGCCACAAATGCTGAGATTTTTTCCAGCAATTTCTGCTTTTGTTTCTGATTTCCAGCATTGCAGTACTTTGGGATTTTATTCAGTAATTAATGAACTGCTGCTTTTAGATGGCCACATTATCTCCTGCTTTATTCTCTATCCTACAATATAGCTTCTGATAGGAAACCGAAAGAACTGCAGATGCTGGAAATCAGAAACAAAAACAGAAAGTGCTGGAAAATCTCAACAGGTCTGGCAGCATCTTTGGAGAGAAATCAGAGTTAACATTTTATGTCCAGTGACCCTTCTTCAGCTACTGATAGGAAGCTCATTGACAGTTCCTGAAAATGTCGACTTCCCCTTATTTCTTACAAGATGAAGCAAATGCTTGGAGAAGTAGTCTGTTACGAAATTTTGAGGCAGACCTTCCAGAAATAAAATTAGGAAATACTTCTACACCTGAAGAGTGGCAGGAGTTTGGAACTCTCCTCAGTAGATGCCAATTAATAGTAGATCGATTGTTAATTCTAACTCAGTGAGGTACATAAGGTATTGAGGAATGTGGGATAAAATTTGTATACTGCATTGGGTCACCGATCAGCCATGTTCTCATTGAATGGCAGAAGAGGCTTGAGAGGCCAATTGCTGTTCCAATGTTTTCGTTATCTCTTTCAAGCAACATAGTTTAACATAATTTCATTACAAGTTGTGTCAGCAAGGACGTTTTCAATAAAGGTCAAAAACCCAGTACTTACGGATTGTACTTACAGTAAATAATCTGTTTTGTATGCAAATTTTGCTTCCATTATCTCAAAGACTTGCAAATTAGACCCGGTGTTTATTTTTGCACAACATTTCATTATGTAACGCACATTGAGTATCCACAGTGGTGCCATAACTGAACTCCTCGCTCTTGAATACAGGTATTTCAATTCAGAATCAGCCAATCTTATGATTCCATTACAGAGTGCAGTGATTATAACAATTGCTGAGCCACAATGACCAGGAAGATTTAAATTCTGATCCCAGGTTTCTGTGGAGTTAGTCAATTTCAGTCAGAGTGACAGTAAAGGTTATACAGTCTAAAAACCAAGAGGATTGACAGGAAAAACACAATGGGCACTATCCTACAGACACCTGAGCAATGTGGACTATGGTGAGATCGGTGGCAGAATCAGACAGGAAGTCCTGTGTAACCAATCTCAATGCTGAGAGCATCTTGCTACATCTTTTATGTCTTTGACAAGTGACAAGGCAAGTTTACTGCTAGAATGCAGTGAGTTGCCAAATAAAAGGGATTATTGCTTGTTAAATGCCTTGTTAACAACCCAATTCACCTCATTTATATTCAGCTTTCTTTCTAAGCAACATGTCAATGAAATTAGATATCAACAGGGAAGTCAGAGTAGACACCTGGTGAATTATTCTCGCCGCTTGCTCTGAAGGACCTTCATGTTGCATATGACCAAATTGTATCACAGGACACAATCCACAAGCACTAGCCACATGCACCCCTTATACATGTACATTGGCATCTAGCATTTTTCAACTCCTTGCAACCGTCATGACACTCTCCAAAACATTGGGAGTCCTTTTAGGAACCACAGATACCATTATAGAGTACACCAGCAACTAGCATTTACAGGTTGTCACAGGGACAATTTGCATGCACAAGTGGGCACCTAGCTCAAGGACTGGACCAGATGGCATCTCAGGGCTGCTCACCTGCTCTTATAGCATTCACTCACTTAGCACTAGCCTGCCTGTTTGCAGCATCCTTGCCTTGCATTGTCAGGTCATGCCATGTCTGCTGATGTATTGACACATCAGGAGCCAAAAGGCTATCAGCGTTGCTGTATGGAGGTGCTCTTTCACACAGGCACACAGACAAGCTGCTTGGCAGGTTTCTCAGTAATGATCTTTTCAGATAAGTCAGGGAGCAAGTTGGCATATGGCACACCAAGACATCAATCTAACAAACATATACAGCATATGCCAGTTGCCTGTGAGGCAAACGCACTGCACATTTATTCAACCAAATGGCCATGTTAGAAACTGTTGGGGCACATCCTCAGTTCAGTAAGGGGGTGGAGGGTGGAGGTGAACAGAAGGAAAGGAGTGCACCAATGGGCAGGGAGTCCTGGTACCATCAGTCACAGGCATAGTGCACAGAGTCCAAGGGCTTGGTTATGGTCAGTCACCTGATTTGTACATTCGGGGTCAGTGGATCTATCCGACTATAGTCTTGGGAGTGGGCAACTCAATCTTATAGGGCCAGCACAAACACTGTGGGGAATTGCATATCATCAGTTGGGGAAGCTACAAACTCAGTGGTCTGAACAGACATGTCTATGTGTAGCTTGTTAAGGTGAGTCAGAGATCTGGGCAAATGTAGAGCAGGGTTTCTCTATGTTAGTTGTTGAGAAAGGTTCAAGGAGTGCCTGCAGAGACAGCAGTAAAGGTGGGTTGTCAAGGCTTTGGGAGAAACAGAGGCATTTGAAGAGCAGGGGTCAAGGACAGTGACAGAGGAACCTCCAGACAAATGGGGTATATGCAGAACAGCATTGAAAGGCATCATATGCCACAGGAGGAAGTGTTCTTGGCAGTGACCACCATCACACCATTACAGACGGAGCAGGATGGGCATCATTAAGCTGCAATTTCAGTGCTTAGGGGACAATAAGGACATTTGGCGGGTCTCATGGGGGTGGGGTGGTGATTGAAAATGTACTGTCAGCGAAATTCAAGGTAAAATGGGACATGAACGCTTTAAGGAAAGGTAGAGTTACCTTCTGGCCAAATAGATCTTGGGGTTGACAGTGTCCAGTACAAACTATGTTCCCTGACATCATTCCCTCCATTACTATGCCCTCCATCATAAGGTCAGAAGTGGGAATTTTCACTGACGATTGCAGTGTTCAGCACCCTTTGTGATTCTTAAGATACTAAAGCAGTCTATGTCCAAGGCCTGGACAATACCTCAGTTTGTGCCAAGTACAATTTGTGCCACACAATTGCCAGGCATTGATCAGTTCTGTCAAGACGTTTCTCTCAAAGTTTCATGAATCTGTGGAATTCACTACCCCAGCAAAATTAAAGTGTGTGCTATAGGAGGTAATGGACTGTTATGGATTAAGGATTGGCCAAAATAAAACAAAGATAAGGAATAAATGGGTTATTCTCAGATAGGCAGATGGTGACTGTGTTTCACAAAGGATTGGTTCTTGGGCCCCAGCTGTTCACAATATATTTCAATATTTTGGCTGTGCGGACCATACATAATATTTCCAAATTTGCAGATGATACAAAACAAAATAATAATATGTGTATTGAGGAAGGTGTAGAACGTTTTCAGGATGATTTAGGAAGGTTTTGTGTTTGGAATAGAACATGGTGGATGATAATGTGGAAAAAATGTGAGATTATCCACTTTGGTCAGAAGAGCAAATGTGCACAGTATTTGTTAAACAATGAGAAGTTGGAAAGTTTAGATGTACCAAGTGGGTGGCCTTGTCAATATATCACTTATAGCTAACATGCAGGTGCAGCAAGCTATTAGGAAGATTAATGGAGTGCCAGTCTTTATTGCCAGAGGATTTGAATAAAGGAGTGGGAAAGTCTTGCTTCAACAATATAGGAACTTAGTTGGACCACACCTGGAGTACTGTGCACAATTTTGATTTCCTTATCTCAGGAAAGGTGTTATTTCAGTAGAAGAAATGCAACAGAGGTTCACCAGACTTGTTCCTCGTGAACAGAACTGTCCTATGAAGACAGATTGGGTAACCTGGGCCTGCATTTTCTACAGTATCAAAGAATGAGAGGTGATCTCATTGTAACTTACAAAATACTGAAAGGGATAAACAGGGTAGATGCAAGTAAGATGTTTCCCCTGGTTGGGAAGTCTTGAATAATGGTGCATAAATTAAAAATAAGAGGGGTGCCATTTGGGAACAAGCTGACGAAAATATGTTCACTTACAGGGTGGTGAATCTTTGGAACTTTCCACTCCAGTGCACTGTGGAAGCTCAGTGTTTGAGTATATTTAAAGTAGAGGTTGATACATTGTATCAGAGATAGTAGGAACTGCAGATGCTGGAGAATCTGAGATAACAAGATGTAGAGCTGGATGAACACAGCAGGCCAAGCGGCATCATAGGAGCAGGAAGGCTGACGTTTCGGGCCTAGACCCTTCATCAGAAAGGTGAT
>NC_063332.1:36005933-36042088 GCF_021869965.1 Rhincodon typus | reverse complement strand
CTTGGCCTGCTGTGTTCATCCAGCTCTACACCTTGTTATCTCGAGGTTGATACATTTTTGGTTATCAATGGTGCAAAGGGTTATGGGTATAATGTGGGCAAAAGGTGTTAAATGTTTGATTGGCCATGATCATATTGAATGGAGGAGTAGGCTCAGTGAGCTGAATGGTTTACTTCTGTTCGTATCTTCCTAAAAGCAAATTTGCCAAAGCTAAAATGATCTTTTTGGTCCACATTGTGGGACAAATTCAAGCGACAGCTAGAGAATCAAAAATAAGGGCTATCTTGAAATTTCCTGTTGTGGCTCCTTTAACAAATTTATTAAAGCAAGCAAGAAATTTGAATGGGCAAAAGAATGCCAAAGTGCTTCTGAGAATGTGAAAGCTATACTGATTATCACACTAGTTTTAGCAACACTGAACTACTCAAAGCCATTTAGACTGACTGTTGGTGCCAGCTGTATCAGTATTGGTGCTGTTTTATGACAGGAGGACTGGCCGGATATTTAGTTTATGATGAATGACCTGCTATGAAAAGAATATGGTAGATGATTCCCTAAGCAGACTGTGCAAGTCATTTATCAGAATGCATTATTGCCTATACTGAAAAGCAAGCACCAAGATATGACTTCGCTGTTGGTGAGAAAGACCCTTCTCTTCAGATCCTTCACACACTGACTGTCACCTTTTCTCCATGTTGCCCTTGAGTTAGTTGAGGTGGGGAAGAGAGTGTTATCTCCCGTGTTATGCCCCTCAGCAGGAGGACACTGGAAAACAAATCTGGCTAATCCCAAGGTCATCACAAACATTAAATTTTTTTTAAAAATATACAAATTCCCCAGTTTATCTGACTTTCAGACACAGTTTGACAGAAAGCATAGACCAGCTTCCTGTACTTAACAAGAATTACTTTTTATTACAAGTAAATAGACTTTAACTACAGATAAACAATTATGAACTATTAGCATATAACACTACTAGTTAATACCCTAATCTCCTTACAAGTTCATAGAATTTGCAATAAAATTCAACTTGTATCCATATCACAAATTGCATGCAAATGTATCTCAATACAACTGTAATAGACACAAACTAGAAACAAAACCCATGGGGTGGTTATGGGCAGAGGGAAAACCGGGAAAGCAGTTCAGTGGTTCTGTTCATAGGACCTGTTGAGACGATTCTTAAGCTGATCAGAAGATTGCTTCTTGATCTTCCTTCCTGAGACAGTTTCACTGGTTTGCAAGAGGCACAGAGTGGCTGGTTCGCACTTATGGAAGGTGTTTAATTTATTAACAAAAAGTCACGGCTCAGCATAACTGCCAAAGGAAAGATAACTGGTTTTGTTCAGGCTTAAAGTGGCTTTTAATGCAGACAACAGAGATAGCTCCTTAGCTGGTAGAGATCTGAAGGCTTCTCACTGCCCTATTCGCAGCCCCAAGCTGTTCAACTACTGGAGCGCCAATTACATAGTTGTTGGCAATTCGAAGGTCTTTTCCATCAGTAGTCCATAGACCAATCAGCTACTTGTTGCCAGTTGAATGTCCATTTGTATACACCCTTCATCTCCAGCTCATTTGCAAACTACAGTTCCATTACTGCTCAAAGAAGAAAATGTGCAAATGGTGCTTACAATAGGTGTCAGGTTATTTGCTTTTAGAAACTGCAGTAATCCTTCAACAATCGTTTGTTTTAAACAGATTTTTCCCCCATATTTCAGCATGTAATTAAAAGTACAGAAAAAATGAAAGGACATGGTCTTTACAACCTCCCTTGCAAAGAAGATCAAGAGAGGGCTGCTGTAATTTTTACTGACGTTCATTCCGAGAGTTTTTTGATACAGGACTTGGTGATCCATCAGCTGTTCGCGGGCACATGAGGAGAAACAGAAACCATAGCTAGAGGACCATTAACTCAGTGACAGATACTCCAAGCGTTGCAGGCTGACACATTCCAATGTCCACTTTTACTTGTTTGGGGATGCACTAAAGTTTGAGGCTTCCACCACACAGGTACAATGGGAAAAGGATGTATATGGCTTTCTTGCCATTGCAAGGAGCTGGAAATTGTAAAATCCATTGTACTGTGTGTCTTATAAATAATGTACACAAAGAACATGAAGAGCTCTGCACCTGTATTGAGGAACATCAGAGTGGAACCTGGAGCAAGGAGAAAACTATTGTTATTGCACATCTGTCATTTTCAAATTTATGCATGTTGCCCTCAGGCTATATGCCTGACATTGAATGGACATTATAAATATTAAGACTATTACAGTTGTATTGAAATACCTTTGCATGCAATTTGTGGTATGGATACAAGTTGAATTTTATTGCAAATTCTGTTATTCAAGTTGAAATACTTTGTGATGTATTTTTACAAATTGGAACAATAAAATCCATTTTTGAAAGAAATAAAAAGTGTAATTGGTTGGATATCATAAATCCAATGATTACTTCAAATTAGATTATTTTTTCAGATTATATGTCTCTCTTGCGAATCGTTACCCACCAAGGTTACATTTGGTCATGAGCTGCACACCTTATTAAAATTGTAAGTACAGTGGGTAGAGGAGCTTCTTCAACCAACCCCCAGACCAATGGTTCTACTAGTTCTGAACTTTTTCATTCTAAAATTGAAGAAAGCATCTAAGGAGTGCCATCATGCTAAGGAAACTTTCTATCCAAGCATCATCCCCTGCCCTCTGCTTGTTGGTTTGGTTGCTATCTTGTGCTGCTGACTCTCTAAATTGAACCTCCACCACCATGAACAGAATAGGGCACACAGAGCTGGCCAAATAAGTGGCCATTATCCAGAAGGTTGCTGAAATAACCCCACAAAAGCCAGCATCCCATCACCAAGCCACCTTTCATTTACACCTGCATATTACAAGATACTGACTAGCTAGCTCAGTGCTGACTCCGAGAGTCAACAGAGCCCCTGACATTCCTGTTTATATCTGTCAGCTAGGACTGCCTGATTGGACCAGCTTAACAGTCCTGATCAGGGAACCCATATTCTATGAGGTCCACTTGGTTGACCTTGTTCCAGTCACTACACCCCACCCCCTCTAAGTCCTGGGCTTGTGCTTCTTCCTGTAGTTTCTCCTTGGACGTTTTTGCACTAGGTCTGGTTCCTCTGAGTCTGCCTCAGATACTGGTGACATATATTGGTCCGCAGCTCACCTCTTGCGCTTGGAGCCTCTCGGAAGAAGTTCTTCTTCTTCAGGTGGTAACGGCATCGAGGCTGCGATATCTGCAGTGTCAATCTCATCCTCAGAGGTTTCTTCAATGGTTGCAAAGTGGAAGAACCCATAGGTTCAGACAGCCTCACTGGATGTTCTGAGGGACTGGGTATGTTTTGCTCATGCCCTGTTTGTGAGGTTACAGCTTTCATGTGGTCCACCTGTCTCTTCTACCTGAACTTTGTACATCACAGGATGTGACCTTGCGTCGACCGTGACACCTATGTCAGTCTCCTGCTCGTTGACTATAGCTCTGCCTTCAACACCATTATCCCATTCAGACTGATCTCAAAACTGAGTGACTGTGGTCTTGGCTCCGCCCTCTGCAACTGGATCCTCAGCTTTCTGACCCATAGGCTGCAATCAGTGAGGATAGGTAACTGCCCCTCCTCCACAATAACACACAACACTGGAAACTCCCAAGGATGCATCCTCAGCCCCCTACTGTACTCCCCATACAGCCACCACAGTGTTGCCAAATTCCAAATGAACACCATCTACAAGGTTGCTGATGAAACCACCATAATGGGACGGATATCTAACAATGACGAGTCACAATACAGAAGGGAGGTGATGTGGTGCAATGGAAACAATCTGTCTCTCAATGTCAACAAAACTAAAGAACTGATCATCAACTTCAGAAAGAAAGGAGGAGAACATGCCTCCATCTACATCAACGGAACTGAGGTTGAGAGTGTGAGGAGCATCAAGTTCCTCGGAGTAGCGATAACCAACGAACTGTCCTGGATGTCCCACATAGATGTGACAGTCAAGAAGGCACAATAACACGGCTCAGGAAATTTGGCATGTCCATAAGGACCCTCACCAACTTCCACGGATGCACCATTGAAAGCATACTGTCCGGGTGCATAACGGCCTGGTATGGCAACTGCTCTGCCCAGGACCGTAAGAAACTACAGAAGGTGGTGTGCACAGCCCGGACCATCACTGAAGCCAACCTTCCAACCATGGGCTCTATTTACACAACCTGCTGCTGCAGAAAGGTGGCTAACATCATCACAAACCCATCACACCCCAGTAATGACCTCCTACAACCTCCTGTGTCAGGCAGAAGATACAGAAGCCTGAAGACAAGCACAAGCAGGGTCAGGAACAGCTTCTTTCTGGCTGTTATCAGACTGTTGAATGGACTCTCGCCTCAAATAATGTAACCTGCAATGTAGCCTGTATGCCTCTAAGTCTTTTTGATCTGTACATCCTTTGCTTGCTGTGATCTGTCTGTAAATCGTAAATAAAGATTTTCACTGTATTTCGGTACAAGTAACAATAACATCAAAATCAAAATCAAATCTTACCCATGCAGGGCCATTCCTGTGGCTCCTATACTAAACTTTGTCCTTTGAAGAAAACTGTCCGTCTCACTTAGAGGAGGCTTGTGTACAGCATTGGTGTTCCTGATGCCATTTCACCCTGCACCCCAGGTCCGGGAAGATCAGGTTTAACCCGGTGCAGAGTCTCCTCCCCACTAATGACTCTGCTGGAGCTATCTCTACAGTTGCATGAGAGGTGGTCCTATAATCAAACAGGAACCAGGACAGTTTGGTATCAAATGAAGCTGTAGGCTATTTACTTAAGCATGCCTTCAAAGTTTGGACTGCTCTTTCTGGATGATGGAAAGTATGGAGCTGTCCTTATATGCCAAATGCCATTTGAGTTTAGGAAATACTCAAATTCCCTACTGGTAAATGATGGCCCATTATCTGCGACCAACACCTCTGGAAGTCCATTATAGGAAAAGATGCTTGCAGCTTCTGAATCATGGTCCCTGTGTTTGACGAATGAACTCTATGTACATCCAATCACTTTCAATGGGAGTCCACGATGAGCAAGAACATAGAGCCCATGAAAAGACCAGCATAGTCGACATGTAACTGAGTCTAGGGTTTAACCAGTCATTCCTATGAATGTGGGAGAGCTGCTGGCAGTAATTTTGTTCTTGTTGGCACTCAGGGCACTGCCCAACCAATGTGGCTATGTCAGCGTCCAATCCTGGCAACCAGACATAATGTCTCACCAACATCTTCATTTTGGAAACTCCTGGATGACCTTGGTCGAATTCAACCAGTATCTGGTGGTGGCTTTTCCTCAGATTAATCAGTCTTGTTCCCCAGAATAATATGCTGTCCTCTATGGTGATCTGGTCTCACCACGTCCAGAAAGGTTTCAATTCTGGTTGCAAAGGCCCTTTTGTTTCCCCCAAAGTTGTTTTAGTTTTTCCAGGACCAGACCTTTTTGTGTCCACAGTCTGATATTGTCAGCAGTGAGTGGAAGGGTGTCCAGAACGTTTGGAATCAGAACAGACTCTTCTAGAGGTGGCATCACTGGTTGTGTAACTGCCAGTGGGAGATGGCTCAAGCATTTATCACTTGACCTTCCGGATGGTGTTTCAACTTGTAATTGCACACACTCAGATTAAGAGCCCACTGCTGAATTTGACCTGAAGCTATGGCTGGCACAGCCCTGTCCTCTTTAAGCAGGGGTTTGTTGTCTGTTACTATTACAAATTTATGTCCATAAAGATACTGTGGAACTTTCTTACATCAAAGATGACCACCAAATCTTCCTCCTCTATCTGGGCATATTTTTGTTTGGCATCAGCCGAAGTCCAGGAAGCACATGCTGTTGGGTGTTCATCTCTGGTGGGCCACTGGGGAGCCAATATTACCCCGATACTGTATGGGGAGGCATCGTATATGAACACCACAACTCGCTTGGGATTGTAGTTTGCCAATACCTTAGACGACAATCACTGCTTCTTCACTTCCCTCAAGGCTACATTTTGGCTACGAGACCATTTCCAATGCTGACCCTTTCTCAATAGTAGGTGTAAGGATGCCAGGATGGAGGCCAAGTTATGTATGAACTTTCCATAATAATTCACCAACACAAGGAATGACATAAGCTTCAGTACAGACATGGGAGCCAGGGCACCTTTTATCACCCTCACTTTATCTTCCAACAGTGTAACCCTGTCTTGTCGACTCTGTAGACTCTATAGGTCAATTGGGATACCTGGAACACACATTTTCCCTCCTAAGGCATACATATACCTTGGAGAAATGTTTAAGCATAGTGTCCATATTCTCTAAGTTCTCTTTATTGGTCTTCCCTCTTATTAGTGCGTCACGCAGATAATGGTGACCTTGGGGTAGACCTTGTAAAATGTTCTCAATTGTCCACTGCAAAATGGCACAGACTGATGCTACCCAAAAAGGCAGTCTTGTGTATTAGTGTGAAAAGTTATGGGTATTAATTGTAGTATACTTCTGGGAATCCTCATCTAATCGCAATTGCAGGTCTGTATCACTCATGTCCAGCTTTGTGAAGGACAGCCCCCTGCCAGTTTTGCATATAAGTCCTCTATGCGAGGAATTGGGTATTTATCGAGCTGCAAAAAGCGGTTTTTTATTTGTCGGAAATTCCTGCAAAGGTAAGCCCACCTGTCGGGCTTCACAATCAGTGTGACTGGTACTGCCCATTCTGCAAATGAAACTGGTTTGATGATTCCTTTGTTTTCCAGCCATCTGATTTCTGACTCTGTTGGCACTGGGTAGGCCTTGCAGAATCGTTGAATTGTTTCCTGGTCAATATGCAAGGCAATATTGGCTCCTTTGATAATCCTTAGACCTTCCTGAAAAACCTCCAGGTATTCCATTATGACTTCGCTTGGGCAGCCATTTTCTAATCGAAAAATGTTGAGCCAATCAAGATGAATCTTTCTCAATCAATTTCACCCCATCAAGCTTGGACCCAAGCCTTTTACTACAATCAGTGGTAACTTCTCATAAGAGGCCAGAACTGAAGTTAAAGTCTTAATCTGTAGGGGCTGCCTGGATTAGGTTCTCGGCTTGGCCAAGGTCTGATGCAAACTTAAGGTTTGGAGTCCAGAGCGAATTTCGGTAAAGACTGGCTCTGCAATCACTGACACAGTTGTGCCGGTATCGACCTCCACGCAAACTGAGTGCCCATTTAACCAGATGCTTATTTTGATGGGTTCTGATTTGGATGTTGCTGAGCAATTTAACTGTTCCAAACCAGCTGTAGTCGGACTTTCCAGAGTTTGCACTCTCCTGGATACTGGCCTGTGACTTCTCTTATTCAATTCAGGCCTAGTGGGCCTCCTTTGCTGTCTTGTGTCCACACACGGGCAGCAAGTACAAAGTCTTGCCAGCCTGGATCTTTGAGAAAATTTTAACCATTTGGCCAAGGCTTGGCTTTGTTTTGGGATTTTGCTATGGGCTGACCTAGAGTTTCTCTGTTCAGGACATGTCCTGACTGAAGCTATGCAATTACCTTCACTCAGGTGGTGTTCCTCAAGTTCTGTTGGCCTGGCGAGGGTATATAATTCCGTTGGAATATCCTATAACTCATATGCTCCACTTGCTACACATTCCGATGGTAGTTGCAGTGTCTGTTTAAAATCCAGTTGGGCTTCAGCTAGTAGGCACTTTTGCATGGTCACCTCATTAATCCCACTCTCGTTGCTGCTGAATTAACTCCACAAAGGCCAGTATCCCATCACCAAGTCACCCTTTATTTACACATGCATAGTACAAAACACAGGCCCAGATGGCTCAGTGTCATTTCCTAGTGTGAACAGAACCCCTGACATTCCTGTTTACATCTGTCAGCCAAGGTTCCCTGATTTTTTTTCTTTATTCATTCATGGGATGAGGGCGTTGCTGGCTAGGTAGCATTTATTGCCCATCCCTAATTGCCCAGAAGGCAGTTAAGAGTCAACTACATCACTGTGGGTCTGGAGTCACATGTAGGCCAGTCCAGGTAAGGATGGCAGTTTCCTTCCCTAAAGGACATTAGTGAACCAGATGGTTTTTCCAACAATCGACAATGGATTCATGGTCATTATTAGACTCTTAATTCCAGATATTTATTAAATTCAAATTCCACCATCTGCCATGGTGAGATTTGAACCCAGGTCCCCAGAACATTACAAAAACAAAGTCAGGAAGGGTCACCAGACCTGAAACGTTAACTCTGATCTTTTCTTCACAGATGCTGCCAGACCTGCTAAGCTTTTCCAGCAACTTCTGTTTTTGTTCCTGATTTACAGCATTAGCAGTTCTTTCGGTTTTCCCCAGAACGTTATCTGGATTGACAGTCCAGCAATAATACCATGAGGCCATCGCCTCCCCTTTCTGTACCAGATTAACATTCCTAATCAGGGAACGCATATTCTATGAGATTCACCTGGCTGACCTCGTTCCAATCACTGTAGTTGCCCCTGTGGGTGCCTTGATGACATGTGCAGGTTTACAACTCACATGCAGTTGGGGGTCTTAATACTTGGCAAAAAAATTAAGTCGTTACCTACCAGGACTCTATTCATTGCCTTTTCATTTGCTGCTTGTTTGCTCTCCCTAAAGAGTGAAGGTGCCAAATATTTTGATGAGATAAAATCATTCAGCCACAAAATTCACCTCCTTAGTGCCCAGCTTTAGATGTTATAGGTGGAGTCAAGTCTCCAAAATGGCACCTGCAGTACATGTGCACACTTTTGGCATCAGCTGTGCTGGATACCATATTAGTGAGGGCATTAGCATGCAGACAGGCTGTAACTGCTGTGCAAATCTGATCTGATGCTACTGTTGCCAATTTGCAGCTCAATGTCCCTGCATATTGACCATACACAGCTAAACATGCATTCTTCACCAGCTCAGTTTAAAGCAATTATCAGGTTAATTTCTACTTGCCATTGCTGCAATGTGGAAGTACATTGTGGTTTTAAATGCTCGATAGAATACTTAGTTTCTACGGGGAGTGGCCTGGCAAACATTGAAGGACTTTGTCCCGAAATCAAAACTTTTGCACAAGCCAGTTTCTCCCTGACACGGGTGCAGACATAAACATTCCCTTGGACTACAGCATGACAGAGAAAATGAAGACAGAGGTCACAGCTGTGCAGCTCAATGTCCTTGAAGATAAAGGAAGAGTAGGAATGGGAGGAGGGCTTTCAAAAGGAAGACATATCTACCCACAGCGTTCATACAGAAAACCAACTACTTGAACCTCAGCAAGGAACAGTGAGCTGAAATTTCACTGGGATGTGGTGGTGGGACTGGAGGTGAGCTTTGAGGCAGAGAGTCTGTAATATTCTGCAAATCAACCAACTTGTCAGTCTGTCACCTTGCTTCTAACACCAGGCAATTTACATTGAGGCTGGATTGGAGGTGACAATCAATTAAACTGAAGGCGCTTGAGAGAATATTCTAGACAGTGGTCAGACCTCCTCCTGAAGCTGATTCCCAACTAATGAATTGAGACAGCCTCTCAGCAGTGATCCCTTCTTGAATTTCCCTCCTCTGACCCCCAGCTGGAATTGACAGAGAACTGTGGCTACAGTTTATCCTGTAGAAGGGCCTCCCCTTCTACAATGATCCTTTGGCAGCTATGGCCACTGACAATTTTTCATCTTTGAAAAATTCTTCAGAGGGAGCTTTCCCCTCCAAGCACCTTCTCATTTCCCAGCATACATCAGCATCAATAACATCTTAAACCTCTGGTAGTGGGGATGCCAAGCTTTTAATGCTGAAGGGTTTCTGATTTGCTGTCTGCCCTCAGGAGACTGCCCTCCATCCTTATTGGCTGGGTCTCCCAGAGACAGCCATTTAGTTGTCCAGTGCATCAAATATTATCCTCTGAGGCCCAGTGGAGGCTTCTTCATGATAACACACATTTCATCCTGATAGCAGGATTGAGACCCTGGGATGAAAATTTAGCCAATGCTTCGGACATTTGTAGTTCAAGAACAACTTCACTAAAATCTGCTATGCACTCCAGTCAGAATTGTGACCACAGAGTAAAGAGACAAATGGCATTGGTAACATCACAAAGCTAACTGTGGCCATGAACTTTTATGCACCAGACTCCTTCTGGAGTGGGAATATTTGCAACATTCTCTCATTTGCTGTCCACTGTTGTGTAAGCAAGGTCACTGAATCTTTGTATTCTAGGGGAGCTGAATGAGTCACATTTGCTCCTGGCAGAGAAAACAAAGATGGAACAAATAGGCAGCTAAAAGTTGTTATTACAAAGTTTTTCTGTTCAATGTAAACTCAAACGTCAGCCTTCCTGCTCCTATGATGCTGCTTGGCCTGCTGTATTCATCCAGCTCTACACCTTGTTGTCTAATATGATTTCAATGTCTATTTAAAAAATCAGTTCTTTATTTGAAGATTGTATTCATGTGAATTGGGTGACTATGTCTCCATGTCTACTACTCTGGCATCCTCAGTACAAAGTGATGGAAGTTACATCATCAGACCTAGCATCAAGGTGGCAGAGATTGACAGCAGTTTAAGATTCACCTGATAAACAGTAGATATATTATATCACAACAGACTGTCATTCACTGCAAAGATGCAGCTTTATGGATGCTACATGTCAGTTCTGGCTCGTGGGTGACAAGAATAGAATAGAATAGCCTTTATTGTCACATGCACATGAATGGGTGCAGTGAAAAGTTTGTAGTGTCACCTCTCAGCACCATCTTAAGTACAGGGAACCTAGATACAGATACTTCAAGTGTTGTTACAGAATTGAAATAGTAAAATAAAAGGCTAGCATAGGAATGCAGAGTTTAAATAGTCCAGAATGAGAATAAAAAGTGCCTTTAAAGCACTCAAGTTATAACGCTTTTTACAGAGTCCGTCCCCACTGGGCTTTAGAACACGACACCTTGCTGCCACCATGCTCTGGCCTCCATCCAGGGCTCACCTCCAGGATTCATCCCTATGTCCAGCCCACACTCACTCTGCTCCCAGCCCCAGGCTCCAGTCCGCACTCACTCTGCCCCCAGCCCCGGGCTCCAGCCCGCACTCACTCTGCCCCCAGCCCCGGGCACCAGCCCACGCTCACTCTGCTCCCAGCCCCAGGCTCCAGCCCGCGCTCACTCTGCTCCCAGCCTCGGGCTCCAGCCCGCACTCACTCTGCTCCACCTCCGGGCTCTGGCCCGTGCTCACTCTGCTCCCAGCTCCGGCCCATGACTCGCTTCTGGGACTCGGCCCACAATCGGTTTGCTCCTGCTCAGGCCGTGACTTACCTCCCTCACCGGGCTGGTCTCAGCCTCCATTCTCCATTCCCTCCAGGTCAGGTACTTTAAGAAGTTAAAGGTTGGGTGGGGGAGGGGTGTTAGAAGAAGAAAAACTGCAGCAAGAGGCAAAAAAGGAATGAAAGAGGAAAAAGAGCTGGAGAGCAGAGGAGCTCCGGCTGGAGGTAGACCCAGAAGACATAGAATATTACTGCCAAGGCATCCACCAGGGCCATCAGTGAACAGACAATTGGTCCTCTGAAAATGAACTTCTTGTTACCTGGATTGTTCAGGAAGAGCACTCCAGACCATGTTTCCAAAATAGTGAATGCTTGCCAGCCCCTGCACAATATAACAAACTAATGTGGTGGCAACTTTGCCAAGGGGGAGATGGTCAGATTTTCTAAGATGAATCCTAACCACAATTTATCATATTGTATGAGGTATCTGGTAGGTTTTTTGCCACAATACTCTTTCCTGGGAGGCATCTACAGGGTTTGCTTGGTCTAGAGTGATAGACGGAAATCACTTGGTATCTAATGAGAAGAATTGCTTGTCTTAAACAAGATGTTGTTTATTATATGACAGCAATCAAGTACAGTTACACCGATATGAAAGGTATTATTACATAGACTATAAGGAAGATATAGACACTGGAGGCAGGATAGATCCTGACAATCACTCCTCCTCTTTGTTGTGTACAATGGCACTTCCACTGCTCCTTAGGGAATGGCATGCCTGCAGAAAGGCCAAGGTGCCTCTCACCAAGCGAATGAATGAATGCATCCATGTTTTCAACAATGTAGTTAATTCCTTACACATATCTGGCAGATACTTATTGTTCTGGTGGGCCTGGCTTTCTTGGCACAGGTTTTATATCACTTTGGGTCCAAAGTTGTCCATGCTGCATCACATTGCACGTAGCTTTCTGGCAGGCCTGCCAATGTATGAAGCATGTTACTGTGCACAGTAAACAGCCTTCTTCATAGAGAACTACATGCAGTGCTCTTCTGAATCTTTTGCAGTGGAACCTGTATACAGCCTCATCCTCTGAGAAGCTGGCACTTGAGTTACCCTTGTCCCTTTCTCTGGCTATTGGCCAATCCTGCCTGATAGCTCATTCTGTGCACCTCTAAGCTGTCCCTTGTATACTCAGTGTCAGTATGAGCAAGTGGTTTGGAGTGCAATAGTGAGTTGCAGTGGTTCTTCTTCATCACTGTCCTCTCATTCTTCCAACTCTTTTGTTTCTACCTCTGTCTGTGCGGAAAACAGTTCTTGGGCATCTGAATGGAGAAAGACCCAGAGAGAGGAGAGGGGAAAATTAAGAGGTTCATATTTACACCATCTTCACCTTTGATCGTTTCTGCCCATCTTTCCAATGGCCATTGTCCCATCCATTGAGGTGAGCACATGGAGCCATTCTAACTGGTTCCTTGCTGTCTCTGGTTGGATGCAACATTGCCCTGAAAAAGAGATAGAAGTTTATCAGTGTTATGACCAGGTTAGGAGGGGCTGAAAAGCTCCCTTTCTTTCCCTTTCCAACTTTAATTTGTTTTAGATGAGGATATTCTTGCCAATTCAATACGTCCCTAAGTGTTTACTTGCTATAATCATAAAGAACCAGTCAACAAGGTCTTTTACAAAGAAGGAGGTTAATATAAAACAAAGAACTATAGTTGCTGGAGATCTGAAACAAAAAAAATCAGAAATTGCTGGACAAATTCATCAGAAACTTAGCATCTGTGGAGAGAAAGCAGAATTAACATTTCGAGTCCAGTGACCCTTCTTCCAAAGAAAGAGGACTGTTCTATTAAGCTAAAATTGACCTAAGTAAAATAAAATATTCTTTGACTTGTGCGTAACACACAAACACACTTGAAATCTGTGATAACCTGTACAAGGGTTTTGGGGAATCACTATTAACCTTCCTGTGCAACTGACTGAATATGAGTTCCCTTGGTAAAAGAAATTCCAGCTCTCCTCACCTGGAATTCATCACCTGAGCTCTTAATGCCTTCTTGTGGCGTAGAACACAGACCAGGAGGCCTGTGTTCAAGTCCCACCTGCTCCAGAGGTATGTAATAACATGCCTGAACAGTTTAATTAGGAAAATAGTTAAATTTTGATGGTAGGAGAGTCACTCAGTTATGTATGAAAGCACTTCTGAGTATAAGAAAAATAAGAGAATAAAAAGAAAAATAAAGCAATGCCAGGGGCTCTTGTAGCACAGTGGTAGTGTCCATACCTTTGAACCAAGAGGCCCAGGTTCATGTCAAGTTGCCCCAGAGGTGTGTCATAACATCTCTGGACAGGCTGATGGAAAGTATGTAAAACACAGATGCAGAAGGGTTCTTGTGGTACAGCGGTAATGTCCCTGCTTCTGGGCTGAGCAGGCCTGGGTTCAAGTCCCACATGCTCTAGAGATATGTAATAACATCGTTGAACAGGTTGGTTTAAAAAAAATGAAACAAAGCCAACCCAGGGATGTTACTATGACTTATCGGGTTATTGTACCTGTCTAGTAAACACGAAACGTGAGTTCAAACCTCAGCAGTACCTTGCTTTCAAGCCTGTGTTGCAATGAAACTGGTTGCAGAAGGTAGCCATGCTCACTTAATAAGAGGTGCAATGATCATGTCCATACCTCTGGACCAAGAGGTCCAGATTCAAGTTCCACCAGCTCCAGAGGTATGCAATAACATCATGGAACAGGCTGATTAGGAAAATATCTATAAAGTAGACACCAGACTCTCAACTACCCACTGAGATGGCCAAGCAAGCCACTCAGTTGTATCATTCGAAAGGCTCACTTGGCAGAGCACTAGTGACCCTACCTCTGAGCCAGGAGGCCCAGGTTCACTCTCTACCAGCTCTAGAGGTACATAACAACACATCTGGACAGGTCATTAAAAAAAAAGTAAACCCAGGAGGGCTCCTGTGGGTAAAATCCAAAAGAACTTCAGGTGCTGCAAATGTGAAGCTAAAACAAAAATTGCTGGAAAAGCTCAGCTGGTCTGTGGAGAGAAATCAGAGTTAACATTTTGGCTCAAGTCACTCTTCCTCAGAACTGGGGCTGTCGTGTTCTATCTCTGAACTAAAAGGCACAGGTTCAAGTCCTACCTGCTCCAGGAGTGTGTTATAACACATCTGCACAAGTTGATTAAAAATATTGGAATTTAAGCATTTAGGGACCTTGTGGTGTAGCGGTAGTGTCCCTACCTCTGAGCCAGGAGACCTCGGTTCAAGTACCACCTGCTCCAGCGCTGTGTAATAACATCTTTAAATAGGTTGATTAGAAAATAAAGCAGACCCAGGGGAGGGTATGCAGAACAGTCAGTCCTGGTCTGGGACTAGCCTATGTACACCATAAGTATTTTTGTGTTCAGCAATATATGATGTTCCGTTCCAGTCGAGCTTCCTGAGTTATTACAAAGTCCATCCACACAAACACAGATAACACAGTAAGAGAGAATAGTCTGGCCAAATTAAAACCTAGAGGAAATAAAAGTTCAAAGCCTAGAGTCTCTGCTGGTGTTCTTGTTTTCATTGTCAAGGCAGCTTAAAGGTACTTTTTTCCCTCTGCAGTCACTGCTGTGGAATTTAAGTTACCCATTTAGAATATAGATTAGACGATCTTTTTTCTCTTAGCAGGTCATGAGTCTTTGGAATTCTTTCCCTGAAAGTGTGGAAGAAGCAGAGACATGGAACAGGGGACATAGAACAGTAATGCACAGGAATGGGCCCAAACATGATGCCAAATTAAACTATTCCCTTCTGCCTGCCCTTGGTCCATATCCTTCCATTCTTTGCATATTCATGTGCTTATCTAAAAGTCTCTTCCACGCCCTTGTCATATCTGCCTCCTTCACCACCCCTAGGAGTGCATTCCAAGCTCCTACCACTCTCTGTGTAAAAAACTTGCCCCTCACATCTCCTTTGAACCTCCTCCCTCCAACTTAAATGCATGCCCCCTAGTATGAGGCATTTCAACTTTGAGAAATAGGTTCTGACCGTCAATCCTATCTATGCATCTCATAATTTTAGAGACTTCTATCAAGTCACTCCTCAGCCTTCGCTGTTCCAGAGAAAATAACCCAAGTTTTTCTAGCTTCTCCTTCTAGCTCAGTCCTTGATTATTTATAAGTCAGAGGTGGGTAGATTCTTATTAAGGGGTTGAAGTGTATTGGGGTTGCCAGAATGCCAGAATGAGGATACAATCAGATCTACCATGATCTTGGCGAATTACAGAGGAAATCAGGGGGCTGCTAAGTGGCCTACTCCTGCTCCATGTTTGTATATCAGTATGTTAGCATTAATTATATGTTACAAACCTGTTACTAGCAAGCAGCACAATCATCATGAGTGAGGGACAACTGCGCCGATTTTCAGGGGCAATTGAATTCCGATCCTAAAATATCTTGGAGGATGTCGTTAGTATCTCCTTCAGTTTGGTTGAAAATGGGTTAATAATTCTCCTGAGAGAGATGTTTTGTGCTGAATCTTAATCAATTCAGTAAACACTACAAAGGACAGTAATTAGTGATGATTAACCTTAATAGTTGTTAACGCAATGGGTCTTTTAAGTGTTTCATGACAGTGGGTTGGCGACCTAATGGAAAATCACTGAACCATCAAAATCTTAAATGGCAGGACAATTAAACTTTGACATGCATATATTATAAAGCAATGAATGACCTGCAGTCACAAGAATTTTGCAATTGAAGTGAATTTGACTGGATAAGTATCAAAGCAGTAAGAGAGAAAAGGTATAACACTCCCTCCCTCAGCCACAGCCACGCTCTGGGGCAGATGCTGGGAGGAGATGACGTTATGTGGAAGTAGAATCTGATTTTTTTTAACACAGAAGTGCTATTACACAAAACTAAGTGACTTCCCACCACTAAAATCACTGTGACTATTTCTTTTGTAGTTTATTTTTTTCATTTAATTACCACCAGTAATCACCTGTGTAACCATTCAAATATTTACAAGCAAAGCTCATACTGAGCAAAGGAGGCCATCAAAAGGTGAGTGGGAGATAGAAAGAGCAGAAGGGGCTAAATCAAAATGGAGTTGGAGGGGAAAATAAAGCACTGTATTCCTTGCGGTGCCCAGCTCTCTCTAAAGGCATCGAGAGCACTGATGGACACTCTCTGCTCCCTGTCCAATGACATCTGGGTACGAACATAACTGTGGGAGAGGGACAGGCAGTTAGCAGAGATGATCCCCTCCAAGACCCTCTGCCTGGACCTGTTTATAGCCAGAGATAGTAGGAACTGCAGATGCTGGAGAATCTGAGATAACAAGGTGTAGAGCTGGATGAACACAGCAGGCCAAGCAGCATCAGAGGAGCAGGAAAGCTGACATTTTGGGCTGAAGAATTTTTTTCTGAGGAAGGGTCTAGGCCCGAAACGTCAGCTTTCCTGCTCCTCTGATGCTGCTTGGCCTGCTGTGTTCATCCAGCTCTACACCTTGTTATCCCTGTTTATAGTCAGCATGGCCTGGCCCAGGAGTAGATCCATGAGGAGGTCCTCCAATCTGTGCACACCCCTCCGCACCAGATGGTCAAATATCAGGAATGTGGGGCTGAAGTGCAAGTAAAAACAAAACAAAGAGTTTTCAAATTGCCTGGGAACTTCTGTGGACTGCCTCCAAGGGCAGTATTATCTTTCCTTAGAAGGTGGTTGTCTCAGTATACATGCCAGTGAACAGCCTCTAGATTATAGAATCCTGCATCATGGAGGTGCTCAGGATGAACCTCAACAAAAACCACTGCATTTCTCTTCAGATCATTTTTGCATGGCATGTTCCAAGAGGAGAATTGCAATTGTGCCTACACTCCTGGAGTCACCTCGAGGGCAGAGGACAGTGAAGGAGAGATTGCAGAATGCATGAACAATCTGAAGGAAGCGCACTTCTCACCACTAGCCAAATTATATCTCAATGCTTGTTACAAAGTTCTGGTGATGGAATATTCTGCCAAGTGACTTTGACAGTCAACTCAGAGAATAGCCAGTAGGTTCAACCGTCTTCTTCTTCCTCAGTGCCTCAAACATATACATGTTGATGCTGCCTGATGGACTTGTGGTCCAAGGTGTATTTCTGTATAAGCCTGTCCATGAGAGACAGGTGATACAGTTCTGTTAAGTGCTTGGAACATTCTGTATAAGAGATTATTGTGGAAGATTAAAGTGCATGAGACTGGGGGGAGTGTATTGAGATGGATAGAAAACTGGTTGGCAGAGATGGAACAAAGAGTAGGAATTAATGGGTCCTTTTCAAGTTGGCAGGCAGTAACTAGTGGGTGCCACAGGGATCGGTGCTGGGACCCCAGCTATTCACAATATATCTTAATGATTTGGATGGGGGAACAAAATGTAACATCTCAAAGTTTGCAGATGATACCATGTTGGTTGGGAGAGTGAACCGTGACAAGGGTGCAGAGATCCTTCAGCATGGTCTCAACAGCTTGGGTGAGTGGGCAAATCAATGGCAGATGCAGTATAATTTGCATAAATATGAGATTTTTACTTTAGAAGCAAAAACAAGAAGGCAGATTACTATCTGAATGGTTGTAAATTGGGAGAGGGGAGTGTGCAGTGGGACCTGGGTGTCCTTGTGCACCAGTCGCTGAAGGTAAGCATGCAGGTGCAGCAGGTAGTAAAGAAGGGAAATGGGATGTTGGCCTTCATTGCGAGAGGTTTCAAGTACAGGAGCAGGGATGTGTTGTTTGCAGTTATACAGGGCCTTGGCAGAAGAATATTGTGCGCAGTTTTGGTCTCCTTTTCTGAGGAAGGATGCTCTTGTTCTCGAGGGAGTGCAGTGAAGGTTTACCAGGCTGAATCCAGGGATGGCAGCATTGACATATGAGAAGAGATTGACTAGGTTAGGATTGTTTTTGCTGGAGTTCAGATGAATGTGGTAGGATTTCACAGTGACATACAAAATTCTAACAGGACTAGACAGGATAGATGCAGGGGGGATGTTCCCAATGGTGAGTGTGTCCAGCACCAGGGGTCACAGTCTGAGGATTCGGGGTAGATCATTTAGGATGGAGATAAGGAGACGTTTCTTTACCCAAAGAGTGGTGAGCCTGTGGAATTCATTCCCACAGGAAGTTGTTGATGCCCAAACATTGAATGTATTCAAGAGGCAGCTAGATATAGCACTTGGGGCAATTGGGATCAAAGATTATGGAGAGAAAGCAGGATTAGGCTATTGAGTTGAATGATCAGCCATGGTCATGATGAATAACGGAGCAGACTCAAAAGGCTGAATGGCCTCCTCCTGCTGCTATCTTCTATGTTTCTATGTTTAAGAGCTCATGGTATCCAGAGAAATTTGTCAAATTGGATCCAAAATTGACTCACTGTCAAAAACGGTGATGGTCAAAGGGTGTTTGTGGCTGGAAGCCTGAGTCCTGTGGGTATGGTGCTGGGCCATTTGCAATTTGTTATGTACATTAATGTTCTCGACATGAACCTAGGAGATATAATCAGTAAGTTTGCAGTTGGCATGAAAACTGCTGGTGTGGTAAACAAGCAATGAGGAAAGCCTTAGGCCACAGGACAACATAGATGGTCTGGTCAGATGGGCTGAATGGTGAAAAATTTAATTTCATCAAAATTAGAATCACAGAATCCCTAGAGTGTGTGTGGAGGCCATTTGGCCCATCAGGTTCTGCACAACCCTCCAAAGACCATTCCACTCAGACCCAGCCACCACAACCTATCCCCGTAACCCAACATTTACTATGATTAATCCACCGAGTTTGCACATTCCTGGACACTATGGCGCAATATACCATAGCCAATCCTGAAAAATGTGAGGAGATGCATTTTGAAAGGTCTAACAAAGCAAGGGATTTCATCATGAAAGATAGGACCCTAGGAAATACAGAGAATCCGGGGAGGGACTTGGTGTGCACATCCTTACATCGTTGAAGGTGGCAAGATATGTAGAAAAGGTGGTTAAGAAAGCATATGGGATACTTGCCTTTCTTAGTAAAGACCCAGAATACAAAGGCAAGAGGTTAATATAGAACTTTATACAATGTTAGTTCGGCCGTAGCTGGAGTATTGTGTGCCATGCTGTTCACCATACCATCGGAAGGATGTGACTGCACTCAGAGTGTACAGAAGAGATTCACCCGGATGTTGCTTGGACTCGGGTGATTCAGCTATGAAGAACAACTATATAGGCTGGGTTTTCTTCCTTAAAGCAGAGAACCTGAGAGGTTGCAGAGCTCTGAGATGCAGAGAGATCTGGGTATCCTAGTACCGAGAAAGGTTAGAAAGTATGTGCAGCAAGTAATCAGGAAAGCTAATAGAATATTATGGTTGATTGTGACGGGAATTTGCATAGGATAGGCCAAAGGGCTAAAAGTTAATGATGATATTCCACAGCTGCATGAGAAGATAGATTGTATAGGATGGGCTGAAGGGCTAAAATTGTTGATGATACTTGACAAGCTGCATGAGCTTGGATGAGACCTGTGAACATTCCTTTATGAGTCGAAGATGACACCCGCAGCTTGTTTTCCCATCCTGTGTTTTTTGTAGCCGCCAGCAGTTTTGTCTTTCTGTATCTGCTTTCTTTGTGCTGGCTGTTTGTTACACTGTATAAGGGAGAGAGAGTTTCGTTCAAAGTTGTGGGATTTCACCTCGGACCGGGATCGCCAATAGAGCCAGGAACAACCTCAGCCTCCAGACTAATGGTCGATCCAGGGGTCCCCGACAGACAAAAGGATGTGAAGCTTATTGTTTTTTGTCTCTCTTTTTCATTCTTTTTATTTACTTATTAAATGTTCCTTTCTTTTATCGTCTTTTATGCTTACTCAATAAATGTTCATATTTAAGCAAATTGCTGTTGTCAAGCCTTCTCTTAACTACATTTAACCAAATCTGAAAAGAACCACTTGGTTTCATGCTGTGATCCAAGACATTTTTGGCGACGAGGATGGGATTCGGGAGAATGTATAGGAGAAGGGAAAAGCAACCTGATGCTCTGGAGACTTTGTGTATTCCAGGGTGGAATGCAGCAGACTCTGGATTTGGGCCTGTAGCTAACATATTAGCTTAATTAGGACCCCAAAAAGGATGGGGTGGTTATAACCAGAGGAAGAAAGATAACAAGAGGTCAGGTTTCTGTGCTGTGCAAGTGCATTGAACCTTGTAGAAGTGTTAACTCTTTGTGATCTGATTTGAATGCACCTTTGTTTTTGATTGCTAAATGTCATTCTGTACAATTTGTATCTTTTTGTTTCCTGGAGCTTGAGATATTGAAGTTTCAGTTTGCATTTTGGGAATGTCTGGTGACTTGAAAGTATGTGTGTGCGCATTAACGTGGGACATGTATGGTTAATGTAATGTCCTTTTAAGAAACCATCAGTGGTTGTGTAAAGCAAAAATCTGCGGAATGTTGATTCAAAAATTTGGTTTGTAACGCTTGTTAAAAATTTACCTTTTGGAACCGGCTCCATGTTGTGTTTGATATAACACAGTGTGGAGCTGGAGGAACACAGCAGGCCAGGCAGCGTTTTTTCCTGAAAAAGGGTCCCGACCTGAAAAGTCAGCTTTCCTGCTCCTCTGATGCTGCCTGGCCTGCTGTGTTCCTCCAGCTCCACACTGTGTTATCTCTGACTCCAGCATCGGCAGTTCTTACTATCTTCGTGATAGTAGGAACTGCAGATGCTGGAGAATCTGAGATAACCAGGTGTAAAGCTGGATGAACACAGCAGGCCAAGCAGCATCAGAGGAGCAGGAAGGCTCATGTTTCGGGCCTAGACCCTTCTTCAGAAATGGGGGAGGAAAAGGGGGTTCTGAAATAAATAGGGGAGGTGGATAGAGAGGGGGAGGCGGATAGAAGATGGATAAAGGAGAAGATAGGTGGAGAGGAGACAAACAGGTCAAAGAGGCGGGGATGGAGCCAGTAAAGGGGAGTGTAGGTGGGCAGGTAGGGAGGAGATAGGTCAGTCCAGGGAGGACGGACAGGTCAAGGGGGTGGGATGAGGTTAGTAGGTAGGAAATGGGGGTGGGGCTTGAGGTGGGTGGAGGGAATAGGTGGGAGGAAGGACAGGTTAGGGAGGCGGGCACGAGCTGGGCTGGTTTTGGGATGCGGTAGGGGGAGGGGAGATTTTGAAGCTTGTGAAGTCCACATTGATACCATTGGGCTGCAGGATTCCCAAGCGGAATATGAGTTGCTGTTCCTGCAACCTTTGGGTGGCATCGTTGTGGCACTGCAGGAGGCCCAGGATGGACATGTCGTCTGAGGAATGGGAGGGGGAGTTGAAATGGTTCGCGACTGGGAGGTGCAGTTGTTGAGTGCGAACCAAGCATAAGTGTTCTGCAAAGCGGTCCCCAAGTCTCCGCTTGGTTTCCCCGATGTATAGGAGGCCACAACAGGAACAGCGGATGCAGTATACCACATTAGCAGATGTGCAGGTGAACATCTGCTTGATATGGAAAGTCTTCTTGGGGCCTGGGATGGGGTGAGGGGGGGAGGTGTAGGGGCAGGTGTAGCACTTCCTGCAGTTGCAGGGAAAAGTGCCGGGTGTGGTGGGGCTGGAGGGGAGTGTGGAGCGGACAAGGGAGTCATGGAGAGAGTGGTCCCTCCAGAAAGCAGATAAGGGTGGGGACGGAAAAGTGTCTTTGGTGGTGGGGTCGGATTGCAGATGGCAGAAGTGTTGGACAATGATGCGTTGGATCCGGAGGTTGGTGGGGTGGTACATGAGGACGAGGGGGATTCTGTTTTGGTTGTTATTGCGGGGAGGGGGTGTGAGGGATGAGTTGCGGGAAATGTGGGAGACATGGTCGAGGGCATTCTCGACCACTGAGGGGGGGATTTTGCGGTCCTTGGAAAAACGAGAACATCTGAGATGTATGGGAGTGGAATGCCTCATCCTGGGAGCAGATGCGGCAGAGGCGAAGGAATTGGGAAGAGGGATGGCATTTTTGCAGGAAGGTGGGTGGGAGGAGGTGTATTCTAGGTAGCTGTGGGAGTCTGTGGGCTTGAAATGGATATCGGTTTCTAGGTGGTTGCTAGAGATGGAGACAGAGCGGTCCAGGAAGGAGAGAGAGGTATTAGAGATGGTCCAGGTGAACTTAAGGTTGGGGTGGAAGGTGTTGGTGAAGTGGATGAACTGTTCGAGCTCCTCGTGGGAGCACGAGGCGGCGCCGATACAGTCATCAATGTAACAGAGGAAGAGGTGGGGTTTAGGGCCAGTGTAGGTACAGAAGAAGGATTGTTCTACATAACCTACAAAGAGGCAGGCATAGCTTGGGCCCATGCGGGTACCCATGGCCACCCCCTTTGTCTGTAGGAAGTGGGAGGAATTGAAAGAGAAGTTGTTGAGGCTGAGGACGAGTTCGGCTAAGCGGATGAGGGTATCAGTGTTGTGTTTGTGCTTGTGTAAATTTTAATTCCAGAAATTACAATGTTTGGAATTTCATTTTCTGGTCAAATTGAACTTTCAAATACTGTTTTAACACAAGTGAAGCTTTAATTCCCAATGATAAGATTGACTCATTGTTAATATCAACCTGATAGAGACATTGGAATGTTGAAAATGCAACTCATTGTGTGCAAGGAGTTTCGGAAAGGCAAATTTATCAAGGGGCTGGGCTTTTCCTTCCTTCAAGGAGGAAGAGAAATGGATGATGTAATTACGTGTAGTAATTACACCCTAACCACGTCTTTTTGAATCTGTGGTAGATTAATATTAATTAACCCATTCTGCTTGATGAGGAATGGACGGAGCTTGTTTGTTTTTTTAGAAATTGGAGACATTGAACCCATTTGCAGAATTTTAATATCGCAATTCAGTGACAGATGGGGCACCCTCCACCCATCAAGCCATTTATCCATGACACATTTCAGTGTTGAGGAAGTACTGTGGAAATACTAATTGCAGTGAGTGTCATAAAATTCAAAACCACTGAGCCTAGGTACAACATAAGCACATCATGACAAAAACTATATCAAGACTCACATGCTCTGGTATTCTAAAACATTTAAATGGGACAGTTACCAGAAAATTTAAAGGGTTTCTGGGAAATGATGAACTGCATACAAGCAGTCTCAATGGTTTCAATGCATGACAATAGTTAGTGACTTTAAGGGAGTAAACAGAATATTGAAGTTGGACAAATTTGCATAGAGATACAACAAATATCTTGAATGAGTCATCAAGTAACTTTAAAAAAGTGGGTTATCTTAGAAAAAGAACAAACAAAGTATGCTGTGCCTGAATCAAACAGAAATGTTTAACTTCTGTTTTTAAAATATTATAAGATTATGTTCCATGGACTATCAAATCTCTACAGATCTCTGGAATTAGATATGATAGTAATAGTAAAATTGCCAAACTGGGTGAGATGAAGTTATTAGGGGTGGAGACTGGTGGCAGAAGACAAAAAAAATTAGAATAATAGGTTGAAGCGGCAATTCAGGTTAAAATGTTACAGTAGTGAAAAGGAGGTTTATATAACAGTACAAAGCTGATAGCTTTCTCTTGGTGATGTTTGTGTCCTTGTCTTTCCTTTTAAGAGAATTTAATTGATGATCAAGCCACTACCCAAGGCATCGGGAACATATGTGGAGGGATAAGTAAAACCTCATAGGTCATTTGATAAGATCATGTGGGAGTCAAGAATGTGTGACATGGTCTTGGGATACCGATGTAAGTGTGCAAAAGTGAATATTAATTCCGGATAACAAACATAAGACAGTAAAAAAACATGAAGAATGGGCCTCAGACACATACACCTACTTGACAAAAGGATTGGTGTGGCTTGGAAGGGCGCAAAAACATAATTTAAACAATATGACACTGACACAAAATCCGTAGAGAAACTGTCTTTAAAAAAATGAAAGTAGTATTAGTGAAAGTGATATAAAACAAATTATAACCAAAATAACAAGTATGATTGGCTATTATGTCAAAATGTTACAGAAATGAAAAAAAATAGATTCTGGGAGGAGTAATAGTGGACTGAGTGAAAGGGCCATTGGATGACAGACAGATACCCCATCTTGAGCGTTTGTACGATGCATGTACTCCAGTGTTTACCATGTATGTTGTAGCTCAAAAGGGGGTACCCACATTTGGAGATTGTTACCACCCAATGATACAATCATTCATAAAGTTGGCAAGGAGGGAAACATATTGAAGAAGTATCCTCAAGATGGATACAGATGAAGAGAGCTGGGAGATATTTTGAGTCCATGTATGATGTTATTTTACTGTTATTGGGTGAGGATAGGGAACTGGAGGTTAAAAAAAAACCCAGAAATTAAGGAACCTGAATCCAGAATACTGAATTTTGGAGCAAATTATGTAAATAGATTAACTGATAAAGAATGTAGATGATATTCTGGTCACCTCAATCAGGTGGCATGACTTGCTGGTTCCATCACGGCCTTGACCGTACATCAGGGGTGTTATGTATATATTTAAGGGTCAGTCCCCAAAGCCCACTATGATCACTAATTTGGTGATACACCCCTATTGTTCTATTCTTTGTATTGATGCTAGTTATTTTCGTTGTAGTTTTAATCTCCTCGTGCAGGTTACATACTCTTGTATGTTCTTATGCGGCTGTCACTGATTTGCAACTGTAACATGCGCTTCAAATATCATCAGGGTGGAATGTATAGGATGGGCCGAAGGGCTAAAAGTTAATATGATATTCCACAGCTGCATGAGAAGATAGATTGTATAGGATGGGCTGAAGGGCCAAAATTGTTGATGATACTCAACTAGCTGCATGACCTTGGATGAGACCTGTGAACATTCCTTTACGAGTCGAAGATGACTCCTGCAGCTTGTTTTCCCATCCTCTGTTTTCTGTACCAGCCAGCAGCTTTGTCTTTCTGTATTTGCTTTCTTTGTGCTGGCTGTTTGTTACACTGTAGAAGGGAGAGAGAGTTTCGTTCAAAGTTGTGGGATGTTACCTTGGACCAGGATCGTGAACAGTGCCAGGTACAAGCTCAGCCTCCAGAGCAGCCATCGAGTGAGGGGTCCCCAACATGCAGAAGGACATGAGGCTTATTGTTTTTTTCCTTTCTTTTTCATTCCTTTCATTTACTTAATAAATATTCCTTCCTTTTGTCTTTTCTAATTACTCAGTAATTGCTGTTGTTGAGCCTTCTCTTGGCTACATTTAACCAAATCTGAAAAGAACTGCTTGGATACACACTGTGATTCAAGACAGAATTGAATGCAAGAGTAGGGAGGTTTTGCTTCAGTTATACTGCGCATCAGTGAGACCGTATCTGGAGTCCTGTATACAGTACGAGTCAATGTACTTACAGAAAGATAGGAATATGTTGGAAGCAGTTCAGAGAAGGTTGGACTAATACCCAGAATCAGTGGATTTCCTTTTGAGGAAAAGCTAAACCTGTACCATCTGGATTTTATAAGTCAGAGGTGACTGATTGAAACATATAAGATCTTGAGGGAACTTGACTGAATAGATATTGAAAGGGTGTTTCCTGTGATGGGAGAATATAGAATGAGGGGTCATAGTTTAAAAACAAGGAAGCAGCCATTTAAAACATGAGATTAGGGAACACTTTTTCTCTCAGAGACTTCACACTCTTTGGAAATCCTTTCTTCAAAAAGCCGTGGATACAGAAACTTTAAATATTTTTCAGGTAGGATTAGATAGATTCTTGATTACCAAGGAGATCAAAGATTATTGGGGTAATGCAGGAATGTGAACTGAGCTTAAAATCAGATCAACCATGATATTATTGAATGGCAGAACAAGCTTGAAGGGCCAAGTGGCCTACTCATTTCTTGTTATATGTTCATAAGGCTGAAGGGGTTCTGTTTATGGTGTACAAATTTCACAGGGGCATAGATAGGGAGCAACTTTCCCTTTAGTAGATGAGTCAATATTGAGGGGGCACAATTTTAGGGTAAGCAGTACAAGGTTTAGAAGGGATTTAAGGAAAGTTTTTCACCCAGAGATTTGTGACCATCTGGAACTCACTGCCTGAAATGGTAAACAAGCAGGAATGCTCAAGAAATTTAAGAATTAATTAGATGTATACTTGAAATGCATTAGCATACAAGGTTATGGCCAAATGGTGGAAAATGGGAGTAGAAAAGATGGATGTTTGCTGACTGGTGTGTTATGGTGGCTCAGTGGTTAGCACTGTTGCTTTACAGGGTCAGGGACTTGGGTACTCAGTTCCACCCTCGATGACTGTTTGTATGGAGTTTGCATGTTCTGCCCCTGTCTGTGTAAGTTTCCTCTGGGTGCTCTGGTTTCCTCCCACAGTCCAAAAAATGTGGCAGTTAGGTGGTTTGGCCATGCTAAATTACCCATAGTGTCAAGGGATGTGTAGATTAGGTGGATTAGACATGGGAAATGCAGGGTTACAGGGATAGGGTGGGGGTTGGGGCTGGGTGCGATGCTCTTTGGAGGGTGGGCTTGATGGGTTGAAATAACCTGCTTCCACACTGAGGGGATTCTATGGTGTAGACAAGATGGGCTGAACACCTCCTTTTGTACTGTAAAATCTCTATGACTCAATGCAAGAACGTTCGATCATGAAAGACAAAATAAGTCTTAGAGTTGTAGAGCATGGAAACGGACCACAATTTTTTTTATTTCATAAAGCCACATGGAAGCTAATGATGTGAATCACTGACTGTAATTCATACTCTGAAATCAGCTTATTTCATGAGCTAGCAAATTAAAATACTGTACAATCAAACGGCACATTCAAATTAGTGTAATGTTGGATTTGAATTCCATAGATGTTATTACAGGAACTCCTGCTATGATTCTTGGTATCATGGTGATTTACGAGAACAAATTATAAACACAAATCTTGTTGTAATCTTATTTATATAATCAAAGATTGCACAGTGTGCAATATGCTGAATTTCTGTACAGCTGTTCCTTTACATTCAAAACATAGAGGAGGTGGACACACTCCATTCATCCCTTCTCTCTGGAGGCCAAAATTAGATGTTTCAATTCTTATCCATTGTTAAAACTGTTCTGTTGCACTTATTCTGTACTCAGGACATTTTTTTCTTGTCAATTCTCTAATTTCTTAATAAAATGGCATGCCTTTCACAACCTTATATTTTATTAAATTATCTTCCAGTCAATTAAAGTGCAGTCACTGCTGTAAGGAGCCAATTTGTGCACAGCAAGCTGCCATGAGCAGCAAAGTGACAACGGCCAGATAGTTTATTATTTTTAACGAACAGCACAATAGAACAGGCACTGAAAAGGCCATCAGGATACAAAATGTGGGAACAAGTGTAGATCATTAGCACTTTGATTGTGCTCTGCCATTCAATTGGATCATTTCTAATCTGATAATCCTCATTCTCCTGCCTTTTCCCCATAACCCTTGGAATCCTGTACTAATTAAAACTCAATATCAGCCTTGAATATGGTTAATGGCTCAGCTTTGACAGCACTCTGTGATAAAGAATTCCACAAATTCACTACCTTCTGAGAGAAGAAAATGCTCCTCATTTCTGTCTTAAATCTGCAATCCCTTATTCCGAAATTATGACCTCAGGTTCTAGACTCTCCGCAAGGTAAAATGATCTTTCTGCACCTACCCTGTCAAGTCCCGAAAAGGTTTGTACGTTTCAATAAGATCTCCTCTCATTCTTCTAAACTACAATGATTACAAGCCCAACTTACTCAACCTCTCCTCATAAGAAAATCCGTCCATACCCACTATCAACCCAGTGAATGTTCTCTGGACTGCCTCCAATGCCAGCATATCATTCTTTGGATAAGGGGGTCAGAACTGTTCAGAGTTTTCTAGGAATGGTCTGACTACCATGTAGTTTATGTGGCTTTTAGCAAAATTTTATTATTTTTCTACACTGATGTTGATTATTAGATAAATATTAGTCAGGGCAATGGCGTAAACTCCGTGTTCTTGGGATATGCCATGGAAACTTTTGGAGGTACGAGAGGATGAGGGTTTGATTTAATATTTTATCCAAACAATTGCACCTCCTATAGTGCAGCACACTTTCAGTACAGCTTGGAGTGTCAACTTGGCTTATGTAATCAAATCTCTGGACTGTAAATCAAACCCATACAGGTAATTGTTAGTCCTCAATTCTAATCTTTAATAAATGTAATTTTGTTAATTTGATTTTCATTAGAGAATTGTATTTATGTGTCACACTTCAGGAAATCTGACTATTTTACTCTGGAAGAACTTTGTATAGTTTTAATGAAACTTACACAGTATTGAGTTTAGCTATCAAGGGAATGAGTTTTCAGAGCATGAATTGCCGTAAGAGTTATATTAGAATCAGATGAAGCCATTTGTGGAATGATGTTTCACACACTACACTTAAGTTCAAGGTAATGGATTTTGCTCAGCTGAAACATTTAGACTTATTCATTTAGGATCTTCAGGCGATTGTTTCTTGGCATTCCTACCTAGGAATGGGTAACAGTAAGGGATGGTATTTAGGTTAAAGAGCTTTGAGGATTATTGTGGGCTGGGAGGCAGAACTTCAGTCATGTTACATTGACATTTTAGGGTCTTGTGTTCAGAATTAGAATTCAGCCCACAATGATGTGCCCAGCAAGTTGCCAAATTAAACTAATCCCTTCTGCTTGCCCTTGGTCCATATCCCTCCTTGCATATTCATGTGCTTATCTAAAAGTCCCTTAAATGTCCCTATCGTATCTGCCTCCACCACTACCCCTGGCAGTGTATTCCAGACTCCTAACACTCTCCATGTAAAAAAACTTGCTCCTCACATCTCCTTTGACCTTTCCCCCTCTCAACTTAAATGCATGCCCCCTAGACTTTGGATATTTCAACACTGGGAAGAAGATTCTGACTGTCAATCCTATCTATGCATCTCATATATTTGTAGACTTCTATCAAGTCTCCCCTCAGCCTCTGCCGCTTCAGAGAAAACAACCCAGGTTTTTCTAGCCTCTCCTTATAGTTTACTCTAACCCAGGCACCATCCTGGTAAATCTGGTAGCTCCATGGTTAGCACTGCTACCTCACAACACCAGGACCAGGGTGCAATTCCAGCCTCAGGTGACTGTCAGTGAGGAGTTTGTACGTTCTCCCTGTGTCTGCATGAGTTTCCTCCGGGTGCTTCGATTTCCTCCCACAGACCAAAGATGTGGAGTTTAGGAGAATTGGCCGTGCTAAATTCCCCACAGCGTCCAGGGATGTGCAGGCTAGGGAAGTGCAGGGTTACAGGGATAGGGCGGGTCCGGGTGGGATGCTCTTTGGAGGATCGGTGTGGACTCAATGGGCCGAATGGGCTGCTCCCACACTGTAAGGATTCCATGAAACATCTTCTGCACCCTTTCCAAAACCTCCACATCCTTCTGGTAATGTGGCTACCAGAATTAAAAACAATACCCTAAGTGTGGCCTAACCAAAGTCTTCCAAAACTTCAGTAATGATTGAGATTTTAGGACCTTGTGTTCAGAATTAGATATATTGTGAATTGCAGAAATGGTTGCAACAGAGTCGAGTGTTTGTGAGTTCTGTGAAATAAATAATAACACAGCTTCACTTGGATGAAGCATCTTTTTGTTATCTTGAATTAATTATTTAAGATTGGCCTGGTCCCAAGCCAAAATATTTTGATTGTGGGATTGAGATTTGAGAATGGAGAAAACTAGTGGAAATGGATACTTTTGGAGTTGCTTTACTCAAGACTTAAAGAGTGGTGTCATGATTCTTTGGTTAAATTGTAGATGGGCTGCATGTAGATTCAGTGTTCATACCTCATGACCATGGTTGTAATGTGGGGTGAGAAATTCCTCAATGCTGGGATCCTCTTTGCCTTGTTGGCTGCCTCTATGTTCAGCAGAGAAGCTAACTGCTGAGCTGAGAGCACATCAGGTGCCACCAATTCTTTCTTTTTTCCTATTCATTAATGGGACAAGGGCATTGCTGGCTTGGCAGCATTTATTGCCCATCTCCAATTGCCCAGAGGCCAGTTCAGAGTCAACCACATTACTGTGGGTCTGGAGTCACATGTAGGCCAGACCAGGTAAGGATGGCAGTTTCCTTCCCTAAAGGATATTAGTGAACCAGATGGGTTTTCAGATTCATGGTCATCATTAGATTCTTAATTCCAGATATTTATCGAATTCAAATTCCACCATCTGCCGTGGCAGGATTCGAACCTGGGTCCCCAGAACATTATCTAGGTCTCTGAAATAACAGTCCAGCAATAATACCATTAGGCTATTGCCTCCCCTCCTAATGGTATATTATCTGTCTTAAAGGCACACTGCAACAAGAGATACTTATAGAGTGTTAAACATGAAAAATGGAGCAGTGGAACTGGGAGAAGATTCCAGTCTGAAGGAAGGAGCACTGGAATGTTTGGGGTGGAGTTGGGGGAGGTGAAGTGAAGTCAAGGTTCCAGAGGTGGTCAGGAACACTACAGCCCCCACCGTGAGAAAAGAGTCGGAGCAATGCACATGGATGGTCAAAACCAGTGCACAAAACCATTCCCCACAATTTATTTTATCCTTCTCTCACTGGTCACCGCACTCCACCCCCAACCCTTATTGTGAGCATTTCCTGATATTGAGGATATCTACCTAACATCAGGATAGTTCACCTTGCCCACCCGCACCTTAGTCTAACATTCACACCTCTAACATTCACATGTGCCACTGCTTCCCTGTAGCTCCAGCTATTCATTTCTTTTCAAGATGGCGGAGGCGTAGCAATGCAAAGCGTTGGGTCCTCAGCCCAGGAGCCCAGAAACTGTCTACTCTGTCTGCTTTACTTCTTTTTCTGTTTCTACACTTTTTTTTGTAATGTTTCCATTTATTACGGTACCTTAACTTCTTTTAACAACTTTGGTGGAAAGTGTGTTCTTCCGGCCCAGGCCCAGTGACGTACTGCCCAGAATGGCAGTATTGGTCTGGCAACTGGTGGTGCGGTCTCCCGGTGTGGTGGTCTCATCCAGGAGAGGCCATCTTGACCCAGAATGGCTTTCTAGTCTGGGCGTGGAGGTTTCATCCTGTTGTGGAGGTCTATTTCAGCTGCTTGCAGGTAATCCAGTGTGAATCCTGCCCAGTGTGAAGGTCTACTCCCAGTGTGGAAGTCACTTCCTTGTTTCGGAGGCAGCTTCCGAATCTCCCAGTGGCCCAGTGTGGAGGTCTCATCTTGGCATGGCGGGGCAGTCTCAACTCAGCCCTGCATAGCAGTTTTGGCCTGGTTTTCCAGCATACCCTGAATCCAAGGGTCGTTAATTGATCTGTGATAAACTTTTACTTTTATATTCTTCTTTTTAATGAATTCTGTCGTTAATTTAAGTATCATGGTATGGTGACTTATAAAACGTTTCACAGTACTTTTTTTGTAAAAATACACATGAAAATAAATTGTCATTTTATCAATCAAATACAGCATGACATAAAAACTGACACTCTGTCCTCTCTCCAGCAGAGCAAAATGGCACCCAGGAGCAGAGCAGAAGAAATTGTGTACTAGCCACCTACATCTCCTGAGAACAACGAAGTAGTCTCTCAGCATCATCAAGGCAGCTATGACAGACATCATGGAGGTCTTTTTAAAATAATTTATTTTTGGAATGTGTGCATCACTGACAAGGCCAACATTTATTTTCTACCTCTAATTAGCTTGACAATGTAGAAGTGAGTCATCATTTTGACGCATAGACACACTCATTGTATTTTATTTTGTGTTGAAGTTTGATACGGCTGAATGGCTTGCGAGGCTATTCAGTGGGCAGGTAGACATTGTTATGGATTAGACCAAACACCCTCAAAATATTCAGAAGTTAGTCTAGAACCTAACTTTTTCTTCTTTTAAAGGTAAATGTAAGGTGTTGCATTCCAGATGCAACTCGATTAGTCAAACTACTGGATTTAAAGCAAAACACACTTTATTCATCCACTATAATTAAAATACAACAAAAGAAAGAAGCAATTGGCATAATTTAACTCTATTGGAAGATTTAACAAGATAATAGATACAGTAACTCTGACTAATTAACTGTTCCAATATAGTAGCATTCCATGAACACACCCTTGGCAGAATGCAGATTAAGAACACAGATGATCTCACATACAACTCCCATAGCGGGTAAAGAACCCCCAGCTTTTGGTTGTAACTGAGAGAGAGGGAAGAATAGCTTTAACTTTTTTAACAGCCCAACAGCAACTGCTAAAAGCTAAACTGAAAATCCCTGGTTCTGTGGGAGTCTGAACCTAGTCATTCAGGCTGCTTCAAAAAAAAATACCCGAGGCCTCACAAGCTATTTACTGTAGTGGCTCTGTAGACTACTTGGCACCTCTGCCTTAAAACCTCTCTTCAAAAAAAAACCCAGGACAAAATAACCTCTTCAAGCCACACTATCATCACACCATATTGCTGAGATTGTGGGTGCTTATTGGCCAGACTGGATTAATGGGTAAGATTTTCACCCTGAAGAATAATAGCAAACCAGATGGGATTTTTTCAACAATCCATGAGACATTTCATGATTGTGATTAATGAGGCTAACATTTCCGTTGCTAATTGTTGAATTCATAATTCAACTTTCCATTGCCACCTTGTGGATACATGAGTTCATTCCTGGAACAGACCTCTGGTTTATTTGGCATGAAGGAAGCACTGTGCTGCAGTTGTGACCTTGGACTTCCCACTTTCCAACCACAGCCCTTTCCCTCCAGCCAGTGCTTTCTGCATTTATCCCCTTTTTATTCTTTGCTTTCAGACATGCAAACATTGCCAACTACCAAACAGAAAGACAGAGTGACAGCATTCATAAGGAGATCTTACCAATTGTTCTGACACTTGCAGCCAATATTGGCAATACAGTTTCTTAGGTGTAATTATAGAATTCAGATGGGAAGAAAGAGTCCACAGGCAAAAGCAGGCTGAAATTAGGCCAAGGAAAAAGAACTATTCAGTAGCCAGCTAACCTGAGGATGAGGACAGAGATGAGCTCCATTGCCGAGGACTCAAATGAAGATCTCAATCAAGTATCTATGATGAGACCCCTGATGGGCACTCACCCAAGATGCTGTATGCATGCTGGCCTCCCAAGCAGTCTTCTGTTACTGTCATATAGAATGGAGTCTGGCTCCATGTAGGCAGAGGGTACTGCATAGAGCATGCTTCTCCCATAGACTCTGCTCTATCTTCCTGCCATGCTGTAGTCCCACTATCACTGCTAACCCATACCTGTTACAACCTTAGCGTTGGCCAGTTACATACTCCTCTGTTCTCCCTTTGTGGATGCAGTAGCACTCACTGTCAAATCCAGCAACTTACCCAAAACCTCCAAAGTAAAGCTCTACAAAGTGTATGACTGGCATCTGAATATTTAAGAGAACAAAACATTTGGGATTGACAGGAATCTAAGAAAAGGCGAAGGGATGGCTTTGTGAATTAATGATAGTATTGGCACAATAGAGAGGGATGCCCTAAGTTCAGGATACCAGGATGCAGCAACAGTTCAGGTAAAAGATGAGAAATGATAAAGGCAAGAAGTCACTTGTGGGAGTGATTTACAGGCCTTGACAGGAACCACACAATAGGGTGGAGCATAAAGGAAGAAATAATGGGATTTTGTTAGAATGGCACGATGATAATCATGGAAGATTTTAATGAGCATATTGACCGGAAATGTCAGATAGGCAAGGTAGCTTAGATGATGAGTTTGTAGAATGTTTTCAAGGTAGGTTCTTAGAACAGTTAATCAGGTTATCCTAGATCTGGCATTGTGCAATGAAATAGAATTACTGAATGATCTCAGACTGAACTCATCTCTTGGTTGCAGTTACCACAATATGATTAAATTTTCCATTCAGTTTGAGGAAGAGTGGGCTTAAGGCTACTTTTCAAAATTTAGATAATGGTAATTATGATGGTTTATAAGGGAAACTGGCTGAAAAGAATTGCCAAATTAAGTTGCAAGAGTCAATACAGATGCAGGGGCAGACGTTTAAGGGAATATTTCGGAATGTCATTCCAACAAGAAAGAAAAAAATTCCAATGGACTGACCCATCACCTCTGATTAACTGGAAAGATTAAAAATAGTTTTAAACCAGAAGAAAAAGTGTGTTGGTTCTATAGTAAGTGAGACCAGAGAATTAATAATGGAAAATAAGGAGATGACAGATGAATTGAATGGGCATTTTTTTATATTATTCTTCATGGCAGTGGAGACAAGTAACATACTGGAAGCAGTGATAAATCAGGAGATGGAAGGAACTCATAAAGATCACACAAACAACAGAGAAGTGATATTGAGTAAATTATTGGAGCTGCAGTCTGATAAGTGTCAGGTTATGATGGACTTTATCCCACAGTTTTAAAAGAAGTGGCAAGTGAGATATTTGATGCATTGGTTTTAATTTTCCAAACTCCTTTGATTCTGAAGGTCCCATTAGATTGGAAGATGGCGAATGTACTTTATTTATTCAACAAGAAAAAGAAACAAAAAGCAGGAAACTTCAAGCCATTTAACTTAAAATATTCTGGCAAAATGTTAGAAGCTATTGTTAAAGAAGTTAGAGTGGAACACTGCTCTGTGATGTGAAGGCAGACATGCTTGTATAGCATAAAAGCTATGCTGACAGGGACATCTGGCTACTCAGGTGAGTCAACTGAAACTGGAGAAAATCTGGCACAGTTGGCTTCCTGGTATTAGAATTAATTTTGCTTCACTGCTCAGTAAGGAAGTTGACATATAGCTATCCTGAGAGTCTTTCCCATGGTACTCTGCTACTTGCATAGTGACGTGCCTCAGCACTCACACTTATCTGTGGAAGAGTACTAGATTTGTGAAAATGCCAAGGTAAGTATCCTTGCTTTCATGCAAAGTATGGAAACCTGTGGAGATCATGAAACTCTGACTCTGAGTAGAGGTGACTTCAACTGAAACTGTCGGAGTTGTTTGTGAAAGGCCTACTGCAGTATTCTTAAGCACCACACTGATATGCCATAAATAGCCAGTCCAGAGAGAATAATGAGGTCTTTTCCAGACAGTTTGTCAGGATTTGGAGATTACTGATGGACCATCCAATGCACTAAACGATTCCTTATTCATAGTTTTTAGTTCCACTTTCACAGCTTTACCCAGGACTAATTGTCGATGACTGACATAACAGAGTTAGAACACGTCTGTCCTCTGTCAAGATGGGTCCTGAATCATCCTTTTACGCTTGCTGCTATTGTGTGTGCTGTATCTCCCAGCATGTAGGCAGCATGCTAATTTCTGAGGTGTTTCGGCATGGTGCAAGTCACTTAAAACCCCTGCTTTCTTTCCTCTTGAAGCTGGATTAAAGACTTGCAAAAGACCGAGAAAGAGAAGATAGACTTGGGGCAATTTAGAAACTACCAAATGAGACAGCAGATAAGTAACCATTCTTTGGGCCATCAAGTTTAGAAGGCTCAATCTTCTATCCGGACATTGGTCAGTAAAGCAGTAAATTAATATAGTTATTTCCTCTCTGGATGAAGATCTGATTCAAAGATCTCATATTACTCCAGCTCATTGTGGACAACAGGTCCAGTGTGCTTTGGACGGATGCTTATGAACTTGCTGATCCCCTCCTTATCCTCTCCATCATGTGGTTTGAGTTGTAAGATGTACTGTAAACCATTGTGAATCACAGAACGTGCACACAGAAATGACTTGTTAGCCTGGATGAACACAGCAGGCCAAGCAGCATCATAGGAGCAGAGAGGCTGACGTTTCGGGCCTAGACCCTTCATCAGAAAAGGGGGAGGGGAAGGGGGTTTTTGAAATAAATAGGGAGAGAGTTGGAGGCGGATAGAAGAGGGATAGAGGAGAGGATAGGTGGAGAGGAAA
>NC_063332.1:35982041-36005533 GCF_021869965.1 Rhincodon typus | reverse complement strand
CTTTCCCTCCCCACCTTTATCTGCTTTCCGGAGGGACAACTCTCTCCGTGACTCCCTTGTCCGCTCCACACTCCCCTCCAGCTCCACCACACCCGGCACTTTTCCCTGCAACCGCAGGAAGTGCTACACCTGCCCCCATACCTCCTCCCTCACCCCCATCCCAGGCCCCAAGAAGACTTTCCACATCAAGCAGATGTTCACCTGCACATCTGCCAATGTGGTATACTGCATCCGCTGTACCCGGTGTGGCTTCCTCTACATCGGGGAAACCAAGCGGAGACTCGGGGACCGCTTTGCAGAACACCTACGCTCGGTTCGCAACAAACAACTGCACCTCCCAGTCGCGAACCATTTCAACTCCCCCTCCCATTCCTCAGACGACATGTCCATCCTGGGCCTCCTGCAGTGCCACAACGATGCCACCCGAAGGTTGCAGGAACAGCAACTCATATTCCGCTTGGGAACCCTGCAGCCCAATGGTATCAATGTGGATTTCACAAGTTTCAAAATCTCCCCTCCCCCTACCGCATCCCAAAACCAGTCCAGCTCGTCCCTGCCTCCCTAACCTGTTCTTCCTCCCACCTATCCCCTCCTCCCACCTCAAGCCGCACCTCCATCTCCTACCGACCAACCTCATCCCGCCCCCTTGACCTGTCCGTCCTCCCTGGACTGACCTATCCCCTTCCTAACTCCCTACCTACACTCACCTTTCCTGGCCCCATCCCCGCCTCTTCGACCTGTTTGTTTCCTCTCCACCTATCCTCTCCTCTATCCCTCTTCTATCCGCCTCCCACTCTCTCCCTATTTATTTCAAAACCCCCTTCCCCTCCCCCTTTTCTGATGAAGGGTCTAGGCCCGAAACGTCAGCCTCTCTGCTCCTATGATGCTGCTTGGCCTGCTGTGTTCATCCAGCCCTGCACCTTGTTGTCTCGGATTCTCCAGCATCTGCAGTTCCTACTATCTCTGACTTGTTAGCCTAACTGATCCACAACTGATTATTTTCCATACAAAACTCCTCCATCCCTTTTCATCAAACTGAATCAACATAACATTCTATTTCTCAAGTGTTTAACTTTCCTTTAGACGCATCTAAGTCGTTCAATGAGAAGTTTCTCAGTATAGCATAAATGTTAGTCAGTTCCACCACCAGCCTCACTTCAGTTTTCACTCAAAATGCATCAAGTGATCTGGCCTCTGGTGAAACAGGTACAGCTACAAAGTGCAGAACAGATTGATCAATATCTGAAAGACAAATACAGGGAAAAACGTCAAAGAAGATTCTGAAAGAGGAGTTATGGATGGTTTGTGCACTCTTAGAAGAATTGGAGGAACCAAAGATTGACTTGAAGAGTTAGGTTGCCAGGTTTTGTATACCATGGGGAGCATGGAGATTAGGAACGCTATACAGTCTGGTGTTGATAACACTCTTGAAAATGACAAGGATATTGGAACAGACATATGGACATCTATGGCTTTTGTCCAACAGCTGTGAATAAATGTAATGTTTTGAATCTGGACAGGATAATGTTAAGAATATAGTTACATGTTCAGTACTGCTATAGTGAAAACTGCTGAGTAATGGTGTAGACCTTAAATTAATCTCATCTCTTACTTGTCTGACACTTGCTCCACTTCTTTGCTTCTTGAAAGTACTCCTTAAACATTGCCTCTTTTACCAACTTTTCAGTCATTGCTTATAATAGAACAACAAAGAACAAAGAAAATACAGCACAGGAACAGGCCCTCCAAGCCTGCACCGACATGCTGCCCATCACAACTAAAACCCCCTCCCCTTCCGGGGACTGTATCCCTCTATTCCCATCCAATTCATGTATCTGTCAAGACGCCCTTTAAAAGTCACTATAGTATCTGCTTCCATTACCTCCCCCGGCAGCGAGTTCCCGGCATCCACCAACCTCTGTGTAAAAGACTTGTCTCATACATCACCTTTAAACATTGTCCCTTGCACCTTAAACACATGACCCCTGGTAACTGATTCTTCCACCCTGGGAAAAAGCTTCTGACTGTCCACTCTGTCCATGCCCTTCATAATCTTATAGACCTCCATCAGGTTGCCCCTCAACCTCCGTCGTTCCAGTGAGAACAACCCAAGTTTCTCTAACCTCTCCTCGTAGCTAATGCCTCTGTACCAGACAACATCCTGGTAAATCTTTTCTGTACCTTCTCCAAAGCCACCACATCCTTCTGGTAGTGGGGGTGACCAGAAATGAACACAATATTCCAAATACGGCCTGACAAAGGTTCTATAAAGCTGCAACATTACCTGCCAATTTTTAAACTCAATGCCCCGGCCAATGAAGGCAAGCATGCCATATGCCTGGTTGACTACCTCCTCCACCTGCGTTGCCACTTTCAGTGACCTGTATTCCTGTGCACCCAGATCCTTCTGCCTATAAGTACTCTTAAGGGTTCTGCCATTTACTGTATATTTTCCATCTGGATTAGACCTTCCAAAATGCATTATCTTACATTTTTCTGGATTAAACTCCATCTGCCATCTCTCTGCCCAGGTCACCAACTGATCTGTATCCAGCTGTATCCTTTGATGGTCCTCATCGCTATCCGCAATTCTACCAACCTTTGTGTCATTGGCAAACACAGAACATAGAACATTACAGCGCAGTACAGGCCTTTCGGCCGTCGATGTTGCGCCAACCTGTGAAACCAATCTGAAGCCCATCTAACCTAAACTATTCCATTGTCATCCATATGTTTATCCGATGACCACTTAAATGCCCTTAAAGTTGGCGAGTCTACTACTTTTGCAGGCAGGGCATTCCACGCCCTTACTAATCAGACCAGTTTCTTTCTCCTCCAAATCATTTATATATATATTACAAACAGCAAAGGTCCCAACACTGATCCCTGGGGAACACCACTAGTCACAGCCCTCCATTCAGAAATGTACCCTTCCACTGCTACCCTCTGTCTTCTATGACCGAGCCAGTTTTTATCCATCTTGCAAGCTCACTTCTGACCCCGTGCGACTTTATCATCTGTATCAGCCTGCCATGAGGGACCTTGTCAAAGGCCTTACTGAAGTCCATGTAGACAACGTCCACTGCCCTACCCTCATTGATGATCTTCATCACTTCCTCAAAAAACTCAACCAAGTTAGTGAGACGTGACCTCCCCTTCACAAAACCATGTTGCCTCTCGCTAATCTGCCCACTGATTTCCAGATGGGAGTAAATTCTGTCTCAAAGTATCCTCTCTTCTTTATGTTGAGGTCAATTTTCATCTGATTCCACTTCTCTGAAGTAGTTTGAGATGTTTTTATATGTTAAAGATGAAACATAAATACAAGTTTTTAATGTTGTTCTGGGGTCCCTACAGGTCAAACACTAGTTTAAGAGGCGATAGCAAAAAGTAATGTAGGATTATGATGTACAGCTAAGTTTACCTGGCAAAGAAACAATAAGTACCATCATGCTGTAAACATTCTGTGATTTTAATAGTGAGCCAGGACATGATCATGATTAAGCTTCATTCACAATACTTCTCCCAGTTTTGATCCTTTCATGTGGTGGGAGATATAGATGTTCCAGAAAGCATCCAAAGGACTGCCCCATTCAATTAACACCTCATTTTAAAAGGTATTATCACCATGACTGAGAAACTCCATCTGTCCTCTCCAACAAATATAATAGATTCTATGACATTATTTCACAGAAGAGAGGAGAGATATCCCTGCCCAATATCTATCCCCCAAATCAGGCCACAGAAATAGATTATTAAATTATCACATTTCTGTTCGTGGGAGCATGCTGTGTGAAAATTAGTTGTTTGGTTGCCATGTCTCCCACATCACAACAGAGATAATGGCCTAGATCTTCCTATCCCTAGTCCTGGTCGGACAATAAAATGCATGTTTACCATTACAGGAGCTCTCAATGACAGCCTCTGGGTCAGGAGCCTACTCAGCTGAAGTGGTCTTGTTCAGTAATCCATGCAGCCAAAAGCAGACTGGATTGATGATGAAACCATGCCTTCTTTCAATTCGTCATTTTTCAAGCTATAAACTCAATATACTACTTTCACAGTCACAGAAAGAAGGTAAGAGTGTAAATTACATGAAAGGTAGGGTGCCAATTGGGTGGAGGTAAGGTTTTCTGATGAGTAATGGGGTTGGGGTGGCAAGTAAGTACAGGGGTAAGAGTGCCAGGTAGGTGAGTGAATTCTGAGGTGGGTCAGTCAGGTTAATGTTAGGCAGGTAAAGGGACTTTCAGGGCTGGCCTTGTCCGAGGGTTGGACTTGGGGATATGGAGATATGGGTGGGATTGGCGGGTCAGGTCAAGTTAGGAATATTTGGACCTGAAACAATATCTTCCCATTAGCAGATCTCTTTTACTAAAATAGTTAAGAAGTACTTCATTGGGATGTCCAGTGTCTGTGAATGTCACTCGTAAATATAAATATTGCGTTTTGTCCATGGCAAGTGCACATCTTATACTTATAATATAACCTTTTACATCCCAGTATCATTCTTATGAATCTGCATTGTACCCTTTCAAGGACAAAATGTTCTTCCTGCAGAAAAGTGTCCAGAACTGGACAAAGTAGGTAGATCTAACCAGAGCTTTATTTGACTCTAACATAGCCCAATGTCTCTGTAATCCAGCCCTTTCTTGGCATAAAGGACAACATTCCATTAACCTTTTAAATTTTTTTTGTATGTGCCCAGATGACTTTATGTGGTGAAAATGAGCTGAGGAAATAAGACAGAGCTGACATAGATAAAGAACTTAGTAGACTATGATCCTGGGCAGCAGGTGCTGTATGGTTATTTACTGTAATCTGCACATGAAGTAATATTTGAGATGGCATGGTGATAATACAGTGACATTGATGACAAAGTAATGATGTTTGGAAGGGGTTAGGTGCTTCAATATCTTTTCAACCTATAAATCTGAGAGGTCTGTGAAATTTAGTTTTGCCATGAAAAGTATCTTGCTTACTATTGCTACTTCTTTGTGTCAGAATAACAATTATTGTAATTTGGCACTTTAAGCAAAAGCATATGCTGTCTGCCTTAAACAATTCAACCAAATTCTGTGCTGCCAATCCATGGATTAGAAAAAAAACCCACAGAAGTTGACAGTAAGCACAGCTGTCACCTGCAGTACTACTATCAAACTCAGTGCCAAATTAACTTTCAACCAATAGTTGTGATTTATTTGCTTGGAAAATTGAAACATCTGCAGAACTGCACTGTTTGTTGGGCCATATTAAGGGCAAATCATGTTTAAATAAATTTGAATTTTAAAAATACGTATGAATGAGTTATATATAGCTCTGCAGTTATGTTTTCAGAAAAGAAAGACAAAAAGAAAATTATTAGCAAGGGTCAAGGAACAAAGGTCAAAGGTCCAAACTCAAAGGATAAAATGGGATGACTTCTTACATTTCCCTGTGATTCCTGTTAGTGACATTAAAGTGCTCAGTACCATTGATTAATGGGAAATCTTTGGTTCAAATGGAAAGTCAGTTGGGCTTTAGTCTTGAATAGAAATAACATTACAGCTTTCAGAATTTGAGGTCAGCAATAGTGGAAATTTGTCAGTTGCTCAGGCTAGAGAGAGAGAGATCTTTTCAGCTGACCTGCATTCTGTATCTTCTTTTGATAGAAAGTCTCATTTTCTGCTGCAAACTTCCCAAAGTCACACAGGTGTACAGGAAAACGGCAGCTCCTGTCCAGAAGATGTTGCTTCAACACAAGGCCTCTGCCAAACCTGTTTGTCCAACAATTAAAACCACAAAACCTATTCCTTATCTCTCTTAAAAATTTTGCTTGCCTTCTTTCCCCAAACTCACTTGACACTTTGCAACTGTTAGGTGAACCACAACATGACTTGACTTTCAATTATCATAAATATCATAGAATCCCTACAGTATGGAAGCAGGCCATTAGGCCCATCCAGTTCACACTGATTCTCCGAACAGCTTCCCATCCAGACACACACCCCTACTCTATTCTTGTAACTCCGCATCTCCCATGACTAATCCACCTAGCCTGCACATCCCTGTACATAATGAACAATTTAGCATGGCCAATCTACCTAACCTGCATATCTTTGGATTGTGGGAGGAAACTGGAGCTCCTGGAGGAAACGTATGCTGGTGTGGGGTGAATATGCAAACTCCACACAGACAGTCGCCCCAGGGTGAAATCAAACCTGGGTCCCTCCGTTAGTTCCAAGAAGTCACATGGTAAGTCTTATTCAACCCAGAAGTTACCAAATAGTTCCAGTTCTTTCCAGTTTCCTTCACATATTGATTTTTAAGAACTAAATATTCCCAAAACAATTTATTCACCAAACCAGAGGGTGGTGACTTTGGAACTCATTGCCATAGAAGGGCAATACTTCAACATTCCATTGGTATGTTCTCTCAATCTCCTAGTGATCATGAGAGCCTCAGTATATTACAGTCCAGCTATAAAAACTGTATTGAGAAAGTTTTAAATCTAGCTTGAAGAAGAAATTTACTCTTCTCTAGTCTTCTTGTCTATTTAAAATAATGGTTGCACGATAGATTGACATGAAGTGCAGGTCTCACAACCTCTGTCAGATTTGCAGTTATTCATATGCATAAATTAGTGCATAAGTGGTGCTGGTGATGGATGCAGCATTCACAGCAAGGAGCTAATGGTGCAATGCATCTCATCAAAATGACATTACACTTTACAAAAAACATACCATATTGAGACAAAATAATGTTGTTAAGTAACATGGGTTGCTTTCCGTGGGAAAGTGATGAATGAGTTTGATATAGCATACAAGGCATATGTCACCAGTAATGATCATGGTTTATTGATGATTGAAAAATCTGTCACATATGCATTTCTGTTGCTTGAAAGGATACAGTACCATAAATTTTTAAAGATGTAATCATATTGGTAGTATTAGATTTGTAGTCGAAAGAAAGTACTGTTGTTCTCGTCCTGCAAGGGTTGCAAATTAAACAAAGTACTTTGTTCCAGTTCCCAAGATGTACAGTTAACTACCTTATAGGGTGTTAAGCAAGAAAAAAAAGCTATCAACCAGGTTTTTAGAAAATACTTATGGGTTTATTATCAAAAATGTCATTTCAAAGAAGTTCAGTATTTTATTAACATGAACAGATATGGTAATATAGAAGTGTAATAAACACAGAGAATGTAGGAGAAACTCAGCAAGTCTTGCACCAGCTGTTCAGAGAGAAACAGAGTTTTGAGTCCTTTATCACCCTTCTTCAGATCAGTTCAGAAGAAATCATATTGTACTAAAATCTATAACTCTGTTTCTCTCTGCGCAGATGGTCCCAGACCTGCTGAGTTTCCTCAACATTCTCAGCATTTGTTTCAGATTTCCAGTAACCACAACATCTTGCTTTTAATGTAGAAGTGTAAGTGCTTATCCCTCTAAATATCCCCAAAACACACACTCAGACACCCAGAGGTACTTCCTTCTTTTCAGGAAAAGAGAGAAAGAACAGATTTATCTAAAAAGATTTGCTTTCTGAAGAAAAAGACACTTTGCCAACTCTTGAAGGTAAAAGGATAAAGCCCATGTGTTCAGGAGTCTGATGTTCTGGCACACATGGCCAATCATGCATGGTTATCTTTTAAAATTTGCAACAACAGCTTGCTTAGGAAATATAATCTTTGTGTTATTTCAATTGGTTTTTCAAGAGAACAAATGGGTTTCACCCTGACTAAAGCTCCGCTTTCAACACCAACGTGAATCTTGTTCATACATGTATTCAAACTTATACATCTTCTACCCAATGGAAGAAGGTGGAAGAGAGTATACTGGGATGGGAGGGTCTTTGATTATGTTGGTTGCTTTCCTGAGGCAGTGGGAAATGTAGATAGGGTCAGAGAGTCATAGAGATCCCTCTAAACCCTTCCTATTCATATGCCCATCCAGATACTTTTTAAATATTATAATTCTACCAACCTCCACCACTTCTTCTGGCAGTTCATTCTCTACAGGCTCCACTCTCTGCATGGAAAAGTTACCCCTTAGGTCACTTTTAAATCCTTCCCCTCTCACCTTAAACTTATGCCCTCTAGTTTTGGATGCCCCTATCCTGTGGAAAAGACCTTGACTATTTACCCTATCCATGACCCCCATGATTTTATAAACCTCTGTAAGGTCACCTCTCAGCTTCCAACGCTCCAGGGAAAATAGCCTCAGTCTATTCACCCTCTCCCTATAGCTCAAAGACTTCAACCCTGGCAACATCCTTGTACATCTTTTCTGAACCATTTCAAGTTTAACACCATCTTTCCTCTAGCCAGGAGTCCAGAACTGAACACAGTATTCCAAAAGTGGCCTAACAAATGTCCTGTACAGCCGTAACATGACCTCCCAACTTCTATACTCAATGAAAACCAAAAGAACTGCAGATGCTGTAAATCAGGAACAAAAACAGAAGTTGCTGGAAAAGCTCAGCAGGTCAGGCAGCATCTGTGAAGAAAAAAATCAGAGTTAACGTTTTGGGTCACTGGACACTGTGCTGCCAGAACTGCTGAGCTTTTCTAGCAACTTCTGCTTTTGTTCTATAGTCAATGAATTATGGAATAAATGCCAAGCATACCAAGCACCTTTTTCACTACCCCGTCTACCTGCGACTCCACTATCAAGGAACTATGAACCTGCATTCCAAGGTCTCTTTGTTCAGCAACACTCCCCAGGACCTTACCGTTAAGTGTGTATGTCCTGCCCTGATTTGCTCTACCAAAAGTGATTCAATGGATGGAAGGCTGGTTTGTGTGATGGACTGGGCTGTGTTCATGACACTATGTTGTTTCCTGTGGTCCTGGGAAGAGCAGTTGCCATACCATGCTGTGATGCATCCAGATAGGATGCTTTCTATGGTACATCTATAAAAATTGGTTAGACTCTTTACCGACATGCTGAATTTCCTTATCCTCCTAAGGAGTAGAGACGTTGTTCTGCTTTCTTGACCATCATGTTGATGTGGGCCATGGACAGATTATTGGTGATCATCACTCCCAGGAACTTGACGCTCTCGACCATCTCCACTTCAGCACCATTGATGCAGAAAGGGACATGCTCTCTACTCCACTTCATGAAGTCAATGACCAGTTCCTTTGTTTTGCTGACATTGATGGGGAGATTGGAGTTTTTACACCATGCCAGTAAGCACTCAGCCTCTTTCTTGTATCATGTCTTGTCACTGTTTAAGATTGGACCTACAACGGTGGTGTCGTTAGTAAACTTGCAAGTGGAGTTGGGGCAGAATTTGGCCACACAGTTGTGAGTTTATATGGAGTATAGAAGGGGTGTGAGTACGCAGCCTTGTCGGGCACTGGTGTTGAGAATTATGATGGAGGAGGTTTTGTCACCTATTCTTACTGATTGTGGTCTGTGGCTCAGGAAATCAGGATTCAGTGACAGTCCTAGGTCTCAGAGTTTGGAGATGTGTTTGTTTGGAATTATGCTGTTGAATATGGAACTATAGTCAATAATTGGAAGCCTGACGTAGGTATCTTTGTTATTCCATGGATGCGTGTAGGACCAGGGATGTCAAAATGACATCTACTGCAGACCTGTTGCACCAGTAGGTAAATTGAAAAGGATCGTGGCAATCTGGTATGCTAGAGTTGACGTGAGCCGTGACTAACTTCTCGAAACACTTCATAACGATGGAGGTCAGACCCACCAGGCAGTGATCATTGAGGCACTCTGTATGATTTTTCTTTGGTACTGGGATGATGCTGGTCTTCTTGAAGCAGGTGGGGAACTTCAGATCACAGTGAGGAGAGATTAAAGATGTCTGCGAATAGTTTGGTGTTTGTTGGTTGGATAGACATGGTGGACCAGAGGGCCTGTTTCTATGTTTTCTGACTCAATGATTCTCAATGACATTGTTATCAACTTTTCAATGTCCACAGTAAACTTTCAATGATCCCTTTTAAAGAATCAACTGCAGCTTTGTGAGCAAGAATTGAAAAAAAATTCTTTCACAATCCTTCAAACCATGAGTTCCCCAAATGATATTAAATATGAAGCATCTTTGTACCAGTTGCCACTGGTGGAGTCAACATGGTGTTGACTCTACCTGAAGAGGTTGCTTCAAGAGAAGGAAAAATTCTGTGCTTTTTTCAATGGAAAAGCATTAGCATTAGCATTGAAGTTGCCAACACATCAGAACTCTAAAACTTCCAAAATATAAATATCTTCAATTTAAACTGCAAGCCCATGTAATGGAAAAACTGAAAATACCTCGTTCAGAACTGATCGTTGCAGGAAACAACCTTCAGAGGTGCAAAATTACATTAATTAGCAATCCTTTGCTCAAAATGTCTGACTTTGTCTGGTGTCTGATTCAAATAACATCACTGCATTCCTAAAGAAGATGCTGGAAATAGCATCGCAAAATATTTTGAATTGAGGTGATTAATTTTCAAAGCCTCAAAGAGGACAATGATTGTTTTTCCCCTTCCCTTACTACCTATCAGGCTACCAATGCACCCAATCAGGGAATGAGTCCTTGGATATCTTTACATTCAATAGTCCGATGCTTTGCAATATTTTCCATCTAAAGAGGTTGGCAATCAAATTATTTTGTACCCAATGCAAGATACACTGCAACAGCTCACTCCATCTCCAGCAACTTCCAAGCTAGGGATCTCTGTTACCCAGAAAACCAAGGGCAGGCAATACATGAGACCACCACCATCTCTCAGTCATCCTCCATCCTGACTTGGAGCTATATTGCCATTCTTTCACTATCACCATGTCAAAATAATGGAACTTCCTTCCTAATATCACTGTGGCTCCATCTTACATTACACAGTTCAAGAGAGCAGCTCATCCCACCTTCTCAAGAGGTGGCCTAGCCAGTGACATTTCAATCTGTAATATTAAAAAACATTTAGACTTATACTGGTTTGTAAGTGTGACCTGGTGCTATAATGATCTATTTCCTTCAGTTTGTCATTCCTCCATCATGACAGCAAGATTCAAAATTTGTTATAGTAGGATTTGCTCACTCAAAATATGTTGCGGCATTTGTCCAACATTTTTCGTTGAGCAAATAAGTTATTGACTAGACTACCTGCTTCATGAATTGGTCTCTGAAGAGAAATTATTTTTTGAATAGACATTCTCACTGAAAAGAACATTGATTAAAATCTTTCAACTGGACTCTACTGATGACTCACCCTTAAAACTGACAGTCACACTGCATAAATAATATAATCTAAAACAACCTTTAAGAACAGATGGAGGGGACTTCTGCATTGTTTAAGATGTTGTCTTTGGATGAGATGCTAAACACAGGCCCATATTTGCCTGTTCAGGTTGTTGTATAGAAGAAAAATGTGAATCCTTCTGATGTTTTGATCAATATTTATTCCTTAACCATTACCAGCCTACAGAAAAAAAACAAGTTATTTATTGCATTGATGTTTGAGGGACCTGACTGTGTATTTTCTACAAATGTGCTGACTTCATATCTGTAATAAAGCTACTTTAGTGGTGAATATTAGTAGTTCTCATCTCTACACAATTGAGTAATTATTTTATGTGTGTGAGAGAGGGAAGGTGCACTTTTTTATTCACTTGTGGGACCTGGGTGTCACTGGCTGGCCAGCATTTATTGAGCATCCCTAGCTGCCCTTGAGAAGGTGATGGTGAGCTGCCTTCTTGAATCGCTGCAGTCAATAAGTTGACCAACAATGCCATTCAGGGGACTTTTGACACAAAGACTGTGAAGGAATTACTGATATATTTCCAAGTCAGGATGGTGAGTGGCTTGGAGGGGAACTTGCATGGTGGTGTTCCCATGTATCTGCTGCCCTTGTCCTTTGAGATGTAAGTGGTCATGGGTTTGAAAGGTGCTATGTACCATGAAGGAAACAGCAAAAGTGCAACAAAGCATCTTCATGTAGAACAAATAGTCTTGTAATGATAAGTACTTCTCCCGTTCCTCCTGTTGCATGCCTCAAGAGTATAACTGAGAAAAGCATTTGAGTCACAGAAAGAAAAATACAATTAAAGATACTCAATCAATGTTTCTTCAGTGATTCAAAATAAATTCATAAATGTTCCCAGATTTGATTTCAAAACTGTGCAGAGACTGACAGCATTACTTTAAGATTTTAGCAATTGATTTCATATGAGTCTGGGCTAAAGATGAAAAAAATCAGTCACAGTTTCGCCTGTTAGATAATGATTGAGTGACTCATATAGGGAAATGTGCCAGGCGTGGGAAGTGAGGTGCAAGCTGAGCTGTAATGCCCCTATCAGTTAAATAGCCTGCCAGTTTTTGTGTACTGACTTGCACAGGAAAGATTCTGTTTGATTTAGGTGCTTGAGGGTGGCCAGAGGCTATGGACTAACTCTGGTATTAATCAATACTTTTAGAATAAGGAAGGAGAAAAGCTGGATAGAGAAAAACAATCACCTTTCAATATTCCACAAAACACATGAGAAAATGTTACACCGATCAAAGACATTCATTTTAGAAGAATGAATGATATCGTGGTGTAAGAATTTGAAATAACAATACTATTTTGAAAGAAACTGTATAGACTTGTATTGACTGTAAAACCATTTTGATATTGCTTTAGATGCTATATTTTAACTTTGAAAAAAGTTATTGTTTTTCGTGTTGGACATTGTCAATACAAAACATTTCCTACAACATTTTAAAATACATTTTGCCATTGTAAGGTTATTGGACGAGTGATCCAGAACCCCAGGTCAAATTTCTGGGGACATGAGTTGAATCACACCATGGTGAATGGTGAACTTTGTATTCAATAAGCATGTCAAAAAAAACACAGAAAAACAGAACAGAACTAAATGATGCAACACTTTGAGCCCGCCATTCAATATGATCTTGACTGATCATCCAACTCAATACCTGTTCCCACTTTCACCCAATACCTTTTGATCCCTTTAGCCCTAAGAACTAATATTAAGGCTTAAGATATAAAATAAACTGGCAAGCAGCATTGGAAGGCTGCAGTAAGGACACTTTGCACATAGGGAAAGGCACCTAGCTTACAGATCAGACCGGGCTGCTTCTCTGGGCTGCTCTCTCTCGCTTCTGCGGTGTTTGCTTATTCAACACCTACCATCATGCTTACACCATCCATATTCTGCCTTGCCTTGCAAATTAGTACAGTCACAAAACCAGACGGTGGGCCCTTCTTGTCAGCAGTCATCAGTCAAAGAGGAATACTGTCCACCAGGTTTGTCCTCAGAATTTAAAGGGAAGGGAGGCTGGAGGAGACAAGTGAGGAGGGGGCTCTGCTGCAGGAGAAATACTGGTGACATATACTTCAGGACTGGGGGGGCTGCAGGCTTGGGGCGAGATGACAGTTCTGAAAGGGATAGCATTATACTCAAAGTGGGATTGCAGTAAAGAATAAATGGGACACTGTCACACTGGAGGGGGATTTATCCATGATCAAGAGCACCCTGGTTTCAAGGAGTTGGTGGGGTCGGGGGGGGGGTGGTGCGGGGGGGGTCATAGTGTCTGACAACACCTGGCATGGTCTTCTCAGAAACCAGGGGCTGTGGGTGGGGGAAGGTGCAGACTCAAATCAACAGGTGAGGTGGGGATCTGGGGTTGTGTGAAACCCATGGGTGTACCAATGAGGGCTACCAGGAATGGGATCTGGATCTAACTGACATATAGAGGCAGAGGCTGCAAATCACTGGCCAAAGGTGCTCACTATCACTTTCCATCTCACTAGAAATCAATAACGTGGAATTGAAAACAAAATGGTTGCAGCCACACTTAGAATGGGCAAGATAAGTGTCTTACCTTTTGTCCTCTATATGCTTTGATCATCTTGCTTCCAGATGCTGCAGCAGGATTTCTGCACAGAAATCAATCTCCAGCATATTGCGTGTGACCCTGAAATTAGGCATCAAGCTGGCACAGTTACAATCGGGCCATGGGGAGACAAGTAGGGTCAAAACAGTACCATTTATAGAAATATACCAAATAATGTACATTGCACTGTCACTCATACCCCCAAGTCATGTTAATAAGTATTTATCTTCCTCTCCATCCCACTGTATCTCAATGTACTCCCTGGTTCTGCAGCTGGATGGGAGAGAGTTTACTTGGCAGTGGGGCCTATTGTTCCTGAAGGTTTGTTTGGGCAGGTCTGGGATGCTTATTCCTGGACAGGCCAGAAATCCCAATGGTCTTCTTCTCAGAGACAAGTGGACCCTCCTTGACATGAACTTTCAAGGTTTGGAGTGGGGGTGGAGGTGGACAGATCAGCACCTCTGGAGAATCCTAACAGGAGGCTTTTCAGGGGCCTGTGTGTGCCTCCTCTTCTGGCTAGGTGCCTTCTAGCATTGCCCAGTGTCTATGTGAAGAAGTGGATTCCCGTGCCCTGTCGCCATGCCTCCAGTCCTGAGGATCAATGGCTGGGCTTCTGGAATACAGGGTGTATGCAGCTCTCCAGCAGACCCTGAAGGTGCTGGGCCTGGCTTCCCATGGCAATCACCAAGCTATCCATGGAGGCAGACAGATGATTGCATGACTCACTTCTGGCAATGAAGCTATTGTCTCCCATATATCTCGCTGCCTTGTTCCTCTCTGTGCATATGGATGAAGTCACCTGTTTGCTAGCACCACAGGGTCCTCTCCTCTCCTGCCTGGTTCTGAGTCGGTGCCTGGTCTCTATAAATCTTCCAAATGCCAGAGGCCTGGAGGGTTTATTCCTTGGCCAGCTGCAGAGCTGTCACAGTGAGGGGCTCACAAGATTGTGCCCACAACCTTCTAAGGGTAATGTGAGGTGTCAGTATGTACTGGTGGGGAGTGCTGGACATAGCCTTGATGACCCTTACTCTTTTGTCTCTGTAGTGTTGATCTCAGAGGTGGAGGAGGTGGCTTCTGGGGGAGCCAGCTATTTCATTGTGGAGGTGCTCGACATACCAGCTGTAACTGCAAGACAGAGAGAGAAGGCACAATGTCCAATGATTAGAAGTGCTGGGCATTGAATGACATGGGCTGTAGGGTTACTTTGAGAGTTACAGTGAAATGAAAAGTGGTACTTACTCTGTTGGTGGGACATTGATACCTTGGTATCACCACAGAAGCAGGCCTGGTCTTCTCCTACAAGAATTAAGAATCTTCATTTGTAGGGGCTGAGGATTCGAATATTGGGCACTCTTTCACCCAGGCAGGCTCCTTCTGCCCTGCTATGGACTGTTTTCTCCTGTAATGAGAGGAAGGGAGGAATTGAGTGAGATCAAAGTGGCTGTTAGTGTTGGTGTAGGTGGTGGAAAAGTGAATAAGAGTTACAGGGAAGTGAGGAGAAGTATAGAGGGCCATACAAGATTAGTGTTAGGGTGATTGGGGGATGGGGGCTGTGTAGTAAACATGGTTGGCTGAAGATGTTGCAGGCAATAGTGAGAGTGGCAGAGCATGCAACTTGTTGCAAGTGGGTGCAGAAGCAAAGATAGAGTAAGTTAACAGAGAGAAGTATGGCACTTGCTGGCACAGAGCAGAGAAGGCTGCCTCCTGCTGGTTGTTCCTGTCTGCATGTCAAGACAGCACTGACCCGGGCAACAACTACAGTGGTTGCCCGGGGCTGATGGCATTGTCTCCTCTGAGGTTCATCCGTAAGGAGGACTCTCCTTTGCACTACTTCCTTGAACAACATGTGCAGGTCCCTTTCAAAGAATCACAGTGCCAGCTTCCCCTTCTGTGATTCTATTCTTGACTAAGCTGGGCAGTGCCAGAATGCCAGCGTTTGTCTGGGCGCACAACAGCCTTTAAAGTATGCTCTAGGCACCAGGGGCATTGGGCTTTTGATGGATATCCACTGACTGGCGAGTTATTCCAGGAATAACGTGTTGTATGTGAGGGATGCAACAGGGGCAGGATAGATAGTTACTCAGGTGAGTTTAGGAAGATATGACAAGACATTCCACGGGGCTTCATGGTGAGAAGCCCTCCAAAAATCTTAATGCAACTGGCACTCAGCAAAACAACATAAGATTCAGCCCAGTGGCATTTCAAGAATCATTACAACTGCAACATACATTGATTTCCATAACATTTGCATCTTCTATTTCTGTTCTGCAAAGCTGAATTCCTCATCTTTTCCCACCAATTCTTTCCTGTCCTTGAAGATTCTCTTGAATGTTTACATCTTTGGATCACTGTTGCACCTTCCTCACTGTATTGTTCTTCTTCAATCTATCCTCAATTTCTGTACTGAGGCTCACTTATAGTGATTTCAACTTCCACCTGAATGCAACAAAATTGAATTCTTTGATTTAGAGTCATAGAGTAATACAGCGTGGAAACAGGCCCTTCAGCTCAAACTGCTCCATGCTGACCAGTGCCCACTCAGCTAGTTTCAATTGCATGCATTTCGTTCCGATCCCTCTCAACTCTTCTCATCAATGTACCTATCCAAATGTTTTTTAAATGTTGCTATTGTACCTGCCTCAATCACTTTCTCTGGCAGCCCATTCCATATACACACCACTCTCTGCATGAAGAAATTGCCCCTCAGGTCCTTCTTAAATCTTTCCCATCTCACCTTAAACCTATGCCCTCTGGTTTTCAATTCCCCATCCAGGGGAAAAAGATTATATGCATTCATCCTATCTATGCTCCTCATGATTTTATACACTTCAATATGGTCATTCCCCCATTCTCCTACATTCCATGGAATAAAGTCCTGTCCTGGTCAACCTCTCCCTATAACTCAAGCCTACTAGTGCTGGTAACATCCTCGTAAATCTTCTTTGCACATTTTCCAGTTTAACTATGTCTTTCCTATTACAGGGTGATCAAAAATGTACACAATACTCCAAGTGCAGCCTCACCAACAACTTATATAACTGTAACATAACGTCCCAATTCCTATACTCAGTACCTCGACTGATGAAGGCCAGCATGCTAAATGCCTTTTTCACCACCCTGTCTACTTGTGACACTGCTTTCAACAAACTCTGATCTTGTACTCCGAGGTCCCTCTGTTCCACAACACTCCTCAGGACCTTACAACATTTTGTATAAATCCTACTTTGATTTGACTTTCCAAAGTGCAATGCCTCACACTTATCTGTATTGAATTGCATTTGCCGATCCTCAGCCCACCTCTCCATCTGATCAAGATCCCTCTGTAATTTTTGATAACCTTCCTCACTATCAACTATACCACCTAATTTTGTATCATCCGCAAACTTACTAATCATGCCTTGTACATTCACAGCCAGATCATTTATGCAACTAACAATAACAAAGGTCTCAGCACCGACCCATGTGGCACACCACGCGTCACAGGTCTCCAATCTGAGAAACAACCTTCAACCATCACCCTCTGCTTCCTACCATCAAGTCAATGTTGAATCCAATTAACTAGCTTTTCCTGGATCCCATGTGACTTAACCTTCATGACTAGCCTGCCATGCAGGACTTTGTCAAAGGCCTTACTAAAGTCTGTATGGACAACATCCACTGCCCTACCCTCATCTATCCTCTTGGTGACCTCTTCGAAAAATTCTTAAAGATTTGTCAGACATGACTTCCCATGCTCAAATCCACGCTGGCTATCCCTAATCAGATCTTGACTATCCAAATGTTGGTTGAGCCTGTCCATCAGTATTCCCTCCAATAAATTGCCTACCACTGATGTCATGCTCACTGGCCTGTAGGTCCCTGGCTTGTCTTTGCTACCTTTCTTAAACAATGGAACAACATTAGCCACCCTCTAGATCATAGGTCATAGAATCTGTACAGCGTGGAAACAGGTCATTCAGCCCAACAGGTCCGCACCGCCCTCCAAAGAGCATCCCACCCAGACCCACTCCCCTAACCCTGCAGTTCCCATGTCTAACACACCTAACCTAAACATCTCTGGACACTATGGGCAATTTAGCATGGTCAATCCACTTAACCCGCACATCTTTGGACTGTGGGAGGAAACCGGAGCACCCAGAGAAAACCCACACAAACACGGGGACAATGTGCAAACTCCATACAGACAGTCGCCTGAGGTTGGAACACGGGGCTTTGGCGCTGTGACGCAGCAGTGCTAACCACTGAGGCACCTAGTCTTCTGGAACTTCACCAGTGGCGAAAGGTGAAACAAAAATCTCTGCAAGGGCCTCTGAAATTTCTTTCCTAGCCTCCCACAACATCCAAGGATGGACTTGATCAGGCCCAGGGGATTTATTCGCCCAGGGGACTTCTCCGTCTCCTCAAACTAGCTGGCAATCAATTCTTTCAATTATAAAAATGTACAACTCACCTTTTTATTTCTTGGTTTTGCACAACATTTTTGACAATTCAGAGCTCCGTTAAGAGGAGAATTATCAAGTCCTTTGTCATTTCCCTTCTCCGAGGTATCTGTCTGCTATCCTCTCACTTGATTTGCCTATTCACTGGTTCAGTCAAAGAGGCTGTCTGACGCTTCCATTCAAATCATGCCTGACCCCTGGTTTAGACTTAAGCCTCAGCTCAATGCAAACTGCTACAATTGTCAACAACAAAATCAGAAGTTACTGGGAAAGCTCAACAGGTCTGGCAACATCTGTGAAGAAAAAAAATCAGAGTTAATGTTTTGGCTTCAGTGACCCTTCGTCAGAACTGGACTCCCAGTTTTAAGGAAGGGTCACCGGACCCAAAACGTTAACTCTGATTTTTTTCTTCAGAGATGCTACCAGACCTGCTGAGCTTTTCCAGCAACTTCTGTTTTTGTTCCTGATTTACAGCATCCATAGTTCTTTCGGTTTTTACCTGCTACATTTGTCAATTATCACTGACAGCAAAGCCCAAAGCACATCAAATTTCACCTCCTAAAATATCAAGTATTGCAGGAATCCCCAAAGTTCCGGATGTCATTTGCTTGCCATCTGTATCCGTGAACACAGTCTTGGGCCCCTTATGAGCCAAATGGAAATCCAGGACTTCAATATACAGATGAGTCTGAGAAAGAATAGTTGTGAAGCTACAATTAATGTTAATACTATTTCATAAAGGTATAGGAAAAGATCAGTTTCCCATTGATTTCTGACAGAACATATGTGTCTTTGACACAAATAACCTGATGCAACAAATAGCTTGTTTACTCCCTGTCTACATTCATGCATGAGTAATGGTTATTGGAAATACCATGACTTGCATGAGTTCACCCATACGTGGGGAGAAATGTTTGGGAGAACAGATTGTCCCTGAACAGTTCATCAACAAAGAGTTAAACAGAAATGTCACTGACAATGATTAAAAATGAGAGTATGAATAATGAAGAATTTGCAGTAGTGCAGTTATTCCATGAATTGGTGTTTCAACACAATTTCTGCATGACAGAATGTAAGGAAATTAGTTCACACTAATTATCGCCCACACAATTACTTTCGTTTTTCAACCAGCCTCTTCTTCTTTCCAGTTTTTTCTCCTCCTCTCTTGAATGTGAGAACTTTGCCAGACTACAGTGGGAGGTGAGTGACATTGGTACACGCGTATCAATAAAATGGCTCTGGGCACAACAAGAACAAGAAGTGATGGAAAGATCAGCAGGTCAGGCAGAATCTATGTTGAGAAACAGAGTTAACTTTTCAGGTCAGTGACCTTTCATCAGAACAGAAGAGAAATAGACATATAATGGTTTTTAAGTCAGTTAAGGGGGGAGGTACAGGAAGAACAAAGGAGAGGTTGAGTGGTAGGGTGAAGACCAGGGATGCTGGGCTCCTCTGCAATGGGAACACCACATGCAAAAGCACTTTTCAGAACATGCCTGAACCTAAATTTCCATTTGCTTGCCATTTCAATTCTCCACCTTTTTTCCATTCTGACATTTCCATCAATAGCCTGCTACAATGTTGAGTGTAGCTTAACACCAGTTTGAGGAATAATACCTTATCATAGAATTCCTGCAGTATGGAAAGAGGCCATTCAACCCATTGGGTCTGTACCAACCCTCCAAAGAGCATCCCACCCAGACCTAGCCCCCAACCTTATGCCCGTATTTACCATGGGGGGTAATCCACCTGGCCTATACACCCATGAACGCTACAGGGCAATCTAACATGGCCAATCCACCTAGCCTGCACATCATTGGAAGTGGGAAGAAACCGGAGCACCCGGAGGAAACCCATGCAGTCACAGGGAGAATGTGCAAACTCCACACAGACAGTCATCCAAGTCTGCAACAGAACCCAGGTCCCTGGCACCATGAGGCAGCAATGCTAACCACAGAGCCACCGTGCCACCCTTATCTTTCAATTACGCACTCTACAGTCTTCTGGGATCAATATTAAGCTCAACAATTTTGGATTATAACCTCTGCCACCATCTTGTTCTAATTTTTTTCCTCCTTCTTTGGGTTTACTTGGCTTGTCTTCATTGTTTCTCTTTGAAGTTACATTCAGATGGTTTTTATGAAGCAATTCATGCCACATTCAAACAGAAGCTTTGTTTATTCATTTTCTCATGATGACCATTTTTTGACTATTAGACACAAAATATTCTATTATTTAAATTCACCTGATCTTTCTTTTCCCTTCCACTAGCTTAAAAATGCCTTTATTTCTATTTCTCTTCAGCTCTGATGAAAGTTGACCTGAAACATTAACTCTGTGTCTCCCCACAGATGCCCCCTGACCTGCTCAATTTTTCCAGCTACTTTTGTCTTTTCTTGAAGATTTTTACTATCGGCAATATTTTGCATTTACATTTGTAAATCATTTTATCTTCTTGACAATGAGGATTTGTGATAGTTTTCATTTTTTCCAAAATTGATATCCAGGTACACCAAATCATCCTGGAGAGTATATATTGTAAAATTGAATGGGCTGGAGTACAGCTCCATCTTAGAATCATGGGCTAATGTTTATCCCATGTGACTACAGATTATTTGTCCTCAGCTTTTTCCAGCAACAATCAACCAAGCAAAACTGCATTTCTAATTCCTTAATGTAATAAAACATCCCCCAGATCCTCATCTACTAATAGGACTTGATGTCAAAATACCTAATATTCCTTTAGAAGACAAATAAACTATATAAAGATCCTGTAACTGCCTTGCTAATGATAGTGTGGGTCTATCTATAGCAAGTGGACTGCAATGGCCCCAAAAGGCAGCTCACCACAAAAATAACTAGGGATGGCCAAGAAATGCTGTCCCAGCCAGTGACGCACAAATCCCATGAATGAATAACAACAAAAAAAAAATTCCATTGGCTGACTGGAAGGCAAGATTTCAACTTCTAAGGATTCTACATTGACAGTCAAACTAACAGCAGCATTGTGTAAACTGTCAATTCAGTAGGCAACTTGTACTCTAAACTACAGGAAAGCTCCTCTATTTAACTTATAAGTCAATAGAAAATCTCCCTTCATGGCCATGCTTTGCCCCTTCAGTAAGCATGTAATTCTCCAGAAATCAGTCCAACGTGACTTTTTAGCTCTAAAGTACTTGCTCTCTTCTTTTCCCTTTCCAGCTGGGAATCTCCTGATCTCATAACAAGGTTAAATGCTGAGGGAAGAATTGGAGTCTCTCCTACTAGCTAAGCTAGATTAATCCTCCAGTCTCATTTAAATCCTCATATTCCTCTCTCTTCAATTTGAACATGAGCTCCCATTCACGTTTCACATGTGACCAACAGGGCCTGCATTCTCTTTGCTAAAGGTATAGGACGTGATTTTGTGCGTATTGATGGGTTGTGGACATTCCTTGGTGTGTCAGCATTTAGAATTGTAGAATACCTATAGTTTGGAAGCAGGCCATTTGGCCCATCGATCCACACTGACCCTCTGAAGAGCATCCCACCCAGACCCAACCCCTTTAACGTCTCCCAGTAATCTTGCATTTCCTATGGCCAATACACCTAACCTGCACATCTTTGGATTGTGGGAGGAAACTGGAGCACCTGAAGGAAACCCATGCAGACACAGGGAGAATGTGCAAACTCTACACAATCGCTCAAGGGTTTATTGCACATCCTTACTTGACCTGGATAAGGTGCTGGTGAGCTGCTTTCTTGAATTGCTGCAGCCCATGTGATGCAGGTGTACACATCATGTCGTCAGGAGCAGAAAGGGCACGTGATATTGGTATTCTTGCTAGACTATTAATCTGTAAACCCAGGTAATGTTCTGGGGTTTACCCATAATGTTGGGTTTGAATCCTGCCATGGCAGATGGTGGAATTTGAATTCAATAAAAATCTGGAAATAAAAGTTTAATGATGACCATGAAACCATTGCCAATTGTCAGAAAAAAGTTGTCTGGCTGTTTAATGTCCTTTAGGGAAGGAAAATGCTATCCCCTTACCTGGCCTGGCTTCCATGTGACTCAAGACCCACAGCAATGCAGTTGACTCTCAACTGCTCGCCGTGCAATTGGGATAGGCAAAGAATGCTGGCCTAGCCAGCAATGCCCGCACCCAGTGAATGAATAAATTATATACTTCCAACTCAGTTTGGTGCGTGGCTTATAGAATTCATACTGTAGGGAAGCAGGACATTTGGCCCATTGAGTCCACACTCATCCCCTTATTCTATCCCTATAACCCTGCATTTCCCACAGCTAATCCACCTAGCCTAGACACCTCCAGATACTGCAGACAATTTAATAGGACCAATCCATCTAAACTGCTCATCTTTGGACTGTGGTAGGAAACCAGAGCACCCAGAGCAAACCCATGAAGACGGAGGGAGAATGTGCAAACTCAACATAGTCACCTGAGGCAGGAATTGAACTCGGGTCCCTGATACTGTGTGGCAGCAGTGCTAACTACTGAGCCGCCCACCATGCTGGCTTGCAGGGGAACTTGCACAGATTGGCATTCCAATATATCTGCCATCTGTGTTCTTCTAGGCAACAGACCAGTCCTTCACCACGACACCTCAAGTACAATACTGGCAACAGGAATTCGTTTTGCTCAATGTCAATTTGACCTGCAAAAATCATAGTGTAAAATTTTGCCAGCTAACTTAAATTAGAATCGTAGAGGTCTACAATTCTGAAAAAAAGCCCTTCAGCACATTGAGACTGCATCAGTCAGAAGCAACCAAGTAGCTATTCTAATCCATTTTCCAGCACTTGTCCACAGCCATGTATGCCTTGGCATCGCAAGTGTAGACTAAATATTCTTAAATGTTTCTGCTTGAACCAAGCAGAGTTCCAGATTTCCAGATTTCCTCCACTCTCTGAGTGAAACCATTTTCCTTCATATCCCCTTGAAATTTCCGGCCCTTAACTTAAATCTATGCACCCCAAGTCATTGATCCCTCCACCAAGGGGAAAGCTTTCTTCCTGTCTACCCTATCTATGCTCTTCATATTTTATATATTTCAATCATGTCCCCTAAGGAAAGCAACCCCAATCTATCCAAGATAACAAGGTGCAGAGCTGGATGAACACAGCAGGCCAAGCAGCATCAGAGGAGCAGGAAAGCTGATGTTTCCGGCCGAGATCCTTCATCAGAAATGGGGGAGGGAAAGGGGGTTCTGAAATAAATAGGGAGA
>NC_063332.1:35962626-35977041 GCF_021869965.1 Rhincodon typus | reverse complement strand
TTTGGTTTTCTTCCTGATTTACAGCATCTGCAGTTCTTTTGGTTCTTAACATCCAAATGAAAATACTTATTACTTTATTCACCCTACCAGCCAAAAAAGCCTCATTCTTGAGGGTATTAATCTCCAACAGCTTTCTCAGCTCTCTTGAAGGACATATAATTGCTCCTTTACTGTTGTCTGGGAAAATGAGTGGAGGGGAGGGAAGAATGCCAGCTCTCCAAAACCAACTGAATGGACACGCTGAGGTCAGGAAGCAAATTCGATTTGTAATTGAAGGTGACAAGGGGAGTCCTGCATCAAAACACAACTACCTCAGAACAACGTACCAACCTAAAAGCAGAAAAACTGTCATAAAAAGGAACACAGATGGAGCATCCATCAACAGCACCAATTAAGTGTTATCAGTGTACAGGGACAAATGCAGGCAGGTAACAGCTCTGCCAAGAGTTTTAACAGGCATTTATGCAAAAAGATGGGCCACTTCTGACCTGGTGCTATAGACGGAAGCCTATACAGATTTTTGCATTGGGCAGTCATTGAATTGTGGCAAAATTCAAAAAGTCTATGATATCCATGATATTGAGATACCTTTCCTTGGAAAGATCCAGGAACCAAGCAGAAGCTACTGAATTCTGATATCTCAGTCGAAGAAAACAAGATGCACTTCAAGTTAGAGATAGGTGCAGCAGTTTGAGTTGTTTTTCATGCTAACTGTGATTGCAGAGCAGCTGTCATCAGCATCAAATAAAAACTACACAGACTGGGAGAGACAGAACTCGGCGTTATAGGAGAACTGAAAGCAACCTTCCAATATTAAGAGGAACAAATCATGGAAACTTTAACATGACTCAAAATCACAGTTACTGAATATTGAGCAGGAAAGACCATAGTGATTTGCAGAGAAGAGGAACTGAAAGGCAGAGAATATCAATCCAAATACTACAAAGTTGAATTGCCACAGCTGTTTACAGGACCAGGAAAGCTGAAGGCACCATACATACGTTCATATAGAATTAAAGCCTGTTTACACCTTTGGAAGGAGTAACAGGAATACAGAGTACTGGGCTAATGGTAAGATTCTTGGTAGTGTGGATGAGCAGAGAGATCTCAGTGTTCATGTGCATAGATCACTGAAAGTTGCCACCCAGGTTGATAGGGTTGTTAAGAAGGCGTACAGTGTGTTAGAGGGATTGAGTTTCGGAGCCATGAGGTCATGTTGCAGCTGTACAAAACTCTGGTGCGGCCGCACTTGGAGTAGTGCGTACAGTTCGGGTCGCCGCATTATAGGAAGGATTGGAAGTATTGGAAAGGGTGCAGAGGAGATTTACCAGGATGTTGCCTGGTATGGAGGGCAGGTCTTATGAGGAAAGGCTGAGGGACTTGAGGCTGTTTTCGTTAGAGAGAAGAAGGTTAAGAGGTGACTTAATAGAGACATACAAGATGATCAGAGGATTAGATAGGGTGGACAGTGGGAGCCTTTTTCCTCGGATGGTGATGGCTAGCACGAGGGGACATAGCTTTAAATTGAGGGGTGATAGATATAGGACAGATGTCAGAGGTAGGTTCTTTACTCAGAGAGTAGTAAGGGCGTGAATGTCCTGCCTGCAAAAGTAGTAGACTCGCCAACTTTAAGGGCATTTAAATGGTCATTGGATAAACATATGGATGATAATGGAATAGTTTAGGTTAGATGGGCTTCAGATTGGTTTCACAGGTCGGTGCAACATCGAGGGCCGAAGAGCCTGTACTGCGCTGTAATGTTCTATGTTCTATGTTCTACGCCCAGAAAAGTTCTTTGTCAACTCTTGCCAAAAGCAAAATGGGAAAATGGCTCTGTGCTGAACCTGTGACAGAACCAACCAGCTCAGAGATGATCTTGTTTCCAAATCAGAATTTGCATAAACTGAACAACTGCACAGCTGAGCAAAACATTTGAATAGGAAGTTTATCCTGTATCATCTGTGAACCCGAGATTAGCCAAAGATATAAAGCTAGATGGAACTAGCGCGTTTTCGTAATTATCTCTAAGGGTCCAAATTGCTCATAACCTTCATATCTCCACTTGTGTGATTTGATGTTATTATTATCACATACACCAAGATAAGAGTGAAAAGTATTGTTTCGCATGCTAACCAGAAAAATCATACCTGATGTAAGTACATCAGGGTAATAGAACAGAATGCAGAATATAGTGTTTACAGCTACAGAGAAGGTGCAGAGAAAGATCAACTTTAATATAGAAGAGGTCTGTTCATAAGTCTGTTAACAGCAGGGAAGAAGCTGTTCTTGAATATGTTAAACATGTTTTCAAACTTTTATATCTTCTGCCCAAAGGAAGAGATGATGTGGAGATGTGGAGTTGGACTGGGGTGGACAAGTTAAAAAATCACATGACACCAGGTTATAGACCAACAGGTTTATTTGAAGACACAAGCTTTCTGTGTCTCCCTCAGTGACACCTGAAGAAGGAGTCAGACTCCGAAAGCTTGTGTCTTCAAATAAACCTGTTGGACTATAACCTGGTGTTGTGTGATTTTTGACCAAAGGAAGAGAGTGGAAGAGAGTATAATCAGGATGGGAGGGGTCTTTGATTATTTTAGCTGTTTTTCCGAGGCAGCGGGAAGTGTAGACGGAGTCAATGGAATGAAGGCTGGCTTCCATGAGGGACTGGGCTGCATTCATAACTCTTTTTAATTTCTTGTGGTCTTGGGCAGAACAGTTGCCATACCAAGTTCTGATGCATCGAGGTAGGATGCTCTCGATGGTGCTTGGTAAGAGTCATTGTGGGCATGCTGAATTTCCTTAGCCTGTTGAAGAAGTAGAGGTGTTGGTCTGCTTTCTTGACTGTAGCATCAATGTGAATGGACCAGGATAGATTGTTGGTGATATTTACTCCTAGGAACCTGAAGTTTTTGACCGCCTCCACCTCAGTGTCATTAATACAGACAGGGGCATGTTATCCATTCTGCTTCCTGAAGTGGAAGACCAGCTCCTTCATTTTGTTGATACTGAGGGAGACATTATTGTCTTTACACTATGCCACTACACCATACAGCAGAGAAACAGACCCTTTGGTGCAACTCCTTCCTGCCAACCAAGTTTCCCAAACTAAACTAGCCCACTTGCCTGCGGTTCGCCCATATTCCTCTAAACCTTTCCTATTCATGTACCTATCCAAATGTCTTTTAAATGTTGTAACTGTACCTGCATCTACCACTTCCTCTGGCAGTTTACTCCACATACGAACCACCCTCTGTTTGAAGAAGTTGCCCCCTTGTTTTGAATTCCCCCAGCTTAGGGAAAAGACCTTTGCTATTCACCTTGTCTATGCCCCTCCTGATTTTATAAACCTCTACAAAGTCACTGCTCCACCTCCTATGCTCCAATGAAAAAAGTATCAGCCAATCCTTATGACTCAAAACCTCCAGCTACCTATCTCCTTCCTGTTCTCTGTCTTGTCATTGTTTGAGATCTGACCGACTACAGTGGTGTCATCAGAAAATTTGTAAATGGAGTTGGAGCTGAATTTGGTTACACAGTCATGAATCTATAAGGAGGAAAGTAAGGGGCAACTCAACATATTGAGCCAGAGCAAGATATTCTGTTTGGTGGTCAGATCTCTCAAACTTGCTGTGCTACTTGAGCTATTCATTATCAGGAGACAAAAGAACAATTAATATCATCTTCCTTTTCATTGTAACCATGGGAATATCTTGGAATGGACCTCCTTGAACACAAAAAATGAAATTTAACTTGCACTTCTGAACTATTTTTGAACTCCTCTCCAAAATGGTTAAGAAAGATTTGAACTGCTTATAGGAAGAAGGCAGAGGACTCAACTTTCTACACTCTTCCTACAAAAACTCTTGTCATTAGTAAGAGGTGATGACTTGGACAAAATGTGAGAGAAAGAGGATAAATTTCAATCCAGCCTGATATGGAGCCTTGACAAACATTAAATGACACACAAGCTGGCAGATCTCCAATCAGGAAGAGCTAGTTTGGATCTAGGGCCAAGCCCGCTAGGACAAACAACATATCCACGATCCGACTACATCCAAACAAAACAAGGTATGGTGAGCCAACACTAGCAAAATCAATTCCTTTTCACACACATTTCTTCCTTAACCTTTTCTCATCAAAACTTGACATCATGGTTGTTTGCACCTAATCAAAAATGCGTTGATCTTCCTGGATAAAATCAGGCCGGCACGCTTGCGTGATTTGCTGAAACTATAGGCCAGTTGTTCTAATGTCAAACTATCAGGCACAGATAGCCAGTGAAAGGCTATAGACAGCCTACTGCACAGCTGTCATTTTTCTAGTCTGGAGAAGGGGCATAGCACAGGAGACACCATAAGTGGAACAGAGATTTTGGGATAAAATGCCCAGATTATTCTCTACATGTTTAGATGGTCTCCTCTTCAGCACTATTTCTGAATCGGGACCACACTGCTGGAATCAAACTTCATTGAAGTAGAATTTGGGGAGCCAAAGGAGCTAACACGAAACAAACATTCAAGTTCCCAGTCTCCTTTATGCTTGTTGCTTACATGGGGGCACTCTGAACACTTTAAGTAGACCTAAGGTCTCCAGTATTAGTGAGTGAGAAGCACATTGTGCCTGCCCATTTATTGTCAACCATACCTTGCAGTGATTCTCAAGGGTCAAGGGTGTCTCAGTAGAAAACATTATTACACACAACAAGAATTCACCTAATGACGCATTTGATATTCCCAATGACCTTTCCAGGAAATTTCTGAAATTGCATAATAAGTGAACATCATCCAGTTAATTTAGTGCATTTTGAAGTTGAAATAAAACAGTTTCGTGAGTACAATCTTACACCAGCACACATGGTATAGGTGACACCTAATTCTTGATCAAGCACAATTTGTTTCACTTCCTTCCTTTTGGAAACATTAACTGACAAGTAACTCATTTTGTCCACCTTTTAGTGGAGAATACAATTCGTTATTATTGTCTCAAACCAACAGCTTGCAATCAAACATGAACAAGATTTCAAAGTTACCTATCATTTGTTTTCTTTTAACATAATATTCTTTCAATGTGCTTCAAACAATATTGATGACGTAGAGAAGAAAACAGAAATCTACAGCCACCAATACAGTGAAAATGATGTAAAGCGGAAATATAGACGCACAGAATTCCTTTACCCCAGCATGTTTGCGCAGAATTTTCCCCACACCCTTATACATCGTTTCTATTTAAGCAATCATCCAATGCCCTATTGAACCTACCACCACCATCTTCTAGGCAGAGTATCCCGGATCTGAGCCATCTGTTGTATGAAAAATGCTTCTTCTTACCTGCTTAGTTCCTGCAAAGTTCAGCAGACTCAAAGGCTGAGCCTTAACAAGTTTAATTGCCGTCAGAACAGATATGGGTCCGTTCCCAATCTGTGCCCTTTCCTGCATAGCTGAAAATGACTGGTGCCAGAAACAGAGCTGGAACCTCTGTCTGCACTGCAAAGTGATCATCTTTTGTTTCCATCCCACTTCGGCAAAATCCAACCCTCATGGAGTATAGTTTACCAAGGAGCACAACAAGGACATGTGAATAATGGCCACTCAGGTGAGGGACTGGAGGCAATGAGACAGTTGTGTTCAACCTTGGGTAGCAAGTGGAGTATTGAGCAGAAAATGAAATACTTAACGCTTTAAAAGTCTGTCAGACTTTATTCTTAGAAGGGCAAATTCAGCCCGAAAGAATAACTAAGTCTTTTGCACATTTTTAAATTATATTCTCCACTGATTATTTCATGAGTGACACAAGTGGCTGCTGTTGTACAAGCCTGTGCTGTGGACCCAATCCTACTCTCAGCTTATTTTCACAGTCATGCTCTTTCCAGCAGAGGTCTCTTAGGGATCAGAAGATGCATTTCTGGCTAATTTATTCCTGAACATTCAAAATACTCTGGAAACTTTTCTTGGGTCTTGCCATTGTAGGTGATGACGTAGTGGTGTTGTTGATGGTAATCCAGAGACCCAGGAAATTTTCTGGGGTCATAGGTTCAAATCCCACCACTGAAGATTGTGGAATTTGAAATCAATAAATACCTGGAACTAAAAGTCTAATGATCACCATTAAACAATTGACAATTGTTGTAAAAACCAGCTTGTTCACATTATGGTTGGCTCTTAACTGCCGTCTGGGTGATGGGCGATAAATGCTGGCCTAGACAGTGATGCCCAAATCCAATGAACGATTACGAAAAAAACACATAGTTGACTCTTAACTCCCAGTTGTATCAACTGTGAGAAAGTCTCCAAAAAGAAATGAAACCAGATGGACCACCTGGCATTAAAATGCCAAGGCAAGGAAATGACAATGAAAAAAATCAGCCCTGAAACCCTGCAAAATGCTTCTTCCCACAACAAAAGCATATGTGACATGATTGGGAGAGCTGTCCCACACAGGAGTCCTGCAAACTCCTGACATTGTTATACTCACAGAATCATTCCTTACAGACAATGCCCCAACATCACAATGTGATAACATCACTACAACCCCTTGGGTATGTCCTGTCTCACTGACAGAACAGACTCAGCAGAGGTGGGGCACAGTGTGAGTCAGATGGGTGGCAGTTGCCCTGGAAGTCCTCCTCATGAAGTCTCACGGCATCAGGTCCAATAGATCAAGGAAAGCTCCTTCAGTGGGGGCTTCAATGTCCATCACCAAGAGTGGCTGGGCAGCACCATTACTAAGTGAGCTGTTTGAGTCCTAAAGGACATAGCTGCTAGGTAGTATCTGTAGCAAGAGTTAAGGGAGCCAGTAAGAAAGAAAACACAGTGCATCTGTAACAAAATTTTTGGTACAAATGACCACTGACAGTTTTTGTGGAAATGAAATCTCATCTTCACATTGAAGATACCCTACTTTGTGTTGTGTGTCACTATCACTGCACTAAATCAGACAGACCAAACAGATCCAGCAACTAAAGCCTGGGCATCCATGACATGATGTGGGCGATCAGCTGCTGCAGAATTGTACTCAAGGACAGTCTATAACCTCATAGCCTGACATATTCCCCACTCTACCATTCCCATCAAACCGAATTTAACAAAGACTGGGTTGGTAGCTTATTAAATAACTCACTGGAGAAGGAGGAACTGCAAACAACTCGCGCCACAATGATGGGAAATCCCAGCACATCAGTACAGAAGATAAGGCTGAAACCTTTACAGCAATCATCAGCCAGAAGTGCTGAGTAGATGATCCATCTCAGCTTCATCCAGATGTTCCCAGCATCACAGATGTCACTCTTAAGCAAATTGATTCACTCCATGTGATATCAAGAAATGGCTGGAGGCACTGGATACTACAAAGGCTATGACCCTGACAAAATTATAGCGATAGTACTAAAGACTTGTGTTTTGCCACCATCCAAGCTGTTCCAGTACATCTACAACTGTGGCACCTGTCCGATAATGTGTACAGATGTGCCCAGGTATGTCCTGTGCTCAAAAGGCTGGACCAATTCAAACTGGCCAATTACCATTCTATAGCAGCCTGTGACAGCTCAAGTAAATAGAACCATTAGAAAGGAACCAACTACAACAACCACAAAGCCAGAAATACAAGCAGAACAGCTAAAATAAAGACAGGGCACACAAATTGGCCAAAAAGCAGAAGTGCTGGGAATACCACAGTCAAGACGCACAGACACACAGAGACAATTTTGCCTGGAAACAAGCTTTTGCAAGATCCAAGGTCAAACAATTAAAAACCAGAGATTCACTAGAACATATTAGCAAGTGTAAAAGGGCAGTTCGACATTTCCTGATAAACAAATCACCACTAGATACATTGGGCAGACGTGCCTCAGTAAAACAAAATACCAGGTATATATTCTGGACCAAAACTAGACACCCTGGCACCAGATCAGACACATACAAAGGGTTCACCATTAGCAAGCCATTGAAAACTACTAACGACATTTCAAGATAATAAAACCAATTAACTCGATGTCTGTATTCTGCATGTTCTGAGGAAGAGTCATCTAACTCAAAATGTTAATTCTGATTTCTCTCCACAGATGCTGCCAGACCTGCTCAGTTTTTCTAGCAATTTCTATTTTTCACTCGATGCCCCTGATTGGTCAAGTCCTTGGAAAGGTCAAGAAGCTGGCCAGAACCCGGTTCTTGCAGAGATGAAGAGATCGACCTGATCCCACTCTCCAGCTGACCTAGAGACCCATCTAGACACAGCAAAGACCAGAGCAGCTCGCCCTCTGACTGAAGAGAGAGAGAGAAAATCAACCCATGAAAAGAGAGAGAGAAAGGAACAGACCAAAGAATTGAACAAAAGTTATGAGGATCTGAAAGTTCTTAAGTTTCTAAAAGAATTAGTTGGTTTGGAGTAGAATTGTTAAAGTTAAAATTGTAAAGTTTAACTCATCTTTGTTGTCTTCAAATTAATTTGCAACTATTTCACTAACTGCTGACTCATGTGCATAGTCATTTTTGCCTGGTAAACACATAAGTATTTGGGTAAAATTGCTTCATGTATATTAGTCAAGTAATTCCGCAGGGTTGTAGAGATACTCTGAACTGGACAACAATCCCATCAGTCTCCACTCGATCATTGGTAAAGTGATGGAGGATATTTCCGACAATGCTATCAAGCATCACCTGCTCAGCAACAAATAACTCACTATTGCCCACTTAATGTTCTGCCAGGTCCACAACCTCCTGCCTTGAATTCCCAGAGGTGACGTAAGAATAACCGAATTTGGACTGAATTTTCTGAGTGTGGAATCGAGGATCCCTGGAAAAACCGGAGTCAACGGGAATCGGGGGGCAACTCTCCACTGATTGAAATCCCAGCCAGCACCAAGGAAAATGGCTGTGGTTATTAAAGTCAGCCATCTCAGCTCCAGGACTTGTCTGTAGGAGTTCCTAAGTGCATTTTCAACTGCTTCATCAATGACTTTACCTCAATTAAAGAATCAGAATTGGAAAGTTCACTGATAATAATACAATGTTCATTTGCAACTTCTTAGATACTGAAGCAGACCATGTCCAAATGCAATTTTCAGGCTTGCCACACTAAGCTTCAGGCAGTGACCTTCTCCAACAAGAGTGAATCTAACCTTTACCACTTGACATTCAATGGTATTACTAATGCTGAATCCCCAATATCCATTCGAGGTTGCCATTGGCCAGAAACTGAATTGGATGAGTTATATAAATAATATGGTGACAAGAACAGGTCAATGGCTAGGAATCCTGCAAAGAGTAACTCACCTCCTGACTACCCAAAGCCTGGGTGAGAGCAGCTCCAGCAAAAGACCGTTTTCTGAAGAAAGGTCTAGGCCCGAAACGTCAGCTTTCATGCTCCTCTGATGCTGCTTGGCCTGCTGTGTTCATCCAGCTCTGCACCTTGTTATCTCAGATTCTCCAGCATCTGCAGTTCCTACTATCTCTTTCTCATCCTCATTCGCTAAGTGGGAAACACTTCTCCCAATTTTGTCACTGTCATGACTTGAGTTTTTTTCAGAAGTGTAATTATTCAGTGTAAAAAATTCATATTGCAGAAATGAAGGACGAGTGTGAATTTTCTATGGTGCGAGGTTACCTGCTCCAGGTCTAACACAAACACCACACACAGGTACAATTGCAATTCTCTCAGGTCTGCTTTGCAGCAACATATAAAGATGCTGCAGAACTTCACCCTCTGATATGAATCAAAGTTTCTAAAATCCTTAAAGTTTTTGGTAATCTGATATATTTCAATGGTTCACAACAAGGAATGAGCATATGCAGGTAGTGATAAAAATCTGATAATCTCAGTATGTTAGAGTGTATGTTACTGTGAAAGTGTTCATTAGATGTACATGCCTGAATGGCTGTGCAAGTAAATAGGAATGACTTCTTCTGGGAGATGATAAATAGTTGTAAATATTTTGCATTGATACCAGAAAAATGTATTCAAAAAGTATGAATGACATAAAGTAAAAACTGGAATCCTTGGGTCCCAAGTGATCCATGAAATTCTCAGATTTACTTTCTTTCATCATTGTGGTATAAAAGGTCAATTGTACATTTGTTTTTAAGAATAGCGACTGAGCATAGGCATAACATGCCATGACTTTGTGACATCAAATCACACAGTACTGGAGCCTGAGCCAGGAGAGTTCCAGATATGCCTTCCCCTATCATCCCTTGTATTTAGTTATAGCTAATAAAACGTGTTTATTTTCACTTGCTAGAGTGTGGACCCTCATCTTATTAGATGATGGCAGATCCACAGAGCTGGAGGCAAGCAGCTAGGAGCACTGGAACTGAAATCCAGAGACAGCACAGCGCCATGGGTGATGAATGAGATCAGCTGAGCAATCCAACCCTAGGTATGGTTGAAAAACCTGAAGGAAAGTCAGGAGCTTCAGGAAGCCAAGAGCAACAGACTTCAAGGCCTATCTAAGCACTGAAACATGGAGAGGGAAAGCATGCATAAGTTGGAGAAGCTCAGGAGAAACGCAGCAGAGGACATGTGAACAACAGGAAAAGGTAAATCAGCCACCACGAGTATTCCTGCAGCTCGGAAAACTTACAGAATTGGATAACTGCAACAGAGGAGTTGCATAGTTGCATAAGGGAGGAGTTCTCTTTGCAGAAAGGGAAAGCCTACATAAAAGCTGACTAAATATGGGAAAGAAGGATGCATTTCAGTAATCATAGCTTACATAGCAAATACACCAGAAATGGAAAAGCCTTGTCTGTACCAAACCTTTGGAGAACCCAGAGGGGCTTCACCAGGCAATGTATTAACTACAATGGCACCAATGGCTTAGCAGGTATCAGGCCTCAATGAAAAGCCAGGCTAATATGAAGAGATTTCAAGCCCGTTGGAGAGATCAAAATAAAGTACATATATCTCTGATTTTGTGGAAAGAATTTATTGGCTTCCTCAGTCTCACCCTTCTCATTCCCAGCCCAGTGTTATAAGTGTTCCTTACATACCCATGATCAAACATTTAGTAGCCACCACTAGTTTCTTCTTAACCTTCAGGAAATACATTAACATTTGTAACAATTTGATTCACCAGGCATTAACACTTTTCTTCAAAGTCAAAGTTTTGATAGAAATCTTTCGAAAACTAATCAAAGATTTTTAATTCCATGTCACACATTATAATTAAACCAACAATTAATAGATCCCATATTCCCCATTCTTTTAAAAATTCATTTTCCACTGTGTAGTTAATTACAAAGCAATTAAAGAAAAATAATCCTGTCTATATTCTCATTACACAATATTCTATGTCTTCATCCAAACAAAATATATAAATTGACCCATGATGTAAAATTGTCTAACAATTGTTGACTTTCATCAATTTATTTCATTTTACAAAGCTCTTTCGACATCAAGATCATCCCACTCCATCTTTCATGTTTTTACAAGTGGTGTAGCACGATTCTGGGCTATGCAGTAGTGAGGTGCAAACTGATCACACTTATTAAATGGCTTATCAATGGCACGACTCACCGAGAGTTATAGAGTCATACAGTCCTACAGCAAGGAGACAGGACCTTTGGCCCAAACTGGTCCATGTCGACCAAAATGTCCATCCACGCTAACCCCATTTCCTTGCATTTGGCCCATATCCTTGTAAACCTTTCCTTTCCATGTATTCATCCAAACGCCTTTTAAATGTTGTTAATCTACTCGCCTCAACGACTTCCATTGGCAGCTCATTCCATATGTGTACCGCCGTCTGTGTAAAAATGTTGCCCTCAGATTCCCATGTTTTCTTTTCCCTCTTACCTTAAACGGATGCCCTCGAGTCCTCAATTCCCCAACCCTGGTAAAAAGACTATCCATGTCTCTCATGATCTTATACACTTCTTTAAGATCCCCCTTCAGTCTCCTATGCTCTAGCGAAAATGACCTAGCTTGTCCAACCTCTCCCTATAACTCACTCACCTGAGTCCTGGCAACATCCTTACAAACTTCTTCCGCACTCTTTCCAATTTAATAACATCCTTCCTATTGCAAGGTGACCAAACTAAATACAATACTGCAACTGTGGCCTCACCAATGTCCTGTACAGATGCAACATAACTTCCCAACTTCTGTACTCAATACCCTGACTGATGAAGGCCAGTGTGCCAAAAGCCTTCTTCACTGCCCTGTCTATCTGTGACTCCACTTTCAGAGAACCATGCATCTGAACTCCAGGGTCTCTGTGTTCCACTATATTCCTTAAGCCCCTACCATTCACCATGAAACTCCGACTTTGATTTTATTTTCCAAAATGCAACACCTCACACTTGTGATTTGTCATTTCTCGGCCCACTTCCCTAGCTGATCAAGATCCTGCTGCAATTTCCGATAACCTTCCTCAATTTCCACGATACTGCCTATTTTAGTGTCATCCGCAAACTTACTAATCATGCCTTGTACATTCTCATCCAAATCATTGATGTAGATAACAAACAGCAATGGGCCCAGCACCGACCCCTGAGGCACACCACTGGTCACAGGCCTCCAGTCTGACAAGCATTACTATTACTCTCTACTTCCAACCATCATGCCAATTGTGTATTCAATTTGCCAGCTCTCTCTGGATTCTACACAATCTAACCTTCCAGAACAGCCTACCATGTGGAATCTTATCAAACACTTACTGAAATCCATATATACTATGTCTACTGGCCTGTTTTCATCAACCTTCCTGGTCACTTCATCAAAAAACTCTAACAAATTTGGGAGGCATGATTGCCCATGCACAAAGCCATGCTGACTACTCCTAATCAAATCCTGTCTTTCCAAATGCATGTATATCTTATACCTCAGAATCTTCTCAAGGAACTTACCTACCACAGGTGTTAAGCTCACAGGTCTATAATTCCCAAGTTTTTTTCTGCAGTCCTTCTTGAATAGTGGCGTAACATTCAGTACCCTCCAGTCTTCTGGGACCTCACCTGTTACGAACGATGACACAAATATATCAGCCAGGCCCTCTGCAATTTCTTCTCTGGCCTCTTGCAGGGTTCTTGGATATATCTGATCAGGACCAGGAGATTTATCCATCTTCATACATTTTAATACTTCCAACACCTCCTCTGCTGTGATATAGACTGTCTCCAAGATATCACCACTAACTTCCCCAAGTTCCCAAGTCTTCATGTCTTTCTCCATGGTAAACACAGAGGATAAATTTTCATTGAGGATCTCACCCATCTCCGGCGGTTCCACATATACGTGTCCACTTTGGTCCTTGAGGGGTCCTAGTCTCTCTCTAGTTATTCTTTTTCCTTTAATATCCTGAAAGAATCTCTTTGAATTCACCCTAAACTTCTCAGCCAAAGCTATCTCATGCCTGCTTTTCGCCCTCCTGATTTCCTTCTTCAGTGAACTTCTGTATCCCCTATATCCGTCCAGGGATTCCTTTGGTCCCAGCTGCCTGTTCCTGAGCCATGCCTCCTTCTTATTTTCAGGTCAAAGCCTCAATATCTCTTGTCATCCGGGGTTCCCTACTCCTGCCAACCTTGCCTTCACCCTCACAGGAACATATAGACCTTGAATTCTAGCTATCACACCTTTAAAGGCCTCCCACTTGCCAGAGATCCCTTTGCCTGCCAACAAACTATTCCAATCAACCCCTGCAAACTCCTGTCTAATTCCATCAAAATCCACCTTGCCCCAGTTTAGAACTTGAACCTGTGGACCAGTTTTGTTTATTTCCATAACTATTTTAAGTTGGTAGAACTATGGTCACTGGTCCCAAAGTGCTCCCCCACTGTCACCTCAGTCACCTGTCCTGCCTATTTCTCAAGAGTAGGTCGAGTTTTGCCCCTTCCTGAGTAGGACCCTCTATATACTGCTTGTGGAAAATTTCCTGAACACTTTTAACAAATTCCAGCCCATCTAAGCCCTTAACACTATGGCAGTCCCAGTCTATGTTAGGAAAATTAAAATCCTTCACTATGACAACCCTATTTCTCCGCAATCTCCCTGCATATTTGATCCTCTAATTCCTGTTGACTATTTGGGGGCCTATAGTACAACCCCAATAATGTCACCATCCCCTTCTGATTTCTTAGCTCCACCCACAAAAGCCTCACTGGATGATCCCTCAGTTATTTCATCTCTGACTACTGCTGTGATGCTCCCCTTAATCAAAAATGCAACTCCTCCTCCCTTCTTTCCTCCACTTCTGTCCTACCTAAAGCACCTGTATCCAGGTACCTTATGCTGACAGTCCTGTCCCTCTCTTAGCCATGTTTCTTTTATTCAGGTTTTTACATCTTACAAACCTTACTTAACTAGCAAGGCATCAGGAAAATGTGATAACAAATCATGTACCAAGTGGAGACAACAATGTGCAGGGCTGGATGAACACAGCAGGCCAAGCAGCATCATAGGAGCAGAGAGGCTGACGTTTCG
>NC_063332.1:35852829-35962226 GCF_021869965.1 Rhincodon typus | reverse complement strand
CGAAACGTCAGCCTCTCTGCTCCTATGATGCTGCTTGGCCTGCTGTGGTCATCCAGCCCTGCACCTTGTTGTCTCGGATTCTCCAGCATCTGCAGTTCCTACTATCTCTGATTCATGTACCTAGTGGATTCGGCTTGCTTCCTGGTCAGAACGACCTCCTTATTGGATGCTGGGCACAGCATCTCTGGGCATGATCGACAGACACCAGCCACATGCTTTCTTCATATGTGGATATTGCTATCTGACATCTGCCAACCCATCATAACCACAGCAACTCACCATACACTGGCAGGTTGCTTGCAATACAGATTTGTATTTCAAAGCACACTGGCAATTGTCATGGAGAAGGCTGAAGCAGGGATAATTTGTGTATGTTAAACTTGGGCTGAATCAGCCTCAGCTTCATCAAGGGGAGGTCATGCCTGACAAATCTGTTAGAATTCTTTGGGAAAGTAACGTGCAAGTTTGACAAAGGAAAGCTAGTAAACTTGATCTGTTTGGATTTCCAGAAGGTCTTTGACAAGGTGCCACATAGGACGCTACTAAATAAGATAAGAGCCAACAGTATTAGGGGCAAGATACTAGCATAGATAGCGGATCGACTAACTGACAGAAGGCAGAGAGTGGCAATAAAGGAGACTTTTTCAGGATGACAGCCAGTGATTGGTGGAGTTCCGCAAGGGTCAGTGCTGGAACCACAAGTATTCATGTTACACATTAACAATCTGGACGAAGAAACTGAGAGCATTGTCGCTAAGTTTGCAGATAACACAAACTTAGGTGGAGGAAAAGAAATGTTGAAGAAGTGGGGAGGCTGCAGAAGGACTTGGGCAGGCTTGGAGATTGGGCAAAGAAGTGGCAGATGGAATACAATGTGGGAAAGTGCCATATTATGCACTTTGTTAGAAAGAATAGAGATGTAGAAATTTTCGAAATGGGAAAGGCTTCAGAAAGCACGAAGGGAATTGGGGGTCCTAGTTCAGGATTGTCTTAAGGTTATCCTATAGATTCAGTTGACATTTAGGAAGGCAATGCAATGTTCACATTCATTTTGAGAGGGCTAGAACACAGGAGCAGGGACGTACTGCCAAAGTTGTATAACACTCTGCTCAAACCACATTTGGAATATTATGAGCATTTTTGGACTTCGTATCTGAGAAAGGATGTGCTGGCATTGGACGAGACACAGAAGAGGTTCACAAGAACAATCCTGTGAATGAAGGGCTTGTAATATGAGGAGCATTTGAGCTTGGAAGGAAGAAGGAGGATATCTTTGAAACTTACAAAACACTAGAGGCCTGGATGGAGTTGATATGGAGATATTTCCACGAGTAGGAGACATGAGGACCCAAGGGTGCAGCCTCAGAGTGAAAGGATAATCCCTTAGAACAGAGATGAGGTGGAATTTTTTCAGTCACTGGGTGGTGAATCTGTGGAACTCATTGCTGCAGAAGGTTGTTGAGGCCAAGCCATTGAGTGTATTTTAGATGGAGTTAGATAGGTTCCTAATTAGTAAAGGATCAAAGGCTATGGGAGAAGGCTGAAGAATTGGGTTGAGAAACATATCAGCTATGATTGAATGGCAGGGCAGACTTGATGGGCCAAATGGCCTAATTCTGCTCCTACATCCTATGGTGCTGAGAGCAACATGGCTATGTAACCACAACATCGCTGGTGAGAAGCAAAGGCGGACTGCCAATGTGTATCCAGGTGCACTGAAGCCTTTCAAAGAAGGTGCAGATACAAGGAAAGCCAGTCTTTGGGCTGATACCCACTGAGTGGCAAGTTTGTGCAGGAATGGTGTATGGTACGGTGAATTAGAAACTGGACATGAGAAACGCCCTTGGATCAGGATAGGTAATCAGTGTGGCAAGTCTGATAAGATAGAGCATGTACACCCACTTGGCCTTGCTGTGCAAAATCCTCCAATAAACTCGATGCAACTTGGGCTTAGTCAAAAAAAATATAAGATTCAGCCCTTAGAAATATGTGGGGAAGGAAATCAATTTACTACTCAGTCTGCAGACCACAGTGCTATGCAGAAACTTCCTATAGGCCCTGGACTAGAAGTCTATTTTCTTATTAACAAGGATGTACTTTTACTTTCTGGTGGAGCTCTGAAAATGCTCTTGCTTGCAGAGAAGCTGCCATGCTACTCCGTCTTCCCAAATGATAATAAGGAAATACATACATCTTATACATTCTCCAAGGCAAAGTCAGAAGTCACATGACACCAGGTTATAGTCCAACACATTTACTTGAAATCCAATATTTCTGTCTCTGGCTTGCTGCAGTGTTCCAGCAAAGCTCAGTGCAAGCTGGAAGAACAACACCTCATTTACCGCTTGGGGATCCTGCAGCCCTCTGGATTCAATATTAAGTTCAATAATTTTAGGGCCTGAACCCTCCCTTGTCCTAGCTCCCTACCCAACACACCAGGCCTTGTTATCACATAGCCTGCCATTAATCACTACCTATTGTTCGTCACTAACAGTCCCCATTAACAACTATTCACCGTCCCAGCCAGATCATTATCAACTCCTTTGTCTATCCAACTGCTCTTCTCTCTCTTCGGCTGTATCCTATCGTTTACTCCCTACACCATTCCCCTCCCTATTTTCTGCATATAAATCAACATTTTCCCAGCTGCCATCAGTTCTGAGGAAGGGTCACCGGACCCAAAATGTCAACTGTGATATTTTCTTCACAGATCCTGCCAGACCTGCTGAACTTTTCCAGCAACTTCTGTTTTTGTTCCTGACTTACAGCATCCGCAGTTCTTTCGGTTTGTGTATCAGAAAAGGCTTTCTGTTATTACCTGAAACTAGTTTATTACCAAGCAATAAACAGATGCTGCTTTGTTCTTTGGGCAGAGAAAACTTCAATGATATAGTTCTGGTGGGAAAGTGAAGTGAGAACCACACTCACAATCTTATTATCTTGACAAAGTCCTTTGGGACCTTGGTTCTTGATTCTATTATTGATTAGATTGTCATGCTCCAGCACAATATCATTCTCAGAGTTAGCCTTGCTGGCCTGATGATGCTGAGAAATAGAACCATCAGTATTTTCATTGCTGTTTACAGACTCTGTCATTAGCAAGGCTTTTGATGAATTGTGTGATTTCAAAGTGTTGTTCGGATTGATTTTCAAAATCACAGTCAGCAATTCCTTTCTGCATCATACCGAGTGTGAATTGAATAGTATACCTCAGAATTCAACCATTTATTCTGGAGTCCTTGCCTTTCCTGTAATCTTCGAATTCATTCCCTTACATTCCCCACTGGCTAAATTCCATTTGCCACTTATCTGCCCAGTTGATCAATCATTGATACCTTCCTAAAGTCATCTTCACTAGTAGCTACACATAATTTTTGTGTCATCTGCAAAATTCTTAATTATGCTTCCTACATTTCGTTAAAGTCAAATAGAATATCACAAGATTCAGTATTGAGACCTACGGAACCCTACTGGAAGCAAAATTTAAGGCTCAAAAGCAAACACAGCGGATGCTGGAGAAACTCAGCAGGTCTGGAAGCAGCTGATGGGATAGAAAATAGAACTAACGTTTTATGCCTGGTATGACTATTCTTTAGAATTCTTCTTTTCCTTAACATCTGAAAGGAAGGGGAAAGTATCTCATTAAAGTGTCACATGAGATTAAGAATGAAATGGAACTGGGGATTGGCGCAGTGTGAAGCAGTGCTGTGGGGAGAAAGGTCAGGAGTGTGCAAATGGCAGCACATGACACAGTGTGAATCTCAGGATATAGCAGGAGCAGCTGTCTGAGGATTGTTGTATTTCTCAGACGTACCTGTGATCCTGGTTGGGTTCAAAACATGAGGGATGGAACTTGAGTTGGAAAACATGTGGGAGAAGGCAGAGCTGGACACACTCACTGAGGAAGAAGAAACAAAAACAGAAGTTGCTGGAAAAGCCGGAAGCATCTGTGAGGGGAAAAGCAGAGTTAGCGTTTAGGGTCTGGTGACCCTTCCTCAGAACTGATTGTCACTACATCCTCAAGCATCCACTCCTTCCAACAGCAGTCTTCAGCAGCAGGAGTGTATACAATCTGCATGATGCATTACAGAAATTCACTAAAGATCCTCAAACAGAACCTTCCGAACCCACAACCACTTCCACCTAGAAGGACAAGAGGAGCAGATGCATGGGAACACCACCACCTGCAATTTCCCCTCCAAACCACTCATCATCTTGAAATTTCTCCCCATTCCTTCATTGTCATTGGGACAAAATCCTGGAATTTCCACCCTAAGGGCAACTTACAGCTCATGGATTGTCATGGTTCAAGAAGGCAGCTCACCGCCACATTCCCAAGGATAACTAGGGGTAGGCAATAAATGCTGGCCCAGCCAGTGATGCTCACGTCCTACAAGTGAACCAAAACAAATTGGCAATCTAGCCATGTGAGGCCCTTAAAAAGAAGAGTGACCATGGTGTGCTAGAATTCTTCATTCAGATGGAGAGTGACCTAGTTGATTCTGAGACTAGGGTCCTGAATCTAAATAAAGGAAAAAAATATATAGTTGAGGCACAAGCTGGCTATGATTAATTGCTGACCGTTACTTCAAGGACTAATGCTGGATTGGCAATAGCAAACATTTAAACACTGCATGGAGGAACTGCAACAATTATTCATCCTGTCTGGCACAACAATAAAATGGGAGAGGTCGCCCAATTGTAGCTAACAAGGGATGCTGTGTCCTGGATTGTGTCAAGTGTTATTGGGGCTGCACTCATCCAGGCAAGTGGGGAGTATTCCATCACACTCCTGACTTGTGTGTCTTGTAGATGGTGGACAGGTCTTGAGGAGTCAGGAGATGAGTTACTCGCCACTGTATTCCTAGCTTCTGACTTGCTTTAAAAGCCAATGTTTATATGGTGAGTCCAATTCACTTTCTGGTCAATGGTAACCTAGGATGTTTATAGTCAGGGATTCAATGATGGTGGCACTATTTAATGTCAAGGGACAGTGGTTAGATTGTCTCTTATTGGAGATGGTCATTGCTTTGCATTTGTGTGGCACAAATGTTTCTTGCCACTTGTTAGCCCAAACCTGGATATTGTCCAGATCTTGAGTCCTGAAGAAGGGCCTTACCCAAAACGTTGACTGCTCCTTTCCTCCAGATGCTGCCTGGCCTGCTGTGTTCTTCCAGCCTCCTGTTTGTCTACCTTGGATTCCAGCATCTGCAGTTTTTTTGTCTCTAACTAAATTGTCCATATCTTGTTGCATTTGAACATGGACAGCTTCAGTATCTGAGGAGTCATGAATGGTGCTGAACATTGTGGGATCATCAGTGAATATCCCTTCTTCTGACCTTATGATGGAGGGAAGGTCATTGATAAAGCAGCTGAAGATGGTTGGGCCTAGGACTCTACCCTGAGGAACTCCTGCAGAGCTGTCCTGGAACTGAGATGATTGACTTCCAACAACCATGACCATCTTCCTACGTGCCAGGTATGACTCCAAACCAGCAGAGAGTTTGCCCCCAGTACCCCACTGATTGCAGTTTTGCTAGGGCTCCTTGATGCCATACTCGGTCGAATGTAGCCTTGATCTCAAGAGCTGCCACTCTCACCTCACCTCTGGAATTTAGCTCTTTTGTCCATGTTTGAACCAAGGCTGTAATGAGGTCAGGAGCTGAGTGGCCCTGGAGGAACCCAAACTGGGCATCACTGAGCAGGTTATTGCTGAGCAGGTGCTGCTTGATAGCACTGTTGATGTCATCTTCCTTTACTTTACCAATGATCGAGAAACTGAACTGGACTCATCTTAAAAGCATTGTGGCCGGGTCACAGGTTAGGACTTCTGCAGGTAATAACGCCTGATTCTCCAAAGCCTGTCCATCATTTACAAGCATAAGTCAGGAAAGTGATGAAATACTCCCCTGGATGGGTGCAGCTTCAACAACACTCAAGATGCTTGACACCATCCAGGAGAAAGCAGTCCTGCTTGATTTGCAATACAACCACAAACATTTACTCCCTCCAACACAAATGCTCACTAGCAACAGTGTGTACCTTGTACAAACTGCACTGCAGAAATTCACTAAGCTCCTTAGACTCCTTAACACTTCCAAACCCATGACCACTTCCACCTCGAAGGAAAAAGTCAGCAGACACATGGGAACACTGCCACCTGCAAATTTCCCTCCAAGTCACTCAGCAGCTAGACTTAGAAATAGATCACCATTTCTTCAGTGCTTCTGGGTAAAGATCCTAGAAATCTCTCCCTAACAGCACTGTGGGTCTATCTACACCAAATGGACACCAAAAGCGGTTCAAGAAGGCAGCTCACTACCACCTTCTCAAGGGTAACTTAGAATGGACAATAAATTCTGGTCCGGTCAGCAACATGCAAATCCCCTGAGTGAATAAAACAAAAGGTGTCAGACTTCCTTCTTGACATCTTCCTGCCTTTCCAGCCCATCACCAATGAGCTAGTTAAAGCCCAGCCACACTACATGTACACTTCTGGGGAACTGGCAGAGGTTGTGCTCACCAGGGTACTGCCTTTCATGGTAAACATAATTAGTTGTCATGGAGGCATTACACAGTGATTGGGATTGAGAGCACCCCAATGATCTGGTAAGAGTACGGTGACTTTATGGTCACATTATGCATTGATTCTTCGCTTGTTCATTGAGCATGTACAAGTGTAGGATTCGTTACCATGGTGGCATAGTGCACTGTGAGAAAATATATAAATTCAGAGTTTTATGGCAGTTACTCGCAATGGCTTTACTTCTTGATCAATGAAAAAATTAATTCTCCTCTACTTCGTCTCAGTTCTGTGGCAAACAAATTATATTTACATTGATGCACATCCCACAGGGTGGGACCATCCCTGTCACCTTACATAAAACATAACGGTTTATATCAGAGAGAATGATATTTAATTTATTCACCAGCTGTGAAAGGGTGTAATAGCTTCAGTCCAATGATGTTGGTGTCATGGTGGCTAAGTGGTCCCCACTGCTGCCTCATACTTCCAGGGATGCAGATTCGATTTCAGTCTTGGGTGACTGTGTGGATTTTGCATGATCATAACTGTAGATAGACTATAAGATTTAGGAGCAGAATTGGGCCATTCGACCCATCAAATCTGCTCCACTATTCGATCTTGGCTGATATGTTTCTCAACTCTAGCTTCCCACCTTTTCCACATAACTGTTGATCCATTTATTAATCAAGAATCTATCTATCTCTGTCTTAAATGCACTCAATGACTTGGCCCCCACAGCCCTCTGTGACAATGAATTCCAGAGATTAACCATACTCTGGCTGAAAAATTTCTTCCTCATCTCAGTTCCAAAGGTTGTTCCTTCATTTTGAAGCTGTGCCCTTGGATCCTAATCTCTCCTACTAATGGAAACATCATCCATTCTATTCAGGCCTCTCAGTATTCTGTAAGTTTCAATCAGATCCCCCCTCATTCTTCTGAGCTCCAATGAGTACAGACCCAGAGTCCAAAACCACTCCTCATACAACAAGCTTTTCATCCCTGAGATCATTATTGTAAACTTCCTCTCAACTTCCTCCAATACCAGCACATCATTCCTTAAATATGGGGCCCAAAACTGCTCACAATATTATAAATGCACTTTGACCAGATCCTTACACAGCATCAGCAGTCCATCTTTGCTCTTGAATTCCAGCTCTCTTGAAATGAATGCTAACATTGCATTTGCCTTCCTAACTGCCAAGTGAACTTGCATGTTAACCTTAAAGGAATCCAGATATAGCATTCGTAAGTCCCTTTGTGCTTCAGATTTCCGTAACTTTTCCCCATTTAGAAAATAGCCTACATCTCTATTCTTCCTACCAAAGTGCATAACTTCACACTTTCCTACATTATATTCCCTCTGCAACTTCTTTACCCATTCTGCTAGCCTGTCCAAGTCTATCCCCATTTCCTCAACACTACGTGTCCCTTCACGTATCTTAGTGTCATCTGTTGGATACTGAAATTCTGAACAAAAACAGAAGTTGCTGCAGAAACTCAGCATGTCTGGCAGCATCTGTGGAAATAAAACAGAGTTAACATTTCAGGTCCAGTGTTCCTTCTTCAGGACAGTTCTGAACTTCTTAACAAAACATTAACCCTGTTTTCTCTGCCCAGATGTTGCCAATTTCTGTTTTTGTTTGAAATGAAATGCTGACCTTTCTTTGCAGAGGGACAGAATACAACAGAAGTCATACTTCAACATATTTCAAAGCATTGTGAGGCCATATCTGGAATCATGCTCTGGGTATCTTGGTCTTTGACGGAGGGCAACTGTATTGCAATGACACCTGGACTTCCAAAGTTAAATTATGAGGAGAATTTTAAGCAAATCAGGGTCATACTGTCTGTAATTTTGAGGTTGAAGGGATGATTTAAGGAGATTAGGGGGAAAAGTTATGTAGATAGGGAGAAAACTTTCACTATTTGAGGAGTTAAAATCTGGAAGATAGCCAGAAAATTAGAGACACACCAATCAGGAGTCAAATCAGGAAATGTCTCTTCACACATTTCAAACTCTTTTCAAATGGTACAGTTAGCTTTTGATGCTGGTCCTGTTGTTAATTTTATATGTAATATGTTTTTTGGTACCATAGTTATTCAGGAATATGGGGCAAAGATTGATATATAAAGGTAGGTGTCCGATCATGTTTAATCTCTTTGAGTGGTGGAAAGGACTTGAAGGGATAACTTGCCTGTACCTGCACACTTATTCCAATTAATAGCAAAGCCTGGTGCTAGCTGTCCTCAGTTCATGGCCACATTGACTGTGTGAACATTTAAGCAAAAGGACACTGAATAATGAATAGTGAACTGGTGAAGGCAATTGTATGGCTCCCCCCAATAAACCAGCTGAGGCTATAAGCAGAATACTGGAAACCAAACCTGGGGCCTTCATTATCAAAATGACTAGGTTTACACTGAATGATGCTTTTTCAACCTTTGCAAAGCTCATATGTAGACTAGTTCTGACCATAATCCTTGTTTCTTGACAATCCTATCACAGGAATTTGTCTAAATTCAGGTGTGAAGTTAAAGTGTGACCTATTCCAGGTGTTGGGCAGCTCCAACAAGCCTGAACCAGTGAAGAAATCTGATACTTATCAGAGATACATATCAAAAAATATATTTCATGTGAATGCAGAAAGAGAACAGGCTTGAGCAAGAGTTGTAATTTGATTCTTGATTAAACAGTCTTCCTGCTTATGCTAGCACAAGGAGATTTACAAGAATTGAGACAGCAGAAACCAGTTTCAGAATCAGACAGATAATGGTGAAGGGAAAGGACTGGCAAAATAAATCTGAAATTTATATGTTTAGCAAAGGCGTAAATGATTTGTAAATTCTGAATCGGGTTTGTCACTTTATTTATATTTGTTGATTTCCTACTTTCCCACCTCCCTCTTTACTGTGAAAATAAAATCTCCTTTCTGATAGTTTTGACTCCCTGAGGTGTGTCACCCATTAGTGATTGAGAAATTGCCATAATACACAACGAAACTAGATGTTAATCCAGACCTATGGCAAAGAGGGATGGGATTTACAAAAGTTGCTTTATATGAAAAAAATACACATAGAAAGCCTCCCTAAATGAAAACAAGAGAAATATATCAGCTGTATAGATATGGAATCGAAAACAATTGTCATTAATGATGACAATGAAACAATCATCCCATGCAAAAACTAAAGATAAATGACATTGTTCAATGGCTGAAGTTGTTATCATTGAAGTTGTGCACATAACTGAATAAACATTCTGGTGTTAGGCTCTAACCATGTATGGCAGGTAAAGAGCAGGCCAAACAGAATTAAACCTCTGTATAAACATTAAACATGCTGCACTACAGCCTAGCTAATTGATATTGAAATGTATGTGGGAAACAGACCATGCAGGAATATGATTCTTGTGAGGGACAAGAACAGTGGTGAATGAACATGTGGACATAATATTTAGGTGCACATAGCTAGGGCTCAGATTACTTGCAGTTCTAAATAAAATGAAACAAAATTGTAATGGGCCCATAACAGTTGGAACAAATGTGAGCCTGTTATGGTTGGAGACAGAATTTATGGTGGAAGACAGGGAAATAATGGAGAAAATAAACAATTGCTTTGTGTACGTCTTCACAGAAGAGGACACAGAAATTCTCCCATAAAGTCAAAGCAACCAAGGGACTCATAAAATGTGGAACTTGAAAGAAATTAGTATTTAAAGAGGTAGTCCTTGAAAAATTCACTGAATTGAAGGTCGATAAGTTTAATGGGCCAGAGTGTCGACTGAGGTGTCTTAACAGATAACTTGTTCACTTTCAAAATTCTACAGATTCTGGAAAGTTCAGGCAGGCTGGGAAGTAGAAAATGTAGCCTCAATATTTACAAAGTGAGGGAGAGGGAGAATAGAGAACCAATGACCTGTTAGTTTTACAGCAGACTGAGAGAAATATGAGAATCTGTCAGAAAGAATCCGATAAATGGACACTTGGAAAAGAATGATAACATTGAGTTCAATCAACATAGACTTACGAAAGGGCAATCACATTTGAGAAACCTTTTAAAGTTTTTTTTGAGCATGTTACTTGTAGCATATGTAAAGGAGAACAACGTATGTGATGTATTTTCAGAAGGCTTTTGTTAAGTTCCCACACAGGAGGCTAGTACACAAAGTGAGAGTGGGGTTTGAAGGTAATACACTTATATGCATTGAAAATTGATCCCTAAACAAAGCATACAATAAGGCTACATGACTCATTCTCAGGATTGCAGGCTATTACTAGTGAGGTACTGCAAGAATTGATACTAGGTCCACAGATCTTCACAATCTGTAGAAATTATTTGGATGTGGGAACCAGGTGTAACATTATCACATTTGCTGATATCACAAAATTAGGTGGGAATGTAAGTCCTGAATAGAATGAAATGGAGGGCTCGCATGGATTTGTATAGGCTCGGTGAGTGGGCTAGAGCATACACATATAATATAATGTGAATAAGTACGAAATTATTCACTTTGGCAGAACAGACCGTGAAAGACAGCATTTTTCTTAAAAAATGAAAGGTCTTGAAATGTTTGTATTCAAAGGGATCTTGCTATCCTTGATCTGGATTTACGAAAGGCTAGCATGCTGGTGCAACAATCAATAAGGAAGGCAACTTGTATGTTGATCTCTATCGGAGGGGAATTCATGTACAAGCATAAAGATATCTTGTTGCAGTTGTATACAGCCTTGACGAGACCACACCTGGATTATTGTGTATAGTTTTGGTCTCTGCATTTAAGAAAATATGTACTTGCTACAGAGAGAGTGCAGTGGACATTCACCAGATTAATCCCTGGGAATGGCAGAATCCTCCTGTGAAGAAAGAATGGGAAAACTGTGCCTGTATTCGAGAGAATTTTGAAGAATTACAAAATTCTTACAGTGTGTGACAGGGGCGTGTAACATGATGTTTCTCTTGGCAGGTCAGTCTAGAACCAAGGCACTATCTTATTATAAGGGGAAGGTCATTTAGAATTCTGATGAAAATGAATTTCTTCATCTGGAGTGTGATGAATCTTTGGAATTCTCTAGCCCAGGGGCTATGGAAGTTCAATCATTGGCAATGTTAAAGATAGAATTTGATAGGTTTCTGAACGGTGTCAAGGGATATGGAGACAGATGGGACTTTGGCACTGAGGTGGGTAATTAGTCATGATGTAATGAACATCAGAGCAGCTCTGGCATAATGGCCTGGTTATGTTCTTATGCCCTTCCTGTACTCCAAGATGATCATTCAGTGTTGTTATTAGTGCTGCTCAGGACTTTAGGAAGGTCTATGGATGTGATCTGATGACAAGTCAGGAAATGTGTCCCAGGTTTTATCAATGTGGAATTTGGCTGAGGTCCAGTTATCAATTAAGCACATTTTATGCCTTCCAATCATTCTTAATTCTGAAGAAGGGTCATTGGACCCGAAACTTAAATCTGCTTTCTCTCCATTGATGCTGCCAGATCTACTGAGATTTTCCAACAATTTCTGATTTTGATTCTGATTTCCAGTATCCACATTTCTTTGTATCAGAGATAGTAGGAACTGCAGATGCTGGAAAATCTAAGATAAGGGTCTAGGCCCGAAACGTCAGCCTTCCTGCTCCTATGAAGCTGCTTGACCTGCTGTGTTCATCCAGCTCTACACCTTGTTATCCACATTTCTTTGTTCCTTTTTATTCTTAATTTATTTTCTTTCCAACATTTTTGGTCTTCTTTCACTTTGCTTTATTTCGCAAAGTGAGCATACAATTCCCACACTTGAGTTAATGGAGAACAGGAGGAGTGACATGTCTTAAATGGTATGTGCAATTACCATACAAGCCAGCTTGCATGTACAACCAGCTGTCATCCATCAGAAATTTGCAGAAGGCAGGATTACTGAGGAGAGTATCTGTTAATTCCATTTTACAGTTAAAAAAATGGAGTAACTTGGAGATGTAGAAGAAAATAGGAATGAAGATTTACAAGGCTTCAAGACGTGCCAAAGTGTTTTAAAGACAATTAAGTTCTTTTTTTATGTGGAATCATGGTCATAGCGTAGAAAACATGGCAACAAGTTTAGAAAAAACAATGTTCCACCATCAGCAATGTGATAATGACCAAACAACCAAATTTTATATTAACCGATGGATAAATATTGACCAAAGCTCCATGATCTTGAGCACTTATTCAAAATGGTGTTATATATGTGGGTCTTTTATGCTCACTGAAGACAGTACATGGGGCCTTGGTTTAACATTTTTTCTGGAGGACAACAATGTTGACAATACAGCAATCACTATACCAAACTGTAGTGCCAGCTCAAGGAATGCCAGCTCTGGGATGTGACTTGAATCAATAACCTTCCAATACAGAGACAATAATACAGGGAAACATGAAACAACTCCACAGAGGCCAATATCCCATCACCAGGTCACCCTTTATTTACCCATGGAGAATCCTTCACACTGACCCAGCTTCTTCAGAGCCAGCTCCAAATTGAACAGGATGTCTGACACTGTTGTGCATGTCTGTCAGCCATGGCTCCCTGATTGGACCAGCTTAACAGCCCCAAGCAGGGAACTCATATTCTATAAGGTCCACCTGGCTGACCTCGTCACAATCACTACAGAACATGTTAAGGAACAAGTCAGGAATCGTAATCATACTTGTATGTCAGCTAAAATGTGACCTTCAAAGCGACATTCCAGTCAATACAAAGATTTGAAGAAGCAGAAAAATTAAAGGCAACCTTAATTGTGACATACTTCAAAATAAAGGCAATTTATGTAAAAGCATTCCACAAGGAGTGTATAGCACAATGATTTTTTTTGGTAACCATAGAGGTCATTTTAATAAGACAGGATATTCCACCAAATATCATCCATCCAGAAATTAGGGGGAGATGATAGCCCAATGGTTCACCAGTGGACTGCTAATTCAGAGACTCAGATAATGTTCTGGGGATCTGGGTCTGAATCCCACCTTGGCAGATGATGGACACTGAATTCAATTTTTTAAAAATTCTGGAATGAAGAGTCTCGTGATGGAAATGAACCCACTCTTGATTGTTGGGAGGAACCCATTTAGTTCATCAAGGTCCTTTAGGAAAGCAAACAGCCTTCCTTACCTGGTCTGGCCTACATGTGATTGACTCTTAACTGCCCTCTGCTCTCCTGTGAATGAATAAAAAATATTATTTTGGGGTCAAGGTTGAAAGGATCGCGAGCTCCCCCAGAATTTGAATGCTGTTCTGTACAGGTTCATTGGAGGTGTAGTGGCTGCACAGGGATTTATATTAGTTCCAAGAAGTCATATTTCAATTGCAATCAATTGTAAGAAGAATCAGTTGCCACTTTGATATGTGGAACTCATCACAGAATCAATAAAATAAAGAAGTGGGAGCCTGAATATGGTTTATCCAGTATGGCCTGCAATCTCTCACAAATGGAATGAAAAACGCTGCTTGCTATCTTGTTTAATTGCTGTGGTACGCACTTGGTGGCGCTGTCAATGATGTGATGACAACAAATTTCGATACCAGGGTGTATAACATAAGCCCAGCCACGTAACTGGCAGTATAATAATGAATCCCTGTCCCTTTGGGGAGGCAAAGGCCTTGTGGTATTATAACTGGACTATTAACTTAGAGACCCAAGTAATGTTCTGGGGACAAAGGCTTGAATCCGGCCATGGCATCTGATGGAATTTGAATTCACAAAAAATCTGGAATTGTATGTCTAATGATGACCATGAATCAATCATCAATGTCAGGAAAAACCCATCTAGTTCACTAATGTCTTTAGGGAAGGAAACTGCCATCCTTACCTAGTCTGGCCGACATGTGACTCCAGACCCACAACAATGTGGCTGACTCTTAACTGCATTTTGGGAAATTAGGAATGAGCAATAAATGTTGGTCAACCCAGCGAGTGAATTTAAAAAATGCAACTAGGAGAGCAAGTGCTATTTATAAAACTCAATACGTGCTCAGCCTCCAGGGGAATCCGGTATTAAGAAATGTAGAAACAACTCTGGGTGTTGTCAGTATAAAAGGTAAAACTTGCAACCTCACCCTGACTAATTGTTGGGAACAGGTCATGCCGAGAATGAAGGCCTTGTAAATATGAAATATAAGGATAACATACAGAGTGATAGTCTTTGCGATATGATTGCTCAGGTTCCAATGAGTGCGAAATGACAACATGCCAGGGAATTGATTTTCTGTGTTAAAGGCAAAGGCACTGCATTAGTTAAGTCAAAATTGTTGTGCAAGCAAAACGTAGCTGCCTGGAATTAAAACAGGAACAGACATTAGTCTCCTTTGGAAATCAGTAGAAATAATATTCAGTTTTGTTAATTCCACTTTTCTCTCTTTATAGACGCTGCAAGACCTCTTGCATTTTCTGTTTTTATTTCAGATGACCAGCTACTGCAGTATTTCACTGTTTTATTAGAATAATGAAGTCTGGATGAGATTCAACGAATTGACAGGGCAGATCTGGGTGGTGTGATGGAATATGAACTTGTGGTACAGGTGTTGGAGTGAATTTGAGATTGTAAGTTCAGGTCAAAAATTACAGCATGACTCATTCAACGAGTTGGAGTAGGGGGTGCATAGTTGTAGATGGAGGCAGAGTCTGAAAACAGGGGTTTTGGTCTTCCATATACTTACATGGAGAAGATTTACATTCATCTAATGTCAGTCAAACAGTGTCTCAAATCATACCAAGGCAGTCATCAAATGGAACGATTCTAAATGTTATCAGTGTACTGGTGCAATCTAGTGTTGTTTCCAGACTTTTTTTATATTCTCTTGTGGACATGGGCATCTGGCCAGCATTTTGTTGCCTATCTCTAGTTGCCTTCATTATGGTGGCGATGAGCTGCCTTCTTGAACTGCTGCGCTCCATGTGCTGTAGGTAGATCCAGTATGCCCTTAGGCTGGGAATTCCAGGATTTTGACTCAGGGACAATGAAGCAACAGCAACGTATTTCCAAGTCAGGATGGTGAGTGGCTTGGAGGGGAACTTGCAGGTGGTGATGTTACCATGTTTCTGCTGCCCTTGTCCTTCTAGATTGAAGTAATTGTGGGCTCTGAAGGTGCTTTCTAAGGATCTTGGAGAATTGCTGCAGTGCGTCTTGTAGATAGTACACACTGCTGCTACTGAGCATTGGTGGTGGAGGGAGTGAATGCTTGCAAATATGGTGGCAATCAGATTGGCTGCTTCGTTCTGGACAGTGTCAAGCTTCTTCAGTTTTATCAGAGCTGCACTCAGCCGGGCATGAGGAGAGTATTAAGACTTAAGATCATAAGGTACAGGACCCTAATTAGGCCATTCAATCCATGAAGTCTCCTCTGTCATCATTGAGAACACAGATAATCTGATAAATTCTCAACTCAGGATTAATTCCTGTGTCACAAGCTAGGGAGGCCAGGAATAGGAAGATAGTATAGTAAATACGTGGCCAAATAGCTGGAGTTGGAGGGAGGGTTACAGATATGTGGATCACTGGGAAGTCTTCTGGGATAGGTGGGACCAGGTTGCACTTAAACTGCAGGGACACCGGCAGAGCTCAGGAATAGGAAGGGTGCAATCACTTTGATAGGATGTTACTGCAGGCCTCCCAACAACCAGAGGGTGATGGATGAATAGATGTGTGGACAGATTTTGGAAAGATATAGAAACAGAACTGCTGTGGTTGATGATTTTAACTTCCCCCATATTGACTGGAATTGGGTGGAGGCGGAATGGTAGTGATAGGTGGGCACTGGTGGTAGGCACGACCTGCCTGATTGAAGGGAGGGATGAATCCGGTTGGTGGCCAGAAGGGAGGGTCAGAAGGTGGAATGGAAGTGAGGAGGTGGGGCTGGAAGGGGAGGCAGGGGATGGGTGACAAGGTTATTTGAAATTGGAGAACTCAATGTTGAGTCCTCCGGGATGTAGGGTGCTCAGGCGGAAGATTTGCTTTCTGAGTCACTGCGACACTGGAGGAGGCTGAGGACAGACATGTCGGAGGGGGAGCAGGAGCAGGAAGTTGAAATGGGCTGTGACCAGGAGGTTAGGGTGGCTGTTACGGGCCAGGCAGAGATGATTGGCAAAACAGTCTTCTCGTCTACGTTTGGCTTCACCGACAGAGAGAAGACCACATCAGGAGCACTGGGTGCAATAGACAAGACTGGAGGAGATGCAGGTGAAGCTCTGTCTCATTTGGAAGGGCTGTTTAGGGCCCTGAATGGAGGTGAGGGAGGTGGTGTGTGGGCCTATGGTTTTAGGGGAAGGTGCCGGGGTGGGGGTTAGAGTGGTTGGTGGGGAGTATGGCTTGAATTAAGGGGTGGCAAAGGGAATGGTCCTTGCAGAAGGAGTGGAAGATGTTCTGGGTGGTGGGGTCTAATTGGAGTTAGCAGAAGTATTTGAGAATGATATGCTGGATGCGGAAGCTGGTGGGTGGAAAGTGAGGACAAAGGATACCCTATCTTTGTTGTGTTTGGAGGGGGGTTGGTGGTTTAGAGCTGTGGAGCAGGGATGGAGGAGCCATGGTGGAGGGCTATCTGAATGACGGGGCGTAGTGGTGGTGGAAAGAACGTCATTTGAAAAAGGCGGACATCCAGGATACTTGGAAGTGGAACATATCCTCATCAGACTAGATGCGACAGAGACAGAGGAATTAGGAAAATGGGATGGAGTTTTTGCAGGATACAGAGTGGGAGGAGGTATAGTCTAGGTAGCTATGCGAGTCTGTGGGTTTATAGTAAATGTTGGTACGTAAGCTGTCACCAGAAAATGGAAACGGAGAGGTCAACAAAGGGGAGGAAGGTGTCTGAGATAGACCAAGTGAATTTGAGGGCAGGGTGGACGTTGTTAGAGAAGTCGATGAACTGCTCCAGTTCAGGGTGGCAGTCATCGATGTAACAACAGAAGAATTGGGGAACAGTACCGGTGTACGTACTAAAGAGTTTGACATAACCGATAAACAGGCAGGAATAGCTGGGGCCCATGTGAATGCCCATGGCAATCCCCTGGGATTTGGAGGAATTTGGAAGAATTGAAGGAAAAGTTGAGGGTGAGGACTAGGTCAGTGAGGTGGAAGACAGTATTGGTGTGGGGGGGGGGGGGGGGAGTGATGGTGGTGGACTGGATGGGTCTGCTGGAGAGCAAAAAACTGAGGACCTGTACGCCATCCTTGTAAGGTATGGACATGTATAAGGATTGAACTTCCATAGTAAAGATGAAGCGCTGGAGGTCAGGGAACTGGAAGTTACAAAGAGGTGGAGGGCATAGATTGTGTCCCGGATGTAGTAGGGGTGTGCCTGCGCCAAGGGGGAGAGAATGGAGTCAAGGTAGGAAGAGATAAGTTCTGTGGGGCAGGAGCATGTAGAAATTATGGATCGGCTGGGGTGGTCAGGTTTGTGGATGTTGGGGAGCAGGTAGAAGCGGGCAGTGAGGGCCTGGGGGACTACAAGGCTGGAGGCGGTGGAGGGGAGGTTGCCGGAAGTGATGAGATCACGGACAGTATAGAAGACAGTGGCTTGATGGGCTATGGTGGGGTCATGGTCAAGGGGAAGGTAGGACAGGGTGTCGGAGAGTTGGCGTTCGGCCTCTGCGAGGTAGAAATCTGTTCTCCAGACTACCACCGCCCCAACTTTGTCGGTGGGTTTGATAGTGAAACAGGGATTGGTGTGGAGAGAATGGAGTGCAAGAGTAGGGGTGGCATGGTGGCTCAGTGGTTACCACTGCTGCCTCACAGCGCCAGGAACCTGGGTTCAATTCCACCCTTAGGTGACTGTTTGTGTGGAGTTTGCACGTTCTCCCCGTGTCTGCATCGGTTTATTCCAGGTGCTCTGGTATCCTCCTACAGTCCAAAAATGTGCAGGCTAGGTGAATTGGCTGTGCTAAATTGCTCATAGTGTTCAGGGATGTGTAGGTTAGGGGGATGCATCTGGGTGGGATGCTCTAAATGTTGGTGTGGACTTGTTGGGCCGAAGAGCCTGTTTCCACACTGTAGGGGTTCTATGGACTATGGAGATGAGTTTGGTTTGCTGGGGCAGGTGTGTCCAAAATAACTTTTTTGAAACAATATGTAAACAGTCAAACTGGGGAAGGGGCCATACTAGACCTTATGTTAGGGAATGAGCCTGGCCGAACGATGGAAGTTTCAGCGGAGGTGTATTTTGGGAACAGTGACTGTGATTCTGTAAGTTTTAAGTTACTTATAGTAAAGGATAACAGTAGTCCTCAGTGAAAGTACTAAACTTGGGAAGAGACTTACTATCACAATATTAGGCAGGACCTGGGGAATGTAGATTGCAGACAGCTGTTTGGAGGTAAATCCACATCTGGCATGTGGGGAACTTTTAAAGGCTGCTTGATTAGAGTTCAACACCAGCAGGTTCCAGTGAAAATGAAGGATTAAGATGGCAAGATGTAAATTCTCCCATTAGGAAGACCCAGCATGGATTCACGAAAGGTAGGTCATGTTTAACTAATTTGGTGGAATTCTTTGAGGACATTACTTGCGTGGTGGACAATGGGGAACCTGTGGATGTGGTATATCCAGATTTCTAATGAAAGTTCAGTTCTAATGAAAGGTTATTACCTGAAACACAAACACTGTTCTTCCTTCCATAGACTCAGCCAGATCTGCAGAAGATGTCCTGATTTTTTCAATTTTTAACCTTATTTTCCTACTGCCACGACAGGTACATGCATCTCATAGGTGGTGACAGAGCTTGGTATCACAAAGGAAATTAGGATCAATTTGCATTCATATCGAATCGAACCTTGTTGTTTTCAGGAGTTTTCAAAATTAAACAGATTTTCTTACCTTTTACTCAACCTTTCAAAGGTGATTTCTTCACCTGGAATTCTTTTCCTAAACCTCTTTGCCTCTCAACTTCCTTAACTCTCTTTCCTCTTTTAAGATGCCTTTTAAAACCTATGTTGTTTAGTTAAACATTTGCTTACATCTCCTACTGTCTCCTTCATTTCACATTTTGCTTGATGATTGCTCCTATAAAGGGCCATGGGATGTTCTACTAAGTAAAGATGCAATGCAAATATAACTTATTGTTGTTGTTGAGTCGAAAAGCTTTTTCACACAAAGGGCAGTTCTTATATGGAATAAACTGCCAGAGAAAGTGGTAGAAGCAGTACGGCTACAATATTTAAAAGACATTTGGACAAGTACATGAATAGGAAAGGTTTAGAGGGATATGGACCAAACGCAGAAAAATGGGACTAGTTCAGTTTGGGAAAATTGGTTGCCATGGACAAGTTGGACAGAAGGGTCTGTTTTTGTGCCGTATGACCCTATAATTATGACTCTATGACCAATGAAGACGTTGATTTCGGGTTAAAGCATCCCTGGAAATTTCCCCTTATCATCAATGGAACATGCTGTTAAATCAATATTGTGAGCTTTCTTGCTGTGTACACAGTTGTCTGAGCAACGTCATCATGATTGTTAAAATTGACTTGTTTCAATTCTGTTCAGTTAGTTCTGCTAAATGATAATTACTGGATCACCTGGAGATCCAATTGCCTCCGCGTCAGTAAACAACTTTATTCTGGCATGTGATCCACTATCCACAATCGCACATGTAATTGACAAGAGAATAAACTGCTTGTTAATTTCTCATAATCATTTTCCTCATGTCTGAGAGAGAGAGAGATGGTCCTGATGTACATATTGCTGAATATATTTAATGGCTCAATGGCTTTCTGACAAGGAATTTCCTGTGGGACTGCCAAGGAAGGTAATTTTATACATAATAATTAAAAGGAATTTAATCCTCCCAAAAAGACCACATTAAAGGTGATCTGTTCTTAAGACATGAAGCATTTGAGAATCTCATAAGAAATAAACAATGAATTTTAAATGGAAACTCATCAGTTATTCTTTTTGAAACTATTTGACATATCTGGTTTTTCACTGCTATTTGGTGTGCACTTGGATTCCATGAGTCCAGTACGTTGCCTTTCTTCTCTTTCCTGATGTTATCGCTCTAACGAACAATCAGTTGCCTGACCTACTTCGTAATTCTGCTCTTTCACATCTTTGTTTCAAGAAGTAATCTAGCTTGAGAAGATGAAATCTGATGCTTAGAACCTGACAGAATTTGCTTTAAAACAAAACTGACCTTTTCACAAATTGTACACTTCTAGCGGAATTAAAATCATCTGATTCCAAAACTCCTCAACATAAATTTATTTAAAATACTCACTCAATTGTTTTATTAAAATTCCATTTAGTTGTTTTATTTTAAATATCTGGAGTGACATTTACAGATTCCATTTTCTCATGTCTCAATTCATTTCTTTTGGGTCCATCTGTCCTCCACGGAGCTGAGTTACATCAAGGATAAACTGCTGTAGAAACACAGACTGAGTCAAATTGGCTGCGACCTGCATCTTTGGCTCCTTTCCACATCCCAAGGATAGGGGCGTTGATGTAGTTTGTGTAGGCATCTGAATGTTTGAGAGCATTAATTGATGATAACCTGGTTATTGTACAATACTTACAAAGCCAATGTGAAAACAGTTATTAATAAGGAAACACTAGACTTGTTTTAACAATCACAACACAACTAGCAACTGGGATAACAAGGTGTAGAGCTGGATGAACACAGCAGGCCAAGCAGCATTGTTCATCCAGCTCTATACCTTGTTATCTCAGATTCTCCAGCATCTGCAGTTCCTACTATCTCTGAAACAACTAACAACTGCTTTAACAGAAAATCATTGAATTGAAATGTTAACTGTCTCTTTCTCCTCAGCTTGATTTGCTGAGCATTTCCAGGATTTTCATTTTCATTTCAGGTTTCCAGCATCCATTGTATTTTACATTTGCACAATGTGTATTGTATTGAGTTAATGTGACCAATATATTTTAAATTCACTAAGGATGAAGAAGACCACTTTACTATTCTTGATTGTACTTCAAACCTGCAGTAGAGGTAATAAAACAAATAAATGCCTGTTGAACATTCTAGAGCTTCTGCCTTTATAATCTACCCGGAACCATTCTAGATATCTATTATTCCTTTATTTTCAGGAATTATTTCCTGCCAGCTATACTGAACTTGCATTTTTATGGCCCCTGCTCATATCTCCTTCTCCTGTAGTGATGACGTTGCTTGAATTTGTGCTCCATTTAATCACTTCCTATGTCACATGAAGTATTTATTGACTGATTTGTATCTCATTTGCTGCCTTTCAAAATGGAATCGTACACATTTTTCTAATCATTGCTGGTGTTCAGTCATTCTGGCCACTCTGCACAGACTCCAAAATTAGACTCCTAGAATTAATAGCACTGATTGCTGATGTACTACACTCAGCATTCACCCCAAAAGCAGGCCATTCAGCCCATTGAGTCCATACAGACTCTTAACAGCATCCCACCCAGACCCACCCCCTACCCTATCGCTGTAAGCCTGCATATTGCATGGCTAACCCACCTAGCCTGCACATCCCTGGATACTGTGGGAAATTTAGCATGGTCAGTAGAATCAGCTAAGGACAGTCTCACTTTGTTGAAGAATGGAAGAGATGTATCAGAGAAGAATGATGTGGGAAACTACATCAAAAGCTGCAAATGATGAAGCAGCTGAAGGTAGCTGGGCCCAGGACACTACCTTGAGGAACTTCTGCAGAGATGTCGTGGAGCTGGGATAACTGACCTCTAACAACCATAACCATCTTGTTCTGTGTTAGATATGACTCCAATTAGTGCAGAGTTTTACCACTGATTCCCATTGACTCCAGTTTTGCCAGAACTTCTTAGTGCCGCAAAAGTGGCCTTAATGCCAAGAGTGACCACCTGACCTCGTCTCGGGAGTTTAGATCTTATTTCTATGCTTGAACAAGGATGTAACGAGGTCAGGAACTGAGTTGCCCTGGTGTCGCGTCAGAGAGCACATTATTGCAAAGTACCATTGATCAGCCCTTCTGCCACCTTCCTGATGACTGAGAGTAGACTGATGAGGTGGTAGTTAGTTGTGTTTAATTTGTCCTTTTTTTATGTACAGAATATACCTGGGTAATTTTCTGCATTATTTGGGGAGATGCCAGTGCTGTAGCTGTACTGGAACAGCTTGTTTAGAAGCACAAGTTCTACAAACTTGTCATGGGACTATTCCCAGAATATTGTGAGGGCCAATAGCCTTTGCAGTATCCAGAGCTTTTAGCTGTTTCTTGCTGACATTGTGCAGTGAATCAAATTAGCTAAATACTGGCATCTGTGTTATTGAGGATCTTAGAAGCAGGTCAAAATGGATCATCTATTTGGCCCTTCTGCTCAAGATGCAACCCTATTTCTCTCAACAACAATCTTTCTGATTTGCAAATCTCAGTAAAACTTCAGTTGTAATGCAAAGTTCCTTGTTCGCTGCAACAGCTGCAAATGACTTCTTTTCAGAAAACTTCCGCATTCATTTGATGCTACATTTTAGCTCAGTTTCTTCTTGAGACCCTCTCTCTCTGAAGCTTTATTTCTCACTGATATTAAGCTACTCAGGACTTCTTTCCTTCCACTATGACTGTTTTAAACCGCATTGTTTCTGATACAGCCCTTTCATTTAAAAGCTCTGCATGACCTTTTCCTCTCCCTGTCACAATTCTGCGCACTCCCTGACTTTCTGGATGGTTCCCTTTGTAAAAGAAATTGCTTCTGTCTCCATATGTCATAGGAGACCTTGTTGCATCGCAACAAGCCTCATTTTTTCTCTCTTCAATCTTTCTTTCTAAGACACTGAACTATTTACCTTACGGCGTTTTAAAAACATCATTTAAATACATGCAAAGAAAAATTCCAGACAATTGGCACCACTCAAAGAACTCAAAAATTAAAGTAAAGCCATGTTTCTCCTTCCTAACACGCAGTATAGAAATTCAAACCAAATTTAGCACTACATAAAGGTTATATCCACTTCATAACTTGGTGTACCACAAGGATCTGTTCTGGGTCCTCTTCTATTTGTGATTTTTGTAAATGATTTGGATGAAGGAGTGGAAGGGTGGATTAGTAAGTTCGTGGACAATGCGAAGGTGGGTCGAATTGTGGACAGTGCGGAGGGCTGTTCTAGGTTACAAAGGGACATTGATAGGATGCAGAGCTGGGCTGAGAAGTGGCAGATGGAGTTTAACCCTGAAAAGTGTGAGGTGATTCATTTTGGAAGGACAAACTTGAAAGCAGAATACAGGGTTAACAGAAAGATTCTTGGCAGTGTGGAGGAGCAGCGGGATCTTGGGGTTCATGTCCACAGTTCCCGGAAAGCTGCCACCCAGGTGGATAGAGTTGTTAAGAAGGCGTATGGTGTGTTAGCTTTCATTAATAGAGGGATTGAGTTCAAGAGCCGTGAAGTTATGTTCCAGCTGTACAAAAGCCTGGTTCAGCCACATCTGGAATATTGTGTCCAGTTCTGGTCGCCTCATTACAGGAAAGATGTGGAAGCATTGGAAAAAGGTGCAGAGGAGATTTATCAGGATGTTGCCTGGAATGGAGGGAAGGTCTTACGAGGAAAGGTTGAGAGAGCTAGGGCTTTTCTCTTTAGAACGACGAAGGATGAGAGGTGACTTGATAGAGGTGTACAAAATGATCAGAGGTATAAATAGAGTGGACATCCAGAGACTTTTTCCTACGGTTGGAGGTAGCTATTACAAGGGGGCATAGTTTTAAAATGAGTGGAGGTAGATATAGGGGAGACGCCAGAAGTAGATTCTTTACTCAGAGAGTGGTAGGTCCGTGGAATGCATTGCCACAGAGGGTAGTGGAGTCGGCCTCATTAGGGGCATTTAAGCGGCTATTAGATAGGCATATGGATGATAGTATAAGGTAGGGGTGGAGGTTAGATAGTCCTTAGGATTAGGATAAAAGTTCGGCACAACATCGTGGGCCAAAGGCCCTGTACTGTGCTGTACTGTTCTATGTTCTATAACCATGTTTAAAAATAATAACAATATAGCATAAACATTCATCACAATAGAGACTCTGATGCAGTACTCTTGCAGGAGCTGTCATTTAGAGATAATAAATGAAAGTGAGGTCTCGCTTCTTCTCAGAGGTTAACTTAGATCCTGTTGTGCTAGTTGAAAAAGACCTGTGGAGTTCTCTTGCCAATATTTAATGCTCAATCAATATTACAAAACTAGATTATTTGGTCATTATTGCATTACTGTTAAAGAGTGCTTGGCTGAGCCAAACTGAACCACACCATAAATGACTAGTACAGGTCTTACAATGGCGAGACTTTGTGGTAGTATTATATAGGCTGTAAAATGTTTTGGGATGTTCTGAGGTTGCGACTATATTGATGTGCATCTTTCTTTACTTCTATCTCTACTTTACTCAAATTATAGAAGAGAAATTTCTAACTTCCTGCCTGAATGGTCTGCCTTCATTTGAAGATTATATCTTCTTGTCTTAGACTCGCCTACGAATGAAAAATGTTTCTTTCTATACATCACATTAGTTCTATTCAAAATCTAAAAAAACTCAATCAAATTACTTCATAACCTTTTATAATCCAAGAATACAAACCAAGTATATGTAATTTCTTTCCCTAATTGAGACAGATGAGTATCAGCCAATCAGCCTCCCTCTTTTTAACACCTCAGCCATCTACAAAGAGTTTTAATTCCTTTGAGCGGGTACTTACATCACACCTCAATTCAAACATAGTTCACTAGTTAAAATTAAGGAGACAGTTACTTGAGTGATAGAAGGGGGAAATATATTACTTGCTAACTCCTTGAAAAAAAAAAGATGCAACTTCAAATACTGGCAAAGTTTTGAAAAGGCAACAGTGCCCAGTACAAAAATGAAGATAAAAGAATCTGTACTTTAAATATCTTTAGAGTCCTTCAGATATTAGGTTTTAACTGGAGACCACTGTTGTTTAACTTTTAACTTGTATCCTCAGCAGCAGAAAACATTGGATATATTTTTCAGGTTTTGGTGAATAGATGTTTCTTCAATTCGCTTCATAACCAGATGCTGCTTTCTGAAAGGATGACAGAAAACAAGGAGAGAGGGAATCTACCAATTCTGCTAAGACAAACCATTTTTTTCCTCTCTACATACTTTGCCTAAAAACAGCTGCATGAAATACAATTTATTTATGTGCGCCAATGTCTAGGCACATTGTTTTACAAGCTAGATAATTTGCAGGCAACTCGTATCTCAAGACCTTTCTAATCTATGACATCTACCACCTAGAAGGATGAAAACAGTAGATGCATGGAGATAAGCAAATTCCCATCTAAGTGAGACACTGCTCTGACTTGGAACTACACCATTGTTGTTTTACTGTTGCTGGATCAAAATTCTGGAACTTGCTTCCTAAAAGCAGCTGGGTCATCCTATATCGCAGGGGCTGCAGAGATTTAATTAAGCTGGTCACAACACCCTTCTCCATTGAAATTGGAGAATGATGCCCATTATACCTTGAATGAATCGAAAAATAGATTGTGATATAAATGAAAACTGGAGACAAAGATTTGAGTTTCAATGCTTTTTGATAATGAGATTAGTTTCAGCTCAGACTAGTTCTTGATTATTGATGGTTTCAGGAGTTTGTTCAACCTGGTCAGCTGATTGTTGTAGCCACATTGTCATTTTTTTCTTTTTTAAAACCCTGTGTTCGCTGATGAATATCCCATGTACAAGAATCAGATGGTGGAAATAAAAATGTATCGTTCATATTTTACCATTATCATCATCATACCATCAAAACATTGCTGTGAATCTACACTGCAAATCTTTCAATGGCTATGGTATTCTTTCTAAAGTGCAGTGCCTTTAAAAACAGTACTCGGTGCAGCTGAAGTAGTCTAACCTGTCTTCTGAAAGGTTATTTTAAATGTCACCACCGTTCCTCTATTCAAATGCTGCCTGATTTGCTCAATATAACCAAAATTCTTTATTTCAAATGTCCAGTGTGTTATGAAAGGTTTTCTATAAATAGTAAATGAAGTTGGCATAGTTCCAGAGGACACGGGGCTGCTCTCTCATTAGAAAGAGACAACTGGTGGTTGTTTAACCTGAGGGTCACCACACCTCAGATGAAGGTAGAGGTTGAGAAGAAGAGTCCTTCATGGCAGCCTCAGCTGGTGTGGAAATTGAACCCACACAGTTGATATCACTCTGCACTGCAAATGAGCCAAATCGAGCTAACCAACCCCCCAATTTCTGTAAATGACATCCACAGATATTCCCTTATTTACTATTTCAGTTACTAACTGAAACAAACAGTTTAAATCTCTTTAATTGCTCAGTCACTGTGTCCTTAATCAGAAATGTCAATAAACTTCCCCACAACAGATGGCAAAACAGCATCCATAACCTTTGGTTTCTCAGAATTGTAGAACAGTACAGCACAAAAGGAGATAATTTAGTGCAAAAAATAAACCGTGTTAGCTCTTTTGGAGAGTGAGTCTGCCGTCCCATTCTTTCTCTTTTAACTATCCCTGCAGCTTATTTTTCCTTCAAATAATTATCCAATTGCTTTTTGATGGTCAAAGTTGAATTTTTATCCACACCCAAACAGACAGTGCACTTCAATCCAAAGCACGTGTTGTATAAAAAAGGTTTTCCTCATGTAGCATCAGGTGCATTTGTTGATTGCTTTACATCCATGCTATTTGGTTATTGATTCTTCGGCCACTGAATATAGTGGAAAACTAATTTAGGATAAAATATTTTATTAGGATAGAGTATCTTAGTATAATTTTGGTTGCCTTTTCTCAGGAAGGATGCTCTTGCTCTCGAGGAAGTGCAGCAAAGGTTTACCAAGCTGATTCCGGGGATGGCGGGTCTGACATATGAGGAAAGATTGACTAGGTTAGTATTGTTTTTGCTGGAGTTCAGTCAAATGAGGTTGGTGGGGTGGGGGGTGTGTGGAATCTCAGAGACTTATAAAATTCCAATAGGGCTAGACAGGATAGATGCAGGGATGATATTCTCGATGGTGGGTGCGTCCAGACCCAGGGGTCACAGTCCGAGGATTCGGGGTAGACCATTTAGGACGGAGATGAGGAGACATTTCTTCACCCAAAGAGTGGTCAGCCTGTGGAATTCATTACCACAGGAAGCAGTTGATGCCAAAACATTGAATGTATTCGAGAGGCAGCTAGATACAGCACGTAGGACAAATGGGAGCAAAGGTTATGGAGAGAATGTTCATAAGAAATAGGGGCAGAATTTGGCCATTCAGCCCATCAGGTCTGCTCAGTCATTCAATCATGGTTGATATGCTCTTCACCCCCTTTTTCCTGTCTCCTCCCCATTACCCTTTGACCCATTAAAAATCTGTTTAACTCTTCCTTAAATTTACTCATTGTCCCAGCATCCACCGCACTTTGGGGAAGCAAATTCCACAGATTCACCACCTTTTGGGAGAAAGCAGGATTAGGCTATTGAATTGGGCAATCAGCCATGATCTTGATGAACAGTGGAGCAGGCTCGAAGGGCCAAATGGCCCACTTCTGCTCCTATCTTCAATGTTTCTACATAGGAAATTGACATGGAGATTGTAATGTTCCACGAGTCATGTACAATTTCTTCACCTGGTTTACTATTGTCTTCTTTTAACTGCACCCTTTTTTAACCTTTCAAATACAATCGACATCATAAAATGAGGGCAGTAATATGCTCGTTTATCAACAAAGTGGGTCCAGAGTTCCTCTGATCAGTGAAGTTATTTGATGAAATCTTAATCCTATTAGTTTGGCAAAGTTCAGAGTATGGAGACTGACACCTTTGAAACTTGTTGAATAAATCTGACCCTATGGAGAAGGGCTTCGCTCAAAATGTCTTCTTATATACCTACTCCATTGTTAGATGCAGTTTGTTTTGCTTTATTTTACCAAAAATAGGTGTGGCCTCTTTATGAATGCTCCTCCATAGAGGAGGACAATACTAAGATCCTGAGAGGAAAATCAAAAATTCACTATATGACCTTCCATTACCAAAAGACAACCAATGAACTTTCATTTGCTGCACATGTGGTGCAAATCAGAAAGAACTACATACTTTCTTCAACTACTAAGATATATGACCATTTCCCCACGGACAATCAATTATCCTAACAGCATTCTTTTCAAACTCTCACATGAAAACTAACAACTAAGGGTAAGCCATGGGATCACATTTCATGTGACGCCACGCAAAGTTCTAACACTCGTTTGTTAATGTGATTGATTGATTCATAGAGTTTAGAGTTGAAAAACGAAAGAAAAAAAACATTGTCCTGATTTGACGCTATGTCACCATTTCTTCACGGTTGCTGGCTCACGAACTGCCTCCTAACAAAGTTGTGGGTATCTCTTCACACAAGGACTGTAATGCTCTTAGGAAGGGAGTTTCTCAACTCAGCAACATTGAACAGACAGTGATGCAGTATATTGTTAACATGATGTGTGATTTGAAGGGGAGTTTGCAGATATTGATGTTTCCATAATGTCTGCTGCCCTTGTCCTTCTTAATGCCAGAGGTTGCAGGCTTAGGAGGTGCTATCAAAGTAATCTTGGTGAGTTCTTGTTGTGCATCCATTGGTTGGAGTCACACCAGGCACATAGCAAGATGGTTGTGGTTATTGGAGGTCAGTCATCTCAGCTCCAGGACATCTCCACAGGAGTTCCTCTGAGGTGCAACAAGCTAACCACCATCCTTTAAAATATATTAGTTTTACTATCGCCCTGAGGATTATCATTGACCAAAAACTAAACTGGATTCACCACATAAATATATTGGCTACAAAGGCAGGTCCGAAGCTTGGAATACTGTAATGAGTAATTCACCGACTGACTCCCCAAAGTCTATCAACCATTTACAAGGCACAAGTCAGGAGTGTGATGGAATGGTCTCCATCTGCCTGGATGAGTGCAGCCCCAACGACCCTCATGAAGCTTGACAAAATCCAAGACAAAGCAGCCTGCTTGATTGGCATCACTTTCACAAACATCCATTTTCTCTACCGCTGACACTGAGTAGCCGCCATGTGTACAAACTGTCAGAAGCATTTCATAAATTCTCCTAAGGTCCATAGATAGCTCCTTTCAAATCTATAACCACTTCAATCTCGAAGGTCAGGGGCAGCAAATACATGGGGACACTACCACCTGCAAGTTCTCCTCCAAGCCACTCACCATCCTGACTTGGAAATATATCACTAACATATATATTGTTGAATCAAAATCCTGGAATTCCCTCTCTAACGGTATTGTGGGTCAACCTACATCACATGCACAATAGCTGTTAAAGAAGGCAGCTCACTACCACCTTCTCAATGGCAACTAGTGATGGCAATAAATGCTGGACAGTCAGCGATGCCCACACCCCACGAGAGAATAAGTAGAAAAGAAATGAGCAGGCAGATTGAAGAATTGATGTTGGCATGCAATCAATGGGCATATGTTAATCACACAATGCAATCCTTGTTTTTTGGGTAGAAAGCAAATATAGCCATTAATATCTTACCTGAATGAGCTGTGATTGCCTCAGTCTCCTTAATGAATTTTACCCACCCATCTGCATCTTCTGACACTCATCCGGTCAAAACTGTTGTGGTGGTGGTACAGCATTTATCACAGCATTACACATTGCTCAAAGCTCCACTGCTTTGACTCTCTACTCCTTTGGACCTTGTTCCATCACTCTCACATTTCTTTGTTACCTTTCCACCTAAAATCGTTATTATCAGGATCTCTTTCCTACTTCAGTTTCTGCACCAAACAGCTGCTCTTCCTTGTTGCTTTCAACTTCCATCTCAACTCATCCACTTTCCTCTGAGTTCACTGTATTCTCCTCTTCCCTGAATCTCTCCCTCCACATAAAACTTCCCAAACTATTATCAGGTCCATCCCTTTGATCTTTTCATGTCACTTAGTCTCACTACTCCCATAGTTTCAATCTCTGAACCCCTCCTTGGATCACTCGCCACCCATATGTGCCTTTTCACCCTCAAAACTCTACCCTCTGCATCAGAACCTGGGAAAATCTACCCAATAATGAATTTAAAACTGCAATTTCAAAGTTTAAATTATCTGATCTTTGTTGTCCATTCACTACAACATTTCTGCACCTACTGATTTTCTAATATTTGCCCTCACCTTAATCTTTGAGGTTAAAATCATTAATCTCTTTCACACTGGCTATTTACTCCAATATGGCTCTCATGCCCATTCCCTTAATTCTAAGGCACACAAACTTGAAAGGATTTAGGACTCAACTGGCTTAGCCATCCACTGCAGGATCTGGCTGGCCCACTTAAAGCATTACATGATCCTAATCTCTTCTATTAAACCTGTTCATTCAGTATTCGAAAATCATCTGGAATGCAAGGATATTGCCAGCTTCATTTCTATACTGCAGACCACCTTCTTTAAGCTGCTTTGCTCATCCCTTCCTCCATCACCTCCCATAACAAGTGCAAGGAGCTCACAAACTTTTGTCATGATGATTGGATTGTTTCAATCAGCTGTCTCTACGACATTCCTTCTTTCCACAAGCAGACCGAGTTGAACCTCCTCCAATGTTCTTCCTCTGAACTTGCACAAGTTTTTCCCCTATCCCCTCTTTGTGCAGTCCATTGGATCCATCTCCTCTTCCCATGATCCTATATTCAACTTAAGTGTTGACAATGTAACTTCCTTTCGTGGGCCCCCTGTTGGTACCTGCAAATAAATAATTGTCTGTCTTCAGGTGTTGATCCTCTCTCCTTTAAATACACCATCATCATACCTTCTCTCTAAAAAGAAAACTCTTGGCCCCTCTATCGTGGCAAATGAACATCCCATCTGCAGCTTCTTTTTCCTCTGCAAAGACCTTGGACTTCTTATTGTTTTCCAAAATCCATGTCCTTCCTTCCTGGAACTCCATATTTGAATCTGTCCTATCAGCCATAGTACTGAAAATGTTCTGTCTTCTCTCCTTGCTCCTGCACCATTATGTCTTGAGTCCTTAAGGATCTTTAGCCCCTCCTATTTCTCATTGGTACGTTGGGTGCCAAATCCTTTCAAGTATATGTGTCTTAGACTTGAGGAAATTGGCATGAGGGACATATTGGAGTAAATAACCAATGTGAAAGAGATTAATGATTTTAAACTCAACATCTGAAGACACAGTGTTAATTTTCATATGTATACTGACAATACTCAGCTCTAACCTTCCTTCCATTGACTCTGTCTACACTTCCCGCTGCTTTGGAAAGCAACCCACATAATCAAAGATCGCTCCTGCCCTGGTTATACTCTCTTTCACCAGGCAGAAGATATAAAAGTTTGAAAACACATACCAACAGATTTAAGTATAACTTCTTCCCCACAGATATCAGACTTATGAGCAGACCTGTAATACATTGGAGTTGATCTTTCTCTGCACCATCTTTGTAGCTGTAACACTATATTCTGCACTCTGTTCTATTGTCCTGAAGTACTTGTGTAAGGTATGATTCGTCTGGTTAGCCTGCAAGACATTACTTTTCCCTGTATCTTGGTACATGTTACAATAATAAATCAAATCTCAACTCCTCCTGTGTTGCTAAATTGTCAGACTGTTTATCTGACATCCTGATCTGGTTGAGCAGTTGCCTCTAATTAAATATTGGAAGGATAAAACCATTTTTTAAACACCACTCTATTCCTTAGCCACAGATGCCATCCCTCTTCTTGACAACTATCTCAGCAAGTCATTCTTGGTGTCCTATTTAATTCCAAGATGAATTTACAATCTCATATTGACACCAGCACTAAGATCTTCTATTTCCATCCCTGCAATAACATGGAACTTTGCCTAGTCTGAGCTCATCTGCTGCTGAAGGTCCCATTCGTGCCTTAGTTTTCTGTAGTCTGCACTATTTCAGTCCATTCCTTGCTGGATTTCCACACCCTACTCTGTGGAAACTTGAGGTCAACTTTTAGAACTCTGTTGCCTGTTTCTCAATATCTTAGAAAAGCATGGAGGCATTCTCAACTCCTACTTCCCTATTGGCCACCTGTGCTCACTGATCTATCGTCATTTCTGGTCAAGCAACATGTTGATTTTAGAATTCTCATCCTTGTTTTCAAACCCGTCCATCAACTTAACTGTTCCTTCCGGTCTATATAATCTCCTCTAACTCCATAACTCTGAGACATCGGCACTCCTCCAATTCTATCCTCTTGCACATCCCTAATAATTGTTGTTTCAGACATGGTTCAAGACACAGTTGCTTAAAACCTACCTTTTTGACCTAGGCTTTGGTCATCTCCTGATGTAGCTCAATATCATATGTTGTTTTATAGTGCTTCTCTCAAACACCGTAAGACAGTTCATTAAAGGCTCTCTTTAAAGGTCGTTTCCTGTGTTGCCGACACAATAGTAAAGAGAAAAAAATGTTGAAGTTTTTGGGGGGAAAGGGATGAATAACCTCTCTTTTCTGATTTAAAGAAACACTTCATTTATGACCCACCTGGTATTAACTATCTTCTCAAATTCCGAGTCTCAGTCAATCATTTCTTTTCTTTCTTCATACAAACCAGCTGAAACCAGCTGTCTTAAATTTGCGAACAGGGGTCGTTTGTTACCTGGTAACAACACTTTTTTTTAGCAAGCTTCCACCACAAAACGCAAGATGACATTATGAGAGAAAATGTGCCTATACCTTTCCATCAAGTCTCTGCACTCTTTCTCGTTGAGCTACTTATTGTTTCTCCTTTATTGAGCAGCTTTAACCTCAGACTACCTGCCTTCAGGTATTCAAAAGGCGGAACTTCTGTTCCACGTCTCATAATAGATGACCACATTTTCCCCTAACAGTTCAAAGAAATTTGACCCGCTTCTAAGATTTATACGGTTAAACTTTCGCCGCAACTATTTTGTAATAAAATCCCTAATTAATTCCCAATGTAACCCTAGAACATTACAAATGAAGCTTCATACAGTAATGGAGTACAGCAAAGACAAGTGGTTGATGTTTCTGACGGCACCTGGAATCATGTGACTTTAGTCCCATCCCAGGCGAACAGGAGTAGGAAGTGTTGTTACTTCTGTTTCCTTGGTCAAAAGATGTCATAAATGTTTGCTTTTGCATTCGGGGGAGGGAGAGAGAGAAAAAAAAGTTGAAGAACTTGTTTGGCAAGGTGATTGTATGAAAAGAAGCCATTATTACTGAAAGCCAATCTTTCAGGTGGAGCACCTAAACAGAGAGGACATATTTAACTTGTTAGGAACTCTGGTAAGTAATGTTATATCGATTGGTTTTGCATAAGGTTACTTTGAGAGGCATGGTGTTGGTTTAAAATATTGGAAGAAAAACGGCTACCTGACTTTAAGATTCAAGTTAATTTTGTTGTTCGCATACCTGACTTTAAGATCCATAACTGCTTAGTTCCATCTTTTTAATTAAGAGTTTCATGAACGAATTGTTTCCTGTCTCTAATAAATATTGCCTTAAAAGTGTTAAAATTGCCGCGGTGTGATTGGACGGTTTTAAAAGAAAATATCCGTGACATGTGCGTTTCGTTTTTTATATGGTATTTGTTTCTGAATTATGCTTTGAAAGTAATTCAGAACAAAAACTATTTATGTTCTGATGCCTTACAAATTAAAGGCTACCTGCTTGGGGATTGCCTGAGAATGGAAGACTTTAACTTGCGTCGAATGTGGCTCAGCTGAGAGCTTCCACACGTTGTTTGTGACGGGGTGTCCTGCTGTTTGAGTGCTTAACTTTTATTTCCGCTTCACCTGATGTACGTTTATCAATTTGACTTTACGTTTAAAGTGCGTTTATGCATCTTAATCTGGGAAAGCTGTTGATCTTCTCATACGAGTGTTTCTGTCTGTTTGTGCCCGTCTAAAACTGCTCTTTGTAGATATCAGCCATACTAGTGATTGGGGAAGCTCCTACAACTTTACCGTGTTGCATGCTTTTTTTCTCCTTCCTCGGAATCTCCACTGGGTATCTCCATTAGTTGGTGCCGGACTCCATAATTCCATTCTTGTTTAGATGTTTTCTAACCCAAGACATGGAATGGACATTTAAACCCTGATAAAAGAATTGACAAGTCATTTAAACGTTTGATATTTTGATTTTGTTTTAAAGATAACGTTGTAAAGCAAACATAAAATCCACAAAACCACAATTCAGCCTATTCATACCCTGCCAAATCTGTGTTCCTATCTTGACTCTGCATTCACTTTCCTCATCCCACCACCCTCCCCCCAACTACCCTATTGTTCAGTCTGTTCCAACTTAAGTTCATGATTTCTCTGACACTTTACATCAGTTCCACAATTTCCAGTTTTCTGGCCCTAGCAACTTCCTTGTCACCATGTATGTACAATTCCTCAAATATATCCCCAACAGGATGGTCTGAAAGGTCTCCACTTCTCCCTTGAAATGTCCCTATCCACCACCACTCTGCTTCGTCTGACTGAACTCATTCTCACTTTGAACAACTTTTCCTTTTACTTGTCTTCCATTTTCTAAGGCAAAGGTGTGGCAAAATCTACCCAAATTGTTGCTAGTTATGCTCGTTTTGTTGTGCCGTATGTGAAAAATTCCTCGTTGCCATCCTATATGGAGACCCAGTTCTTTATCTGATACATCAGTGGTGACATTACTGCTTCCTACTCTCACCCACAGTTGGGGGGAAAAAAAGGTTATCAGTTTTCTTCCAATTTCCTCTTAGTTGCACTGGTCCATATCCGACTCTCCTCTTCCCTTTCTCAACTTCATTGATTCCATTTCTGTTGATTGGCTGCCCACCAATATTCACTACAAAATCAACCATTCCCACAGTTACTTTGACTGGATTTCCTCACAAACTGTTTCTTGCAAGAAATCCATTCCCTTCTTCCAGTTGCTCTGACTCTGCCACATCTGTTCTGATGATGCTACCTTCCCATCAGGGTGTCTCTGACATGTCCTCCTTTTTCCTCAAGTGAGGTTACATTCCCCCCCCTCCCCGCAGTTGATAGAGCCCTTAATCATATCTGACCTATCTCTCATTTCTGCCCTCACCTCTTTCTTTCCTCCCAGAATAACGATAGGATGCCTTTTGTCCGCACTTTCGATCCTACCAGTCTCTGAATTCATAGGATCAGCTTCCACCAGTTCCAGCACCTCCAGCAGGATGCTATCACCAATCATATCTTCCCTTCCCCTCCACTATCAATATGGAACATTGACCATTACCTCTGTGACACCTTGGTCCACTCCTTCTGTATTCCTAATGCTGCTTCACTCTCCCATTGTGCCTTCCCATACCAATTTTCCATCTCTCTTTCTCCTTTGCCACCGTTTTTGGTCCTTTAGTCTTTTGCTTTCGGAACCCTCACAATATGTTCCACTTGTTCTTCTTCCTTTGCCCTCTGTCAACAGCATAAAAACCACCATTTTCCACCTCCTTTCAGCTCTGAAGAAGTCATATCAGCCTTCACAGTAACTCTGGAACAAAAACAAAGTTGCTGGGAAAGCTCAGCAGGTCTGGCAGCATCTGTGAAGGAAAAAACAGAGTTAACGTTTCGGGCCTGGTGACCCTTCCTCAGAACTGGGGTTCTGGGATCACCGGACCCGAAATGTTAACTCTGTTTCTCCTTCACAAATGCTGCCAGACCTGAGCTTTTCCAGCAACTTTTTTTTGCTCCTGATTTACAGCATCCGCAGTTATTTTGGTTTTTAACAGTAACTCTGTTTATCTCTCACTAATACTGTCAGACCTGCTGAGTTTCTCCAAACTTCTCTGTTTTTGTTTCACATTTCCAGCATTGCCAGTGTTTTGTTTTCATGTCAGGCATAAGTTCAGTTCCAGAGTGTCAAACTGAAAGACTGAAGGCTTTTTTACCAACATGAGGACAGAGGGTTTGTTTTTGGGGGGTGGTGGCAGGGTGTTATTTGATGAAGGTCAGAATATAGCTAGCATGAGTTCTAGGAGGTAAATGGGGTAGAGGCTATGGAGAGATTTGGAGGTAAGGGTGACTTTAAATTTGATATGTGAGTGTGCAGTGAGCGACTGTAGGTCACTGGAATAGAGGTTAATGCGCAAATAACAGTTAATATGGGGCATGATTGAACTGTTAGTTTTGAGCAGTTGGAAGTTGTGGAGATCTGTAAGTAGGTGTGTAAGATGTTGAAGTAATTGTTCGATTTTATAGCAGTGTTTTCATTTTTAGAAGTTGCCCGTGTATGTCGATGGGAGTGTCACTGAGGAATTGGCTAAAAGAGATCTTGCAATAATACTCGGACATGTGTGAACAGAGAAATAGAAACTTGTTAGAGATTGTTCACTGCGCTGGTGCACTGAAAAACCTACAGTGTTAGTCCAACAAAGAAGTATCCAAGGCTTGGCTGACTGCCAGATGTCATGGAGAGTTCAAAGAGGGCTTGGTTTTCTTATCAGATTCACAGCAACAGCATGTCTTTTGTATGAACTTCAAGTAAGGCCTTGTCTTTACTATCAGTCCACTGGTAACAGATATTTTGAGCACATGACCCTCCAACATGCCTCAAGCTCACCACTTGAAAATCCTTGTTTGCCACTCTCTCTTCCATGTTGGCTTCAATGCTCAAATATCCTTCACTCTTTCCCTTCATTCTATCTGTCATCTTAATCTAAAACTCATCTCCCCTAGCCACTACTCCCACTTCAGGTGTCCAATTGTCTCATCCCATTCGCTCCAATCATAGAAATGTCTTATCTGCATGGTTGAGCAAATCTTAGTCCCTTTCCCTCACCATCCACAATCAATCCCCATCTTGCAACCACCAATACTTCTCTGTGCTTCCAATACAGCTTTGTGTTTAAGTGGCTAACTTTCTTGATTTTGGTCTTTTACCTGTCCCATTCCTACATCAAACTTATCAGCTCACTCACTTGCCTCTAATATTCTTTTATTGTGGTTACTTTACTGATGTCAGCACAGTGGGACCAGTGGCCTCTTTCTGGGGTATATGTTTAGGCTCTTGTGACGCAATGGTAGTGTCCCTAGCTCTGGGTCAGAAGGCACGGGTTCAAATCCCATCTAATCAAGAGGTGTGTCAAAACATGTCTGAACAGGTTGTTTGAAAATATTCTAGCATCTTTTGTGGTAGAGATTTCTGAATGTTCACCTGGTCTTTACTGCTCTTCAATTTTTCTTTACATAATATAGTTCTCAAAATCTGTTTGTTCCAGGCGCTTTTAATTTGATGTGAGATTCTTCAATTTATTAATTTGTTCACTTAAATGTCCTGTTGCCAATGGCAACCCCACATGACAAACATGGTCACGCTGCTTATTACCAGAAAATGTCTTCTCTGCATAATACTGGAGATGCAACGTTCATTTAATGGAGCAATGGAAATTCAGTCACGAATGGCTGCAGTCCTATTTTCAGATTTGCTAACATGTTCAGAAGTAGGTTATTTGAAGATGATTTGCACTTGTTCTGTATAGATGCTTTCTAGTTCCTTTTCTTACCTAGCAAAGACGTAGTCCCAAAAACCTAAGTCTGGGAAATGTAACAGTCGCATGAGGAGCAATTCCATTCCATTTCTTGACTGTCATGTGATTTGCCAGCATTGATCTTAATGGACAGGCAGGAACTAGTTTCATTTTCTACTCGGCACCTGTAACACATGCATCCCTTCAGTTCTGCACTGCTGTCCAAGCTGGATTTTTAACATAGTTGCTTGTGACACGCAAGTGAGGCTGGTAGGGAGTGGTGGGCCTTCACGTTGTCTGCATTCTTTCTGCTGGTGTTGGGAAATTTCAGAATATTAACTGTGACTGCCAAATGATTGCACATATTATGTCAGAATTGTGTGTATCCTGAAGGTTAATGTTCCAAGTGATGTTCCATAAGTGCAAGCAGCCAGAGGGATTGGTGCCTGTGCTTTGAATCCTTGTTCATTTTATGTAAAAGTGTAAAAGCAAGTAACTGCACATATTAAATTTAGCTTCTAGCCACCAAACTGAGCTGAACAGCTCTTCCGAGCAAGTCAAGGAGACACTCTTTTTCATGTGCTCATTTCTCTAGCTTTCAGTAAATGGCAATCATCACTTGGAAAAAAAGTCTTTTAGTGCATGCCTAAGCAAGCAGAAACTGAAAAACAACTCTAACATATACTGAATATCTTTCACAATACTTTGGAGTATTAATTATAAATCAGTTAATAGGCAAAAGAGATTGCAAGGTACTGAAAATGGAATAACATTAGTTCACTCAGATTTGTTGAATCTGTCTGGGCTTTTCTTGAGAAACTTGTGTGTTTTAAGTAAAATTGTGTGAATTCCTTTAAACTCTGAATTATAAGTGGATGCAAGTGTCAATCTAACCAGCGTTATCAATATTTGGAAGTTGAATATGAAAGAAGGAATGCGGTCAAAAATTTGTCACCCTGGGTTCTGAATGATTCTCTTAGGCAATCCCTTGCCCTCAAGGATCACTAGCTGTAGCTCCAACGTGCAATCTGTGGAAACTGCCATGTGTGGGATGAGGTCAGGTAAATGAGTTCTTTGAGGTTTTGACGTTGTTTGCAATGCCCCAACTTGCTTCTACGCATGTTGTATTTAGTGCCTCCCTAAATGAACCTTCACTCTTTTTTTATTTGGTCACAAGTCAGGGACTCCCATGAGTTGACAGGAATGTCTGACCTCTTCAGGAATGCTTTGTCATTTCTAAAACATTTCACATTCTTTTCCCTGGAGTTTCCTGGTCAGAACCAGGTCCTGATCCAGCTGCTAAACTCAGAAGTCTAGAGTCAAACATATAAATGACCTGATAAAAACTGAAAGAACTGCGGATGCTAGAAATCAGAAACAAAAACAGAAATTGCTGGAAAAGCTCAGCAGGTCTGGCAGCATCTGTGGAGAGAAGTCAGAGTTAACATTTCGGGTCTAGTGACCCTTCCTCAGAACTGTTCTGCCATTATAAATGAGATGTCTCATCCAGTGATGTTGATTCAAGAGAATACATGTATGGTGGCTTCATGAGATTGATATCTCTTTTGATCTGATTATCAGTGTATTGACAAACCTATTGAAGGATTCAACCAGGTGTAGAGCTGGATGAACACAGCAGGCCAAGCAGCATCAGAGGAGCAGGAAGGCTGACGTTTCGGGCCTAGACCCTTCTTCAGAAATGGGGGAGGGGAAGGGGGTTCTGAAATAGATAGGGAGAGAGGGGGAGGCGGATAGAAGATGGATAGAGGAGAAGATAGGTGGAGAGGAGCCAGACCGGTCAAAGAGGCGGGGATGGAGCCAGTAAAGGTGAGTGTGGGTAGGGAGGAGATAGGTCAGTCCAGGGAGGACGGACAGGTCAAGGGGGCGGGATGAGGTTAGTAGGTAGGGGGTGGGCCTTGAGGTGGGAGGAGGGGATAGGTGGGAGGAAGGACAGGTTAGGGAGGCGGGGACGAGCTGGGCTGGTTTTGGGATGCGTTAGGGGGAGGGGAGATTTTGAAGCTTGTGAAATCCACATTGATACCATTGGGCTGCAGGGTTCCCGAGCGGAATATGAGTTGCTGTTCCTGCAACCTTCGGGTAGCATTGTTGTGGCACTGCAGGAGGCCCAGGATGGACATGTTGTCTGCGGAATGGGAGGGAGAGTTGAAATGGTTCGCGACTGGGAGGTGCAGTTGTTTAGTGCAAACCGAGCGTAGGTGTTCTGCAAAGCAGTCCCCGAGCCTCCGCTTGGTTTCCCCGATGTAGAGGAGGCCACAATGGGAACAGCGGATGCAGTATACCACATTAGCAGATGTGCAAATGAACATCTGCTTGATGTGGATAGTCTTCTTGGGGCCTGGGATGGGGGTGAGGGGGGAGGTGTGGGGGCAGGTGTAGCACTTCCTGCGGTTGCAGGGAAAAGTGCCGGGTGAGGTGGGGCTGGAGGGGAGTGTGGAGCGGACAAGGGAGTCACGGAGAGAGTGGTCCCTCCGGAAGGCAGATAAGGGTGGGGAGGGAAAAATGTCTTTGGTGGTGGGGTCGGATTGTAGATGGTGGAAGTGTCGGAAGATGATGCGTTGGATCCGGATCCAACGCATCATCCTCCGACACTTCCACCATCTACATCTTTGCAGAACACCTACGCTCGGTTCGCACTAAACAACTGCTTCTCCCAGTCGCGAACCATTTCAACTCCCCCTCCCATTCCTCAGACGACATGTCCATCCTGGGCCTCCTGCAGTGCCACAACGATGCTACCCGAAGGTTGCAGGAACAGCAACTCATATTCCGCTTGGGAATCCTGCAGCCCAATGGTATCAATGTGGACTTCACAAGCTTCAAAATCTCCCCTCCCCCTCCCGCATCCCAAAACCAGCCCAGCTTGTCCCCGCCTCCCTAACCTGTCCTTCCTCCCACCTATCCCCTCCTCCCGCCTCAAGCCCCACCCCCATCTCCTACCTACTAACCTCATCCCGTCCCCCTGACCTGTCCGTCCTCCCTAGACTGACCTAACTCCTCCCTACCTACACTCACCTTTACTGGCTCCATCCCCACCTCTCTGATCTGTCTGTCTCCTCTCCACCTATCTTCTCCTCTATCCGCCTCCACCTCTCCCTATGTATTTCAGAACCCCTTCCCCTCCCCAACTTCTGAAGAAGGGTCTAGGCCCAAAATGTCAGCCGCCTTGCTCCTCTGATGCTGCTTGGCCTGCTGTGTTCATCCAGCTCGACACCTTGTTATCTCAGATTCTCCAGCATCTGCCGTTCCTACTATGTCTGAAGGATTCAACCACCTGGATAAGACATGACTGCCTTTCTAGCGAAGATCGTGAAGGAAGAATCTTAACTTGTTCTGTCAAGGTGATCATACAGACTCACAGGTGAACCACTCTAATGACCAATTTTCTTTTATATTATCAATTTGTCTCCCTTCGTTTACAATGCTTGCCTAATCTTCCGCTTCTCCTCTGTTTTATCTCTTGTGCACTTGATTTCCTAGTACTAATGAATCTGGATTTCACACAGGCCGTATTTTTGTTTAAAACTAGATGTAGTTTGAATTTTTGAACTCATCAGGGAAACACCATGTTCTGTTTAATCATTTGTTTTGCAGGCTAATATTCCCTGTAAGCATATTTCTCACTATAGTGTGTGGTTTTATGTACTAATTGTTCTTTCCTAGTTTTTTTTCAGTTCGTTCCCCTCATTTTAAAAAAAAAAATGAGAACCACAAATGTTTTCTGTAACGATCAAGCTTTGGGGCCTGCAATTTTCCTGCTCCCATTCATTGTCCTTTTCTGAACTTTTGTATAGCATGAGTCTCTAGTCTATTGAAATAATCCTGTTGTCAAAAAGCTAGTAAGTGCAGGAAGACGAGACGTTTTAATGTGTAAATGTCCCCACTCTCGGAACTCGCATCACTAGTTTGTTCTGATGTGGTAGTCTAATTATGAGTCTAAATGTAAATAAACAACATTCAGAACAACAGTGAGCTTGAGGCACAACCTATGATAGTGATCTGACATCAACTATGAGGTAGTGCAGGGTAGGGCAGGGCTGAGTTGTACATTCTAGCTGATAAAATATTCAGGAAGGATGGTTGTCAACACTAGTTAGATGTAATCTTTAATGACGCAAAATCAGCTGACCAGACAAATTGTGTGAAATCCTTCACGAATACCTCAAAATTCCCAAATAAGATTGGCTTGACTTCCAAAAAAAAAATTTGCTTCAGTGAAGAGAGACATCATAAACCATGATCTCTCCCCTTCTGAAGCTTGGTGCTTGACAGCTGGAGCCTGCACATTGAAGTATGATGTGGAGGTGCCGGTGTGGGAGTGGGGTGGACAAAGTCCAAAGTCACATGACGCCAGATTATACAGTCCAACAGGTTAATTTGAAGAACACAGCAGGCCAGGCTGCATCAGAGGAGCAGGAAAGTTGACGTTTCGGTTCGTAACCTTTCTTCAGAAATGGGGAGGGGGTAAGGGAGCTCAGAAATAAATAGAGAGAGGAGAGGTGGGGCTGGGGAAGGTGTGTGGGATGGTGATACATGAGTGCAGGTAGGGAGTGGTGGGGATTGGTCAATGGCAATGGTGGGGCGAATAGATGGGAGAGAAGATGGAGTGGGTGTGTCAGGCCGGGGGTGGGGAGATTTTGAAACTGGTGAATTCCCGATGGCCTAATGTGCATGCAGCAAAATCCCGCAAGCAGCAGTGAGACCATAACCAGATATTTTTTCTTCCCATTCCATTTTCACACTTGCAGGATAAACATTCATGTGGACACTGGACACAGTTTCCCTGCTGCTGTTGTAAGATCAATAGAATCTATTATGCTCAAGTTTGAGAGAACTTTTATCATCGCTGAAGAAAGACACTTCTGGCAATGCAATGCAGTGTGGGATTGCCACACTAAATTGTCAACCTGGATTATGTGCTGAAGGATCTCCGAGCAGGATCTGCTGCTCCAACTTGCATGCTCTGAAGATAGTTCTCTGTAGCATTTGAGTTGTGAGCTGGTGGGAGCTAACTGAAACAAATCAGAAAAAGCAGTTGACAGGTGAAATTGTCCACAGTAGACAGAGATTTACAAAAAGGAATGATTAGGCTGCAATCATGGATAGAACAAAATGTGGAGTTACTTAGATGAATTGACAAATTTATATGCAATTTCATTTTTTTTTTTCAAAAATGAGATATTCCTGAAATGAACGTTCAGTAACATAAGGTAATGAAGTGCACAATAGAAATATGCATGTAATTAGAAATCTAAGAGTGAATGAAATGCTGGTAGTATCATAGCCAAGCATTTGGCATTTCATACAACCAAAGAATAGCCAATGAAAGGGAGGATTTGATTGGTGGTTTATTTAGGTCTTCTGAATGATGGAGCTGTGGAAACACTCAATTAGTTCCGTCACCTTAGTTACGGCAATGAAAGAAAAAGGCCAAACAATTGGGTACCGCACTGATAAATAAGGAAGTTGACTTGAAAGAAAATTATGAACTTCCAATGTTAAAAACACAGTAGTCCTTTCCCTCCCTCAGAACCTACTATAAGGAAATGAGAGAGGCTTCTATTAAAATAAAACTTAAAAGTTCCTTGGAATGCCAAGGTTGTTCTGGGAGCTTGGAGAATTACTATTGTGGTATCTACATTAAGAAAGAGATCAAGCTCCTAATTACAGATGTGTCAGGGCAAGATCCAACTAGATACTTTGCCAAAAACTAACACATATAAAATTATGAACTTGGTTAGAAATCTGTGGATTGAATAAGAAAAGCCAACAGTTATGAGTGGAAGAGATAGTAGGAACTGCCGATGCTGGAGAATCTGAGACAACAAGGTGTAGAGCTGGATGAACACAGCAGGCCAAGCAGCCTGACAGGTTCAGAAGAAGGGTCTAGACCCGAAACGTCAGCGTTCCTGCCCCTCTGATGCTGCTTGGCCTGCTGTGTTCATCCAGTGCTACACCTTGTCTCAGTTGAGTGGAAGGCAGTTTATACCAGAACGTTAATCATGAGGAAATGTGAGTATATCAATAATAGAAATGCCAAAGGTAAGTACTTAATGAACCTGAAATCCTCAAAGTAGCAACACATTTCTTAAAACAAATTTCATTTTGTCATAGGGTAACAATACATCTCAATTTGCGTCCAGCCTATCTCCTACTGCCTTTAATGTAAAACTCCTTTGCAGATTGTAGGGCAGTGTCAGCTTTATCCTGTGTTTTTTTTTGTAATTTAGCTTGTGTGTGAGTTGACTTAATTTCAGAAAGGCAGAACAATTACAGAACCACCTGAGTGGGATCAGGAGTCAAATTCTTAGATTTGTACTGGTGACGATTCATTAAAACTACTTCTGATCTTGCCCCTGCATCTTGCTAAGATCAGGGTTGTAAATAGTAAGGTCAAATAGTGTTTGACCAAAAAAATGGAAGTTATTGGACTTGGTGCATATGAAGCAAAAGATTTATGTATATAGCATGGCCAAACTCGAAATTAAATTGTTTCTCCCACCTTACGGAAACCACAGTACTGTGTCAGCACACAATCTCATTGTTGATATGTTAATCTGATTTAAGTTTGAGATGGCCTTGGTTTTAATGTTGAAATTTTCAAGCATTCAAGATGTCTGAAATCAACAAAACTCAGGTGTGGGAGATTCTGTGTCTTGTTTCGCAGTCGAATACACAGCTCTTAAATAGAACATGCAGTACACCTCAATTTTAAAAACTAGACATGCTGTAGCTTGATTTTGGTAGTACTGTCTTACCCAGGTTAAAAATATGTGGCTGCAAGCCTCACTCCAAGTTTTGACTATGTGACCCATCCAGAGATTTCAGTACAATTCCAAATGATTGCCATATTATTGAAGGTGCCATCTTTCAGAAGAAATACTAAACTGAGGCCCTGACTCTGTTTTTGGAGCTTGAGTTCTCATTGCATTTTGTTTTTGTACAACGAGCAGATCATTTCCAGTTCCCTGGTCCAAATTAACTGGCACTATCCAAATGCAAAAGCAGCTCAATGAACATGATAGGTGACAAAGACAAAGTTGCTGGAGAAGCTGAGCAGGTCTGGCCGCATCTGTGAAGGAAAAAACAAAGTTAACATTTTGGGTCCGGTGACCCTTCCTCAGAACCATTCCTGATTTACAGCATCCGTAGTTCTTTCGGTTTTTATTTAAAATAATAGGTGAGTTGCATTATCTTTACCCTCTTCAAATTTTTCAAGTTTTAGAACTACTTACACTGCAGTAGCCATTACAAACTTATTGTGGCAGCCAAACACGGCCTCTGCAAATCTGCACCAGGGGTCATTGTCTAAATTTGCACTCTCAGCAAGAACTCCAAACTTGCCAGTAGTTCATATTTGAAATTTTGTTCTGTGCTGTATGCTGTTTTCCGACCATTCCTTTTCTAAATGGTACGAAAATATTTCATTAAAGATACTTTATCAAGCAAGATACATTTAACAGGCAAGGCCTTTTACTTAGTGTGCCTTATCAAACATTTTCTCATGGGTAAATTTATTTCAAATCCGAACTCCCCTCCTTTCTCAAATAGAGGTGCAGATGTGATATTTTTCAATTTTGTTAAATCTGTCACAAACTGAGCAGTAATACAAGGTTGTTCAGGGCATCTAGTCTGCCAATGTTCAATATTCCTTCCTGTAAAACCTCAGCTAATTTCCACCACTCAGACCCAGGGATGGTGAGTTCAATTTCCTGCACTTGGATCACCAAAATAAGGTTTGGAAACTCCCTATGTATGTGTGTGTTACCACTAGGTTAGTAAACTTGATATGTAGACAAGTGGAAGGGGTCTCATTTCTTTGATAGAATAACATTACAAAAACAAATCAACATCATTTGGATGTAGTGTGGTTCTTGAACCTATTGTAGTTTGGCTCTTGTCGCAGGAAAATTTTAAATTTCCCTTCTCCCCCTTTTTTGGGTCAGGCTATGCTGCAATAAATTTGTTTACTGATAAAATGTATGTGATTTTGGACATTGGCGACTTGGCGACCGCTTTGCAGAACATCTACGTTCTGCTCGCAAAAAAGACCCTGAACTACCTGTTGCCTGCCACTTCAATGCACCACCCTGCTCCCTGGCCAACATCTCTGTCTCTGGCTTGCCACAGTGTTCCAGTGAAGCCCTACGCAAGCTGGAGGAACAACACCTCATTTTCCGCTTGGGGACCCTACAGCCCTCCGGACTCAATATTGAGTTCAATAATTTTAGGGCCTAAACTCTCCCACGTCCCAGCCCCCCATCCCACACACCAGGCCTTGTTACCACATAGCCTGCCACTGCACACCTCCTGTTGTTAGTCACTAACAGTCCCCATTAACAACTATTCACCCTCCCAGCCTGATCGTTAGCAACTCCTTTGTCTGTCTAACTGTCTTTCTCTCTCTTTGGGCTCTATCTTTATCGTTTACTCCCGACCCCACCCACCTCCCTATTTTCTGCATATAAACTGACGTTTACCCAGCCACCATCATTTCTGAGGGTCACCGGACCCGAAACGTTAACTCTGTTTTCTCCTCTGCAGATGCTGCCAGACCTGCTGAGCTTTTCCAGCAACTTTGTTTTTGTTCCTGATTTAGGACATTATTCAGTAAACTTCCATTGAAATAGAACGTGATGCCACAGAGAGTCACCGAGCCAAACATTTACCCTAACTGTGTGCCAGCAATCTGTATATATCATGGGCACATTTTGTTCTCAACATTTGTTGAAATGTTAATTCAACCAAAACTAATGTATTAAGTTATGATGACAATACACTTAAAACCTTGTACAGCTAATACGTTTACACATGTGGGTGCAATTTAACTAACATACTTGGGATATGGAATCTGAGTAGTCTGGAAGAATGACATTCTGGACTTTGAATAGAAGATCATTTGTTCTGGGATGGGTTTATGCTAATATTGACTGAGGATTGTTTTCTTTCTTCCTCTCTGAAGTCTACACAATGAGATTTTCTTTGTTTGATAACACAGATAGATGGGACTGTGGTCTATGTTGCCTATTGTAAGGATAACATCCACTCTTTTATGAACATAAATACAAGACGACAGGACCTGACTATTACTCTTGCCACAACCCGAGTAAACTCAAAAATGGCTTAAAATGGACTAAAAGACTGCTTCTGTTTGAAAAGAGAGGAGATCAGTTAATGTTTCAAGAGTTGCATCTTTATTACAACAATGAGTGATGAGTGGATGATGTTGAACGTGATGTTTGAGTCAAGCTATTGGTGTGGGTTGAGGGATGGAGTGAAGGGGCATGGGAATTAACCAATCACAAGAAACCAGCTAAACAGGGAGAAATATGTGGATAAGCAATCAACAGGAGACAGCAGAGGTCTGGCATCTGTGTTTTTAAATTAGTAGTTTGCAGAAAGATGAGTTCCAGGAATCAGTTGTTCTCAGTTTGGCAATAATTACATTAACGTGGGACATCATACTACTTTAAACATTATGAAGTCTTTTCACAGGAATGTTACCAAACAAAACTTGTCACCAGGAAAAATGAAGCAGCACCTGTTGGTGACATCTTTTGTTGCAAACTACTTCAACTGCCCCTCCCACTCCCTGGGTGACATGTCCATCTTGGGCCGACTCTAGTGTCACAATGATGCCAGCAGGAAACTGGAGGAGCAGCACCTCATATTCCACTTTGTGAGCCTACAGCCCAATGGTCTCAATGTGGACTTTACCAGTTTCAAAATCTCCCCACTCTCAGCCTCGTCCCATGACCAGCCCTCCCTCTTGTCCCCACCTCCTTGACCTGACACAACCTGTCCATCTTCTCTCTCGCCTATCCACTCCTCCCACTTCCGCTGACCAATCCCTACTACCCCCTATCTGCACTCGCCTATCACCATCCCACCTACCTACCCCAGCCCCACCCCTCCTCTCTATTTATTTGAGCTCCCTTCCTCCTCCCCCATTTCTGAAGAAGGGTCCCGACCCAAAACGTCAACTTTCTTGCTCGTCTGATGCTGCCTGGCCTGCTGTGTTCCTCCAGCTCCATACGGTGTTATCTCTGACTCCAGCATCAGCAGTTCTTGCTATCTCTGAGTTGATTAAAAACTTGGTCAATTGAGGTTTCAAAATACAGGTGCATAAGAAACATTTGGGAAGTAAATAGTATGTCAGTCTTCATGTAATGGGGTTGGAGATGTACAACAGGCTGAAACTGGGGAAGTGAAGTTATTCCGCGAGGGATGTAGGTCTTGGAAAGTTTGAGGAATAAATTGAGAACCAGCTTGAGAATTTTGATTTGGATGTATTGCTTAACCAGTAGCTAACGCAGTGAGTGAACACTGGTGTAAATGGTGACAGGACTTGGTGAAAATTAAACGGGGACGGTAGAGTTTTGGATGACCTCCCACTTATTCAGGACTGTCCTTCATCTCAGAATAGCACACCTGAATTCTTCCAATCAGATTTCCAATTCTGCCACCTTACTCCTCCATGTTTGCAGGTTTTAAGGCTGTCTCTTCTGGAATTTCCTCCCTGTACATTTCTTTTTCTACCTATTGCTAACTTTTGAGATGGTCCTAAAAATTTATCTTTATATACTCTCAAATATTTCCTTCCAAGCCATCAATTGGTGTTCAGATTAAGCATCTTGGGATGTTTTATAGAGTTGGAATTGTCATTCAAATACATATTTTTGTTTGCTTATATAAAAACAAAACCATTCCTTTATGAAAACATTCATATGATCCACTACACCACATAACATGTAAATTCTTGCTTAAATATAAGATGCTGAACATTTTTTAGTTGTTAATTCAAGATGTACGTGGACTATGAAACAAATGAGATGAAGGTTTCTTTAGGATCAGTTTTCCACACACACCTTTTGAGGTGAAGAGTGATAATGATACTTGTATAGTTGTGTATTTACACTGTACACTGATCAGAGACCACACCTGTTCTAGCCTCGTGTTGCCTCAGGAAAGAGCTTTGCATGTAAGTTTACAAATGCAAATGAAGCTCTCTCCAAGTGGTTATGTTTTCAGATCACAAGCGGGAACTGCACTCATTCTCTCAAATCAATTTTGGTGTCATTACATCGCGGAGAAAATGTGTCAGTGGATATTTTATTGACCCTTCTGACGGCTGTGGTTGAGTACATTTCTCATTTTTATTGAGAAATCTAAATCTGTTAGACGCCGCTATGTGTGTATCTTGGTGGCTTCACAGCTGTCTTAAATTTGGACATGCTCCTCTTGGTAGCTTCATCCCAACTGCCTGACTTTACACTCTCTCAGTTGGTCAATCGGCACAATCATCCATGTGGTGCGTCAACTTTCATCAGCAAGATAAGTGAGTCTTCATTACCTGATTGCTTCTTTATCAACTTCTACCACCATGCAAAAAAAAATTTTCAATCAAGTAAGTTGAGAGGCTCTTCTTATTGCACCAAAAATAATTCTGTGCACCAAAAATAATTCTGTGCTGCTCATGATGTTGTCATCAGAATTAACCACTTTAATTCCTGAAGAGTTAACAACGCACAAGTTGCCTGTAATTGAAAACCTGATATAATTTTGCTGCTAAGTTGTTTTTTTTTCTTTTATTTTCTCATTTTGCACATGGTTGTCATAGACGTATCTTTTACATATTTATTCATGTGAATTTATACCACTTCCTTTGAAAAAATGTTGATGGAGAGCCACCTCCTTGAATCATTTTTATGGTGTAGGTTCACACTGAGTCTGCTTCTCTTGTCCTCCTTCGTTGGTAGAGGTCATGTGTTGTTGAAGGAGTTTTGGTGCACTTTTTAAGTTGTACGCGCTGCTGCCACAGTATGTGGATGGTGAAGAGAATGAATGCTTAAAGTGGTTATGGGGGGGGCTGATCAGACAGTTTGATGCTGAAATGTGTTAAGCTTCTTGTGTTGCTGGATCTGCATTGATTTTAGTCAAATGGAGAATGTTGCATCACACTCCTGATTTGTGCCTTGTAGCTGTTGGACAGCCTTTGGGGAGTTTGGAGGCAAATTAATTATTGAAGATTTTCCTGTCGTTGACCTGCTCTTTTTGCCAGCGGATTGATGTGGCTACTCAGTGCTGACCCCAGAGTGTTTTTTGAGAATTTTATAATGGTATTTGTTGTACATAGTGCCAGAAGCAGTTAACTGACTTCACATGATAAACTCCACCCATAAAGAAGTAAAGCATTGTTTCTGCAAAGAGCTAACCAGTGTAGTCCAGTGTTGAGCCATTAACTGGTGTTGTCTTGTTGGTGTAGCAGTAATGTATACATAGGTTGAGTCTGATGTCTCACAGGAGATAATCATTGATCTCTTGAGTATTAAGGTATATGTAACAAATCTATGTATGGTTCAAGATTCTGCTGAAGACTTTGTGTAGGCATATTTAAGTAACATGCAATTTAGACTATTACCAAATAAAGATGGGTCAGATGGACCAACCACAACATTCTAATCAGACAATAGGTATCAAGGGTAATAGTTTGTTGGAGAATGCCATTAACTACCAGACAATGGTGCAACTGTTAAGGAGCTGAGAACTTATGAATCTTGTATACTTGTCAGTGAACATCTCTATTTTTGCCCTTACTGAAGGTGTATAATTCTGTGACCATGACTGTTAATCTGTAGCCACCTTTCAGGAAGTCTTCTACCAGAACAAGTTATGCAATTGTTTTCGAACCATTGATTGTCACAGCTTTTCTATCTGAATAAACCAGATATTACTTGATACTTAATTAGTTTGCCTTTCCTAAAAAGAGGAGACTTTACTTGGCAATGTTTTATGTTTCGATAGCTGACAATAGACAAACTGTTCTCCTTCTGCCATGGTACATGAATAAACAAATAGTCAACCTGCAGAGTACTGACTGTTTTGGGTGTAAAATGAAATGTAGCTGTACAAATTTGCTGTTAGGTCAACACCACATGTTGAGAAAGCAAAACACCATGCAGCTGATTCTGACATCCTCTAATGAGCATCAAACTTCAAAATGGTTTTTGCATCAGTTTTTCAATCGCTTGGGCCTGGCCATCATTTATGGCATCTGTCTTCTCAATCTGTTGGACGGATTGAGAAACAAATTGAAGATCCGTTCACTTTATTTCTTATCCCTTTTTCTCTTACTCGGGAGCCACTGGTTTTGACACTGAGTGACTCGGCACAATTGCAAGCCTTGCCACACTACCTCATTAAAATGACCTCCCTTCACTCGGGGATGGTAACTATCAGTAGGGTATTTGATCTGAGGTTATTAGAAAAATATCTTATTTGCTCATACCTTGATATGCATTTCCTAGCAGGGATCAGTGGATGCTTGTGAATAATTGCATAAGGAAACTAGCCTAATTTTTACCCTTTTCTAGCCCAGGTTGTGTTATATTGCTAACAGTAAAGCTAGTTTGCATTCTAAGTGTTTCAGAACCTCGCTGATGCATCAATCTATTAAGGTGCCAGCACTACTTTGGTATTTGTAAAAGTGATTCCTAGATCTTATTCAAAAAGAGACAGCATAAATCAAAAGAGACAGCATAAATCTAAAGAGAACATATTGTTTTTAGTTATAAGTTGTGCATTTACAGAGCTTCCGTGTTTGACCAATTAGTTAAGGAACAGTTAATCTAGACCAATGTAATTGGTAGTGTTGGCCTTTGCTCTCCTGTTACAGTCTATTGGGATCATTCTGCATCTTTAATGAAGGATAATTTAAGACCTTTTGACTAAGATGGAGGTAAAGTAAAGTGTGGGTTGAAATCTGATGACTGCTAAGTGAACGGTTTAAAAATTAAACTTGATAGTTTCTTTGTTAAATTTGTTGAATGGTTAACTGTGTCTGCAGATTTTTAACTGCTTGATAATTGCAGTTCTATAAAACACTCTACTGCACTGTCAAGTGTGAAAAGTGTACACAGTAGGAGGGGATTTGGCATTACATTTATCACACGCAATGCAAACTAAATGTAATGATTGCACAGGTACAGAAAAGTTCATTTTCTCAGCCATCGTGATCCCTAAATCCTTTTGCTTAGATCATCATCACAATTTCAACCTGTCGCATCTGTCTATCATGTCTTCAATCACCCTCCCTAATCGTCTTCAACTGCTACTCAGTGGATGTCCATTCATGTCTTTTGCAAAACACTAAGCATCTTAGTATTGATGATACTTCAGCAGTGAAGGCTTGCTGATTCAGTGTAAAACTGATTTGGGATCAGACATCATGTTGCTCGTAGACTTGATCTGATTGGTGGATCAGTTCTGTGTCTAAGGCCAACAAGGGGACAAAAAAGTCACCGGTATATGAAAAGCAAGGGCTTTAAAGAGAGAATTTGTTCTTTTTCGAAATAATGTCTTTGACATGGCATGAAAGTGTCTTTGCGTTTTGCACAATTAATTACTTTGGAAGTGTACTGAATTTGTACATGGACGAATATGTTAGTTGTTCTGTGTGTGAAACATGTGTCTTGAACTGCAATGGAATCAATAATCAGTAAACGTTTCATGTTGTGTGGAGCACACAAAAATTCACTGTGAGGACAGCAAATGGACCTGGCCAGTCTTTAGTCTTATCTGGCAAGTTTGTAAAATAAAGTTGATAACCTTGCGAATAACCTCCCTGAAATGTCTGATCTTCAAAAATTTGAAGAATGTCTCATCTTCCTCATCAATATGTTACACAAGTTCATCACTCTAAATGTAAAATTACTCAATACAGGATTGAAGTTCTGTGGCAATGGAAATTGCAGATACTCAGTTTGGCTAACAGCAGCTATGAACAGCGAAATACAGTTAATGGTGCAGACCTGTGTGATATTTTTAAGAGATTCTGGCGACAGGTCATCAACCTGCAAAAAGGCTGCGTGATCTGGGTATTTACAACATTACAAGAATCAAACCACCACCACTTAACATTACATGGCCTTCCAATCACTGACTTCCCCCACCACCAACATCTTTAGAGTTAACATTGACAAGAAACTAAACTGAACTCAGCAGACAAATACAGTGGCTACAAGACCAAATCAGAGGCTAGAAATACTGCAGTGAATAACTCGCCTCCTGACTCCCTAAAGCCTGTCCATCACTTACATGGCACAAGTCAAGTGTGATGGAATTCTTCCCACTTGTCTGGATGGGTGCAGCTGTAACAACACTCAAGAACGTGGACACTATCCAGGACAAAGCAACATTGGGGATTGGCAGTACGTCCACTCTCCCCACCCACTGACACTTGAGTAGCAGCAGTGTGTACCATCTACAACAATCACTGCAGAAATTCACCAAGGTTCCTCCTCAACCCATGACCACTGCCATGGGAGCAAATATCTGGGATCACCACCACCTGCAAGTTCCCTCCAGGCTACTCTCCACCCTGACTTAGAAATGTACTATCGTTGAGTTTGAATCCTGGAACTGCCTTCCAAATAGCATGGTAGGTCCATCACTACCAAATTGATGGTAGTAATACCAGAAGACAGCTCACCACCTTAAGGGTAATTAGAGCCAGCCAATAAAGTTATAGCCCAGCCAACCCTGCCCATCTCCCATGAATGACTTTTTGGAACGGTTCTAGTTTATTGTTTATTACTTTGGCTTTAAAGCATTCTGGCTGAACTTGAATTTCTAACCAACGATATAATTCTTTAAAGAATCAATTGAATGTGGAGCTGGTTAGACTGGGAGTGTTCCTCTCAAGAAAAAGAATGAAGGCAATTTTATTCCCCACCCTCTCTCTAATGTACTTATGCCTGTCCCCTGCCTTTTATTTGCATGAAGATAACACTATAGCCTCAGTGGCCTATGCTACAACTATGTTTGATTGTGCAAGCTGCCTCTTGAGGTATTGTGTTGCACCAATTGTGTGGAAATAAGATCTATGGCCCAATAATGGGCACTTTGCACCCAAAGGCAAGTTGAAATGTACTTGTTGCTTCACAAATGGGAAAGAGTGCCTACTCAAATTGCCAGCTTCATTTTTCATGAAATTGACCACAATGTGAATTGCTTAAGATTCCAGGGCCAGTAATGCCTTGTTTTCATTTTTGCAAAAAAAGCCATTTTTTTAGATCTAGTTCTGACCAAGTCCCCCTTTGTAATATCTTCCAGATCTCTGGGATTTCTGAATTCCTCCAAATGTGACCCTTTGTGCACCCATGATTTTAATTGAATCAAAATTGGCAAGAGATTCATAGAATCATAGCTTCCCTACAGTGTGGAAGCAGGCCATTCAGCCCATCAAGTCCACACCAATCCTCTGAAGAGCATCCCACCCAGACCCACCCCAAACCCTGTATCCCTGCATTTCTCATGGTTAATCCACCTAGCCTGCACATCTTTGTATTGTGGGAGGAAATCGGAGCACCCGGAGGAAATCCATGCAGACACTGGGAGAATGTGCATGCTCCAAACAGACAGTCACCCAAAGGTGGAATCGAACCTGGGTTCCTGGTGCTGTGAGGTAGCACTGCTAACCACTGAACCACTGTGTCGCGCTCCAGTCTTTAGGTGTTTAGGCCGCAAGCTCTGGAAATTTTTCCAATGTCTCTCAAATTGTCTTTCCTCAACTTGCCCTTTGAACCACTCTGCATCAGGTAACAATGATACATTTTGTTTGGCACTTGTATTTAGTCCTTTGGAACATTTCACCAAGATAAAGGCACTGTATACAACCTGATAGTGGTGGGAATGAGCGAAAGTCCAATCAAACGGTCTGACCTGTAATTGTCTGAGAAACATCCTGTTCCAACCTTCTTTCGTAGTTACAGAACACAAAGTTCGTCTTCCTGCTTTGCCAGGTAGGGTGTTTAAATTTAAAAGCTAACAGTCAGGAAGTATAGAATTGGTGTGCAGAATTTTTTTTCTTCTTATTAAGACCATAGTGAAATGAGAACACAATTTTTAAAATTCTGGGCATGTACTTCATAGGCCAAGTAATTTTGTTGAATAATGATAATCTCCCTAAAGCAGGCCTGCAAAGATCTGAGGGTGTTAATTTATCACGATCTTGGGTAGATAAAGTAGTATTGTCATCTTTTGGACGTATCTCCAAAGATTTCTATTCCTTGTCACCACAATGATTTCTGATCATATGAAAATAAGTGTCATAATCTCATAATGATTAACCACCCATACCAGTTAACCTTTGGGCATAATAAGATGTGGTTTATGTGTCTTAAAAGTGATGTTGTGTTTACCTGATGTTGTGCAACAAAAGAAGTACCGCCAATTGTCTGCTGTACATTTGCCTGTTAAATGCTGCCACATGTACTTAATTTGTATTTACCAGTTCAGTTGAGAGTTGTGTACATTTCACCTGTGATCAGTGAGGTGCTGTTAATGAGTCGACCAGACTATATCATTGCAATCAGGCCATACTATTGTCCTCCAAGCTTCATTTGGTATTTGCTGGATTGGAAGTATTGTCGGCAATTTCTGGTAGTAGTTAGTTTCACCTGTGAAATGTTCAGAAATATCCAGTTTGACAAGCTGCTTATTTCATATTAGCGTTAAGATTCTAACCACGTGTTCAATCAGTGTTAGCTAGGCTTCTTCGTAGTCTTTGCCTTGAAACCCCAAGTCACCCAAAGATGGATTTTCCAACTTGGAAATCTTCCTGTGCAAGAGAATTAAAGCTGCTGTTCGAATCAACGTGAAATTTAAATAAGGTCTCCCAAAGCAGTACGATAGTTACGTCCGCTATAGTTCAGTGTGTGGCACTTGCTTCTCTTAGTCTGAAGGTCCATGTGTTCAAATTCCACCTGACTAGGCTTGAGCTCAAAGTGTAGGCTGCAAAATTATACCACTGTTGGAAATGCTGACCTTCAAGGAGAGGAGGGGGTGATGTGAAGACCTACAGCCAGAAGCAGACTGACTAGTGGCAGTCCCGAGTGGGACTCGGGACATAAATAAGAATAAGATTTTTCTCAAAAAGAGTTAGGCAGGATGTAAGAGTAAAATAAAAGCACAAGTCCATGTCCACTAAGTTAACATGTGTCTGGGAAAAGCTCAGGTCAGTTATTTGCAAAGTTTGCACTATGTGGGAAATCCTAGATGCTCCTGGCAATCTGGTGACCGTATGCAGGAGATGCCTACAGCTGGAGCATCTCAAGCTCTAGGTTTTTGAGGGACAATGGAGGCACCAAGGTGGAGAGCACATGTCAGAATATGGTCACCCTGCATCTTAATGAAGTACAGGCAGGGAGGGAATGGGTGACTGCCGGACAGAAAAAGGGATCCAGGCTGGTAGTGAGGGTATATCCATCTCACACTGTGTTTTTTGCTCTTGAACACAGAGTATGCCAGTTCGAAAAGCAGAAGTCCAAGTTTTTTTGTTGTTGCATGTTTGATTTTGCGTTGAGTCCTATGCTGGGAGATTTAGAGTTAGTGGAATGGCCAAATGATTTTTCTCTTACTCGGAATTCTAATGAGTGGCTGTTTCACTAATACAAGTGAAACAATTGAAAATTGTGTCACAACCACAAATTATGCAGATCCTAAGAGTGGTTTGTGAACTATGAATATGTATAAGCTCATATAGTGGAGTGAAAAGTGATGAAATCGTGCTTTATACAATGTTAAACGTTAGTTCATGACACAAATATTGCTAAAAATTAGTGAAGTGAAAAGTGATTAAATTATTATCTAAAAGGCACAAAAGGGTTTGGGGTAAATGATGATAAAAACCGCCTAGGGAGATGAAAATGAGACCAGACTCTATGACTGTTGTAGGCCTGTCAAAAGATTCCACCTCTGAATTGAAGTGAAAGGGTTGAAAGCTTGAAGTCTGATTCAATGGCTGCATTAGCTTCTGTCGTCAAATAGATGCAGGTTATTCCCTCAGGTGGCCAAAGCATTGCAGGCTTGGGGAGTGAGTAGAGCCTCTGATGTTACAATTTAATAGTCTTGCAAATTATGGCTCTTGGGAGCTTTGATCAGCACAGCAGTCCCCAGTTTGTTTGCTTTGAATATCTCTGTCTCATTATTGAAAAGCAGTTGCTGGTTTAAGATGTCTCCCATAACGTTCCAATGGCTGTCCTCAAAATAGTTGTTTGCAGCCAGTATTATCATACAAAATGACCTCACTAATTTATATGAATTACTATTCCACAAAGTATAATTGGATATGCTGTGAATTTTTGTGATGTTCCTGTCTCCTCTTCCATCCAGCAGAAGCTTTGCAGCTTCACATTTTCTGAAGGTTCAATGGGTAGTCTTGGAATCATTGAAAAAATTTCAATGACCTCTTTATTATTAACTCCTGACTCTGAAGATAACACAGCCTGATTGTCACCAAGAGCAGACAGACAGAAACCTTTCAAACCAAAAGCAAAGTGATGTGGCTACAATTTGTCCCTGATTGCCACCATGATGGAGGGCATTGTCATGCAGCTTTTCTGTTTTGACAGGGACAAGTTTAGGGTGGGCCACAGTTTGCTCCAGCATGCTGTCTCAACGCAGATAGCCATTTAAATGACCAGCTGTCTCTGTTGAAATCACCAGATTTTGGAGTTCCTGGCATCTGGAATTCAACACAATTAGATTAAATTAAATTAAATTAGACATTAGTGCAGGGATTAGAGCTGTTAATGGCATGACTGTGCTCTGCCAGGATACACCTTTTTGGAGAGTTGAGATACGCCTTGTGGACATGGTTACAGGACACCTTGAGGATGGGTTCAGGGAGTTTTTGCTCAGAGGGACATGGGAGTTCTTGGGACTGTTAACTGTAGAGATAATTTTGCATTACCCCTTGGAAATGTTGAGTGTGCCAAGACCTGTTGATGTCTGAACATGTTTTCTTTTTAAACAACGCCTGCCTTTCTCAGAGAATATTATCCGCAATATATAACTTTATGTAACAATTATATTTCATCGCTTACGTGCGTTGGCCATTTGTGCATACTCTGGTATGGTAGGATAAAGAGAGAAGAATGGGTGGAAATAGGCATGCAATTGGCACAAGTGTATGGACGTCTGTGGAGGATAGCTGATTTGCATTATTTTGTATGAGTTGACATCAATGTGTCAGTGCAGCAGGAATGTGAGAACTAGTTGCAATGTTTTAAATTTCTCACCTTTTTGGAAAGATAAGGTACCCCATTGGATCAGTCCTGGGGTATCTTTGGAGGAAGTAAGATAGCCTTTGGGATTATAAAAATGTATTTTGTGCATTGGAAGTGCGTGAACTCACTGGGAATGACAAAGTTGTCAAGAAACTGTCGACCAGAGAAAATTGTGGAATTAAACAAATATTCACAGGTATTTGAAAATGTCTGTTTGCACAAAGCCAAGGTGCTGCATTACTGATCTCTCAAACAAGAATTTTCACAATGGGGTGCTTGTTCAAAGGCAGCGGCAACTGCTTATTGCATGAAAATGTTTGTCATCTAATGGATGAAGCATGTAATATTTTGTTTTCTTTATCAGGGATTAGATGAAGCAATTTAAATGTTTTGCATGTCTTCTCCCACCGCCCACCAATGAATGTGCACTTTTTTTTCAATGTGACTTTATCACTAGAATGGCTGCCTTATTATCTGCCAGGATACTTCCTGGTTCATGTTCGTGCTGCATAATAGGGGCATTAGCAAGGAGAGAGGAGTTAATCGGTGGAGATATGAGTTGGCACTGAATTGATATAAAGACCTATAAGGGCGAAGGGTCTGATTGAGAGGCATGGAGGATATAAGGGGCTATGAGTGATGGGGAGATTATCATAGCAGCTGATCAGGGGGAGGGGAATATGGGCATAAATTGGCACAGATGGAGCAGGAAAGAGAGCACAATGAATAGTTTTTATTTTTAACCTTAATTTTGACCAGGTTGCTGAAGTCCTGAGGCAAGCTTTTCATCCAGCCTTCCTTGAGGAACTGGCTACTTCCCCTATTCTTCTTGGGTTGCACAGCACTAACCTCAATCCTGCATGAAATTGGTAGAATGGCCAACCACTTTAAAAGTCCACTTCAGACCATTCCTGATGTCATAGAACCCCTACGGTGTGGCAACAGGCCATTCAGCCCATCAAGTCCACACTGAACCTCCAAAGAGCATTCCACCCGGACCCACCTTATCTCTGTAACCCTGCATTTCCCATGGCTAATCCCCCTGGTCTGCACATCCGTGAACACTATGGGCAATTTATCTTGGCCACTCCACCTAACCTTCACATCTTTGGACTGTGGGAGGAAACCGGAGCATCTGGCGGAAACCCACACAGACACGGGGAGAATGTGCAAACTCCACACAGACAGTCGCCTGAGGCTTGAATTGAACCTGGGTCCCTGGTGCTGTGAGACTGCAGTGCTAATCACTGAGCCACCGTGCTGCACATGGCAATAAACATTTGGATCTTTGATCCATTTTGAAGTGCAGATTATCTTTTCTTTATAAAATTATGTAATACTATTGTTACATATTTGTAAACATTGGTCTGAAAAGTCCTTAACCAGAGATAGAAGTAAAAAATTTAATCTTCTGCAAAATTCTGAAGTCTTTTGTTTCTCAATGAGAACTGATTGTGGCTGTAATCTCTAACGGTTGTATCGCCACGTGGTGGTCAGGAGTGATCCAATGGTAAAGATTGATTTCCAGCCCCCCCTCCCCCAAGTCATCATTACCTTGACTTCTGTGAAGTCTGAGGATTTCCTCTTTCCTTGGAATTCTGCAGCTTTTTAAGCACATTGTCTCCTGCTCCATACCTCATTACAACAACTAATAGTTTCTATTTGTAATAAGACCATTCCTGACTTCAAGACGTCCCAAAGCTATTTACAACCTAGATACAGGTAAAACAAATGGCAATGAAATAAATGACTAAATCATTCCTATTGGATCCTGTCGTTGGTTGATGGTTAATCGTTGGCTAGTACAGCAGGAAAATTGCATTGCCATCAGATTGCGAAGTAAGTGAGCAGAGAAAACTTCAGCTTTACATGATATTGGAAAGATGACATCTTTGTTCCAGAACTACATACAAGAAAGGAGCAGAAGCAGGCCGTTCTTAAACCTGCTCTGCCACTTATTAAGATCATAACTGATCTAACTGTAAAGTTACATCTGGAATCCCTTTTATCCTTTCACCACAGTAGATTGCCAACTGAGATTGTGCTAAAATCTCTGGAATGAGAAAACATCTGTGTGAAATAAATTTGGGTATAGACTGTTCTTTCATGGTGTATTAACTTTAATAGTAACGTGACAGCAAATGTATACAATCCAACTGATCACAACATTTTAAAGTAAAAATGGCTGAATCTCTTGTGATCTGACTGTAACATGTGCATGAGCTTTACAAATTGTGATTTCCCTTACAGTTAAAAGCTTAGAACAGAATTCTTTGCATTTTTATCAATTGGAATTTTGTTTTTTGCTGGGCTTCGTTTTGTAGGAAGAGATGGAACTGTGAGATTGTGATACTGTCCTTGAACACTTCTTTTTGCTTTCTTTTATTACACCTTTTTGAAGTGCCCAGTCTGAGTTATTTCTCTGCAGAGCATAGTCCAGTACAGTACTATACAGCTGCTCACTCCTCGCCGGGGGCCTGAGGCATTGTAATTCTTATGTTAAACTCGTAACCATTTGTCTCTTTCCAAGGAGAGAGCAGCTCTACAGTCTCCTGTAGAAGGCAACGTCACCCTTTTACAGCTGCAACAAACCTTCTGTACAACTGTATCCCATTCCTTTGCAGTAAACAAGAACATTCCGTTTGCCTTCTGAATCACTTGCTGCCCTGTGCACTTGGAGATAGCAAGAACTGCAGATGTCGGAGTCAGAGACAACACAGTGTGGAGTTGGAGGAATACAGCAGGTCCCTGCAACTGCAGAAAGTGCTAGACCTGTCCCTACACCACCTCCTCCCCCCAACCCCCCTCCCCTCCATCCAAGGCCCAAATAAACTTTTCGTATTCGGTAGGGGTTCACCTGTACATGCTCCAACCTGGTCTACTGCCACCATTGCTCCCAATGTAGAGGAGGTCACATCGGTGAGATCAAACTCAGGCTTGGGGACCATTTCGTGGAGCATCTGCGCTCTGTCCATGATAATTTGACAACCGGTTGCCAACCCTTTTAACTAACCTCCACTCCCACCCCCGACTCCCTTGATGATATGGTTATCCTGAGCTGCCTCCAGTGCCACACTGACACCACAAGCAAACTGCTGGAGCAACACCTCATATTCCCCCTCTGGATCCTCCAGCCTGATGGCCTCAACATAGAATTCACCAGTTTTAAAATCTCCCCAGCCTCATCCCACATCCATGCTGCCTTCTCATGCCCACTTTCTTGACCTGACACAACCTGTCCATCTTCTTCCCCGTCAATCCACCCTACCCTTTCCGCTGACTAATTCCCAATATCTCCACATGCATCCACCTATTGCCATCCCACCTACCTTTCCTTAGCCCAACCCCCCCTCCCTCATTATTTCCAAACTCCCTTCCCTCTCCCCATTTCTGAAGAAGGGTCAGACCTGAAATGTTAACTTTCCTGCTCCTCTGATGCTACCTGGCCTGCTGTGTTCGTTCAACTCCATATTGCCCTGTGCACTAACTTCTGTGATTCAGGTGTCGGAACCCTCCGAACCTTCTGTACCACTAAGTTCTGGAATGTCACTCCATTTAAATAGAATACTGCTTTTCTATTCCCCCTGCCGATGTGGACAAGTTCACATTGTCACATTATAATTATTCAGCCAAATTTTTGCCCACCCACTGAAACTGTCTTGGCTTTCATTACATACATTGTTTTCTATTGATACCTTATTTCCTACCTATATTGTATAACACACTGTTATCTCTCACACCAGCATAGTCCTTACTGTCTCCTAGCTATATTAGTGTGATTTGGTTACCATACATTAAGCATTCAAGCTTAACACCATTGAGGGCATGCAGCTTGCTTGTTTGGTGTCAATCCACTATTATTCACTTCTCTTACAAGATGTACTGCTAAAAGTCACCAAGGCTCTTGAAATGGCAACTTCCAAACACACAAACCCTACCATCAAGAAGTACAAGGACAGCAGATCCATAGGAACACCACCATCTGCAAATTCCCCTCCAAGCCACCACCATCCTGACTTGGAAATGCATCCCTATTTCCTCACTGTCACCAGGAGAAAATCCTGGAACACTCTTCTTAATAACATAGTGGGTATATTTGCACAAAACCGACTTCAACAGTTCAATTGGCAACTAAGTATGGGCAATACAGTAGCCAATGAAACCCACATCTTATGAGTGAATTGCAAATGGGTAGATTTAAGCTTTTTAACTGGCAATAGAAAATATTCCTGTTTGTGCTTATGTATAAAATTCACTAACCAATCTGAGCCTTATTTATTTAATTTATTTGCAATGTTAATACACTGCTTTCATGCTGATAATGAATCCAAATTTAACAGGAAAATGAACACTAAGGTTTTGGAGTAGATCTGTAGCTCGGGTTGTGGGTGTTGAGGTTAGTTGGCTCGCCAAGCTGGTTTGTTGTTCTGCAGACGTTTCATTACCGTGCTTGGTAACATCTTCAGTGCAGCTTCTGATGAAGCGTCGGTATGTTTTCCCGCCTGGTTTTTAAACTCTGGGGTCCGTTGCAATGGATACGACACACTCCTCCCACTACCCTACATCAGGAACACGTCAGAACTCACCACAAGACTCCTACGACCGCTAGGCTTCAGAGTGGCACACAAGCCCGCATCAACCCTACGACAAGTGCTCACCCGAACTAAAGACCCACTCCCCACCATGGACAGGACCAATGTCATCTACAAGATCCCCTGCAGAGACTGCGAGAAACACTACATCGGACAAACAGGAAGGAAACTAACAACAAGGGTACATGAACACCAACGGCTACAAAAAGACACGACCAATACCCCCTCCTCTCAATCCACATGGACAAGGAGAACCACGACTTCGACTGGGACAACACCAAGATCCTGGGACAGGCTAGGCAGAGACAAGCACGAGAATTCCTGGAAGCATGGCACTCCAAGAAGCATGCTATTAATAAACACATTGAACTCGACCCCGTGTACATTCCATTACGGAGGAAACCCAGAAGTGAGGCAATCCATCGTAACGGACCCCAGAGTTTAAAAACCAGGCGGGAAAACACACCGACGCTTCATCAGAGGCTGCACTGAGGATGTTACCAAGCATGGTAACGAAACGTCTGCGGAACAACCAATCAGCTCGGTGAGCCAACCAACCTCAAGGAAAATGAACACTCGATTGCAAATTAGAATGTATTAACACCAGGACCATATACTGTCCAAAGATGTCTAAAATGGCTGCTTTATTGAGTTAATGTTGACCCTGCTTCGTCCTTGCTGAGATTCAAAGGATATTAATTTGTGAAATGAAGCTGTAAACATGCAGGAGTTGAAGAGAACAAGGCATATCTGTGCATCTTGCCCAAAGGTGGTGTTGGGCTTCTTTGCAGATATTCAGTCTTAGCATTTCAGGTCAGCATCCGTGTATAATCCTTCAAAGGCAGTAGATTATTCAAGATCCCATAACTTTTAAAAATTTAAGATAAAATATTTTGTACTTTGCTTGTCTTTTTATTAAAATTAAGGTTTTTTTGTTAATTTGTGGGATGAGGACTCCTCTGGCTAGGCCTGCAGTTATTGCCCATCCCTAATTGCCCAGAGGGCAGTTAAGAGTCAGTTATATTGCTGTGGGTCTGGAGTTACATGTAGACCAGACGAGGTAAAGATGGCAGTTTCCCTCCCTGAACGACATTAGTGAACCTGATGGGATTTTTTGATAATGGTTTCATGGTGTTCATTAGGTCCTTAATTTCAGATTTTTATTCCATTCCACCATCTGCCATGGTGGGATTTGAACCCAGGTCCCCAGAACATTACCTGGGTCTCCAGCAATAATACCAGTAGGCTTTTGTCTCCTCTTAATGTTTTATCTCTTGATCACAGTTAATTACTTTACAATAGTAGCAGTATGTGTGGATAAACTGTATTTTGTTTTAGGAAGGGCAATCTTTTAGAGGCCTTCCATTTTCAAATGAAAATTTTAATTTTTCTCTATTTTAAATGTCACAAATGCCTGGTCTGTGCCCTGCCCAAATGTATTATTCATTTCTTTAACATATTTGAATGAAATCCAGTTCTATTGCATTCATGTTGGTACCTGGAGCATGATTGAAATCTGAACTTAAATCCACATAGTTGACATACTATCTTAGATAATAGAGTTTTTGATGAATAAAAATGGCTGTGTAGAGTGTCATTTAATAGAGCTGCGAATATAAGGAATTTGATTTAAGGTATTTTAAAATTACTTTGAAGCTTAAGGTAAATAGATAATAACTGTTTTAAATTTCAGCTAATTAAGTGCTTACAAGTTGTCAGACCAGAAGTTAGAAAGTTTTAGTTTTGTATAGTTTTTATTGAGGCATTTGATACTGTAGAAAAGATCAATAGAATCCATAAAGCCTTGTAAAAATATTACCTATATTCAAATTGTTATGAATGCAATAGGGCTCATTTAAGTGTTGAGCATGCTTTTGGCCTACTGACTTGCCCACCAGCAAAAATGTCATGCGGTGTACTTTCTAGAGCTGTTTTCCAGTTGTAGTTCGGCTTCAGTTTCCCCATTTCTCCACAGAAAATGGGAAGGCAATGAAAATGTCTGCTTAGAAGCATGACTGACATGAAGCCAGCTGAGGAGATCATGTTAACCATGTATAATTCAACTGTTAGTTCACTCGCTGTTTATATGACGTGACCTCTGCCGTAACCAGGAACCAGCCTAGTACCTTTTTGAAGGTGTGCAGGGTGGCATTATTTACCGTGCATGTTGGCAATGTACTCCAGATGCCCACCACGCTCTCTGGCTAAAGAACTGCTTAAACCTACTTTCCCACAGTTTAAATTTATAACTCCTGATTTCTCTCCAATTTGTCAATAGGCACACAACTCAGCCCTTTAAAATTAGAGTACAAAATTATGTAATTACTGTATTCGGTTTTCTCCAAGTATTTACTGCTCTCAAATAAAGAAACCCATCTCTTTTAAGCCTTTGCTTCCTTGGTATAGGTATACTGAACAAATCCTCTTTGTGCTGTCAACAATAATAGCTTTCAATAAAAAAGATAATTGAGCAGTGTAGTTATTTGGTGATCATGGAAAAGTTTGCCTCTTAGATGAAAATCTTCAAATCTATCACTTTAGTCAATGTATAATTTTAAAAATAAATTACTTTCGAACATTACATTTCTCTTTGCAATTTACAGATTTTAAACTCCATTATTTGTGCTATCATTTTAGTTTTACGGGTAAGTAAATGCCATAGTTCTGTTTTGGGGTCTCCAAATTTAAACTTTAAGGTCACTGCTGAATGAACTGATCTTGGTTGGAGTAGCACATGTTTTAAGTGGATGCACAGGTTTTAAGTGTCACTGATATAGAAATCTTTTAATGACCCTGGTCAGAGATTCTATTGTGCACTTCTGGATCAGTTGGGACTTGAACTTGGACCTCCTTCAGCGGTAGGGACATTGCCACTGTGCCCCAGGAGCCCTTAGTGGCCCTGATCTAAGTGGTGTTGGGAGAGGGAGGCTAGTGATGAAATTGAAGTTTCTAAGAATTAGAAACTTCATTTCCACTCAAAGACTTGTTATTTCATTATGTGATGGTCAATGAACAAGTAAAAGATGTTATTCATGTTTGACGATGCCTTGCTTCTTGCCACCAAAGTTTCTGATATTCTGATGTATGAAGATTCAGTTTAGAGCACAGAATGGGAAAATCCTCTGCTTGATGTGTATGGGCAGCTGAGTGTACAGAACAAAATATATGCCTGGTGAGAAGCAGTTTTCTGCTTCAACACAAAAATAGTATTCATGAGGTAGCTTGATTACAACTTCCCCTCTCACAGCTTCCCCCAGACTCCTGGTCATTTCTTTCTTCAGAGACAAGATTGACCTTAAGAAACTACCTGGAGACGACCACCTATTGAAGGTGAGAACTCGATCACTAGTTAAGTTGGCTGACTTACTAGGAAAACACAGTATAGAAGCAACCAATACCATTGTGTGATTTCATTGCAGGTAAATATTTGGACAGATTTTCTTAATGAAATGATTCAACAAGGAAGAAGGAACTGGCTGTCTGTATGGAATTTAGTGAATATTTTTGGAAGAAACTAGTTATCCAATTTCTTTACTATATTCATGTTCATAATGTTGCCTAAAACTATTTATGGAGCATCTCTTTTTTCTCAGCTTTTCCTGGACATTCATCTCTCATTTCCTTGAGTATAGATTGTTCACTGTTCACTGAATAGGAGGTAAAGTCACTGAATAGGAGGTAAAAGAATGTGAAGATGTATCATCGTTCCAAGTTCCATAACTCAAATGAAATGCCTCTACTTTAATAAACTAGCAAACCAGTTACTTTGACCTCAGTATTTACAGTGCAGAAGAAATGGGCTTTTACCACTGTGTGCTTTTACGGTCTTCATGTTCTGAATAAAGTTCCATGCACCCAATACTACTATAACTCACATATCCTGTTCCATTACCCCTTGTGTACTTGCTTAGCTTCCCCTTGATTTGAATTTTTTTTTCTACAGAAAAACATATTGTGAAAATATCTACTTTATAGAAGTCTTCAATATTATGTGCAAACTCATTTCTTCACTTTAAGACAACTTGTTGCAACTTCCTTTAAGGAGAAAGAGGTGATAGGAGAACAACTGAAGCAATTTGATAACAGAAATTGCTCATTTAAGAAAATCTTTACTTCCTCCCTTTTGCATCTTATGCTAGTGACCTTCAAGTTGCACTATAGATTTTTTAAAAATGTATTATTTTTCAAAAATCCAGTGCAGGTAACTGGTTTTTTTCCATGTGAACTATTTTAACATTGTAATAATGAAATGTTTCTGAAAGATTTTCTTATAGATTCATTACCTTTTACATTTCCCAACCTGCAAATAAAGCAACTTGCCCACGTCCTGGTTAAAAGAAATTAAGCAAGTGTTACTTGCTGTAATTTATTAAATGCTGTTGGAACATGCATGTTTCAGGGGCCACTTTGGCCTGTGCTTTAATGAACAATTTATCCTCTGGCAGCATGACCCACTGTTGAACAGTCCTTCTGAATAACTATTTCTGTGAGCTGCTGAAGGGCTAATGATGCCTTTTGTACTATATACAGTTGCAAGAGTGAGAAATAAAGGAGAAAAATGTAAAAGACCACAATTTTCAGGTGTTCTGCAAACTCCAAACCATAAACAGAAACAAAAACAGAAATTGCTAGATAAGCTCAGCAGATCTGGCATCATCTGTGGAGAGAAATCAGAGTTAACGTTTCAGGGCAAGTGACCCTTCCTCAGAATTGTTCTGAGGAAGGATCTCTTGACCTGAAACGGTAACTCTGATTTCTCTCCATAGATGCTGCCAGACCTGTGGAGCTCATCCAGCAATTTCTGTTTCTGTCTCTGATTTACAGCATCCACAGTTCTTTGTGTTTTTAATATAGTACAAAAATAGGCTGGAGAGACCCAGCGAGTCTGGCAGTGTCTGAGAGAGGAAGAGTTAATGCCTTGAGTCCTGTCCTTAAAACTGGTAGGGGCTAGATGAGTTTTATTGTTGACAGTGCAGGTTACAGGTTGTAAAGTGCCTAAATGGAAAATTTAGGTGCTGTTCCTCTGCCTTGCATTGGGCTTTTGCGGGAATACTACAACAGACTAGGGTGTAAATGTTAGCATGAGAGAAAAAGCTGGCCAATTTACAACTGTTTACACCTACTATCAGCATCTATTCAAATATTCCTTTATGACTATTAGCGCATCCTCTTGTCGTATGCACTGCACACCCTCACCATTTGTTCCACTCACTGCTTCCACCTTTTTTTAACATTGTAAAACCATCGTTTCTCAGCTCCCTTCACTTCTGAAGAAAAGTCATATTGGACGTGAAACATTATCGCTGTTTCTCTGTCCACGGATGCTGCCAGATTTGCTGAGTTTCTCCAGCACAGTTTTTATTTCAGATGTCCAACAGCCACAGTATTTTGCTTTTTTTATTTTATCGCAACCAAAAGGGTGTTTCCATCTGAAACCAATGAACCTGGTCACATAGCATCTACAGCAGTTTGTGTCCAGTTATTATAGAATCACTCCTTCGCCATTCCCCACAAAACATCTTTCCTCTACCTAAGACATGAATAAAGCAAAAATCTGCATCTGTCTAGTATCTTTCACGATGCCAAAACATTTGTATTTCACAATGTCAAAGCGTTTGTGTTTCACAGACAAATAATTATTTCAAGTGTTCCAAATGCTGCTGGTCTGAGCATAAAATCCTGCAAAGAAAAAAAAATAAAATTCATACCATCTTTTTTGGTCCTGATTTGAAGGGAAGGATTGTTAACCATGAGAGCTGTCTGCCCTTGGATCAAGAAGTGCAGCTCAACAGAAAACTATGATCTTAATACTTCCAAGATTTCACCTTGGTACTGCACTACAGGTTAGGCCAGATTTTGTTTTGTAGAGTGTAGATTGTAAATGTCACCCTCGGACTTGAAGTATTACACATGAGCCAAGTTATCGTTTACACTGAATTTTTTGAAGTCATTTGAGGCTCAGATCTGTCAGAAGGAGCTGTTGAACTGCATTTAGGCAAATAGTTCACGCACTTGCCGCTCTGTCCCTTTGAGTCATATGAAGTAACTTGTCAGCTGCAGGAACAGGGAGATTACTCCTAAATGACAATTATGTGTAATCAACATCTTCTTTCGAGGTCTTAATTTAACATTTACCAACAGGTGCTGTTTCATAATGACATAACCTTTCGAGCATCAAAATTGTATTCAACACACTGCTTGTTCCATCTGCAGGCCATTTGATAATTGTAGAATCTAAGTGGGGTGAACTTGATGTGAGAGTTGTTTTCTTAGTGTGTGTATCAATAAAATGAGATTTATTTTGTTTGTTGGTTTCTTCTCCATTGTGCTATTTTAAATCATAGTCATACAGCATGGAAACAGACCCTTCGATCCAACTAGTTCCTCTCCAACGTCCTGCACAACACCTGATAACTGTTTCTAAATACTTCTCAATTCAGTCAGTGCCATTGCTAAAGGATATTTTCCTTCCCAAAGTGACACTTGGATCGCTGCCCACCCTTACAATTTCTTCTATGGTCATATAGTCCACTCATTATCCTTTCTCTTCCATCATTTCTTTTCTGCATTCATGTTGCAAATATGCCCTATACTTCTCAACAAACCACTCCCCAAGCTTTGCACTTTGCAACATCTGTACGGAATAATCGAGTTGCGTCTTCCCCCTCATGTCTGAGTTACAGCATATTGTTTAGGTTCACCTTGATAATATAGCCCGTTGGCCTTGACCTTACCTTGGAGATCACCTCCATGCATTAGGTTTCAGTCCATAACGAGCACATTGCTGCCCCTTCCCTGTCATTACAGGGTGATTCTGGGTTCTGAAAGAATGGATAGCTTTCAGTTTCTTTGGCATCTGAGTCAACCTTGGGTTGTCGTAAAGCACTTCACTCGGTTTTAATTGGAGTCACTATTATGTGGGAAATGAAACTGTTTCTTTCTCGTTGCCATATTCCATTCATCCCTTTCAAACAAAAAACCTCCTTTTAAAACTAACTTCAACTGTTTTCAGTCTCAAACTCCTTTTGTATTACCATTTGCTCGCTTTCCCCACTGTATCCTTTATTTATCTTAGATGTCCTCTTTAAGTGTTGCAGCAACACTGCAGAAGCTTGACCCCATCCAGGACAAAACAGCCGCTTGATCGGCACTACACCCACAAGCACCCACTCCCTCCAACACCGACGCTCAGTAGCAGCAGTGTGTACTGTCTACAAAATGCACTGTAGAAATTCACCAAATATCCTCAGACAGCACCTTCCAAACCCACAGGCATTTCCACTAGAAGGACAAGGGCAGCAGACATATGGGAACACCACTGCTTTCATGTTCCCCTTCAAACCACTCATGATTCTGACTTGGGAATATATCGCCGTTCCTCCACTGTCGCTGGGTCAAAACCCTGGAATTCCCTCCCTATAGACTTTGTGGATCAACCCACCGACTGCAGCGGTTCAAGAAAGCAGCTCACCACCACCTTCTAAAGGGCAACTAGGGATGCGCAATAAATGTTGGCCAGCCAGTAATGCCCACATCCCACAAATGAATAGAAAATGAAAACAAAAATGCTGGCAAAAGACACTAGATTAATTTAGGATACCTGGTCAACATGGACGAGTTGGACCAAAGTGTGTGTTTCTATACTGTACAGCTCTATGACTCTGTAAATGGCCGGATAATTCAAAATTCCAGCAGCATCCAGGTAAAGAGTTTACACAACTGTATCAATATTTTTAAAAAAATGCTGGAAATCTGAAATAAAAACAAAACACTGAAATAATTCAGCAGGTCTCGCAGCATTTGTCATTTTGAAGAAGATTCCTATTGGACTCAATGTTAAATCTGTTTCTCTTTGCTCAGGTACTATCAGACTTGCTGAGTTTCTGCAGCAGTTTCTCTGTTTTTATTCCTTAATTTTAAAAGGTTGTTCAGGGTGTCAGAGAAAAGTAAATCAAAGAGAGACTGCATGTTCTAAGCCCACATCCTCTACCATACAGAAATATAATGCATGGGAATTCATGAGCTGCAGGTTCAATTCCAAGCCCCAGACTTGGAACTGTATTGGCATTCCTTCATGCTGTTTGGTCAAAAACCTGGAACACCCTTCCTTCTTGTCGGCACTGTGGATGTAGCCACATCGCATTTACCACAGTTGTCCAAGAACGCTTGTGACCACCATGTTTTGAAGGCAATTAGGTATTGTCAATAAATGCCAGCCTTTGTAAATGATACCTACATTTCATGAAAGAAAAAGCATTCTTGACACTTGATTCAGCAGATATCATATTGCAGTAAAAATGGCTAGTAAAGGGGGTGTGGGATGGATACAAAAAACTACCAGAGAACACTGATTTTTGCCTGCATTTGATAATGTGGACCAAGTAACAGAAAAACTGAACTAGAATTGCAAAGATGACTACCTAGTGGAAGAAATCTAAAGAAGAACAAGTAGAAATTTAAAATTCCAGGAATCCACAATTTAAAGGTGATAAACTGTTGGAGATGTGCAAAAGTTTCAAGGAAGCAAAGTGAAATGGAGATTTTTTTTTAATGGATAATTCTGAACATTGTGCATTCATGTCAAATCTGCAATAACCAGACTATTAGAATGAGACACAAGTGAAAAACAGAAGTTAACTGCTTAAGTTCTGAACCGAGTAGCAGTTGACACATGCCTCGTCTGTGATTTGTTTTACAGAAAATATGACTAGCCTAAAAGTCGCATGCTTCTGTGTGAAACAGCAAAGTAGTATACAAAGACAGAAGTTGGTCATGAGCTGTGCTCCAACGTTAAATATATATGTTAACAATAAACTTATACCCTAGCTCTGGTTATGCCTGGATTTTTTGCCTTTAAAGGTGGTGGCAATCTGCCTTTTTGGATTACTGCATTCTATGTGGCTGAAGTGTATCCACAGTGAGCTAGGAAAGTAATCTTTATCAAGAAACTTGGAAAAAATCCATCCAGATCATAAGATGGCACTTGAAGACGGGTCCTTTTCTGGAAAGCAACCGTGTGCAGTTAAGTTGCCTATCACAGAATGGAAATTCAACAAGTGGTAGAAAAAAAGGTTGAAGCTTTTCTGTTCTTTTTTTTATCGGGGGAAAGCCATTTTGCATGCTGCACAAGTTGGAAACAGCAGTTCAGTTGTACCAATGCCTTTGTGAGACACCTATTTAACATGGAAAATTAGCCCAACACGAATCACAGTTACATCTGACAGCATTGCAGCAAGGTAATTTTGAGAGGGCCATTGAAATGTGGTCAGAAAGAATTAAGGGTGTTTCTTCTGTGAAGACAAGGTGGGCCGCCAGTGTTTAAGAAGTAAATCCCAGAGTAGAAACAGATGAAGGATAGATTAATTTCTGACTAATTTTATTGTTATATACATGTTGGACGATAATGGAGCTAGGCATAAAAGACAAAGCACATGGTTACTTCAAGAACCTTATGCTGTTTGAAACTACGCAGTAGTATCATTTGGCAATGGGCCAGGGTCAAAATTTATGGTGCTTCCATCCCTATAATGCAAAAAATCATAATTACTGCAATCCTGTCCTTCCGATTTAATGTAGTGACCAGAATTGCACACAGTTAACTAATCTTTTGTAGTAATAAGACTTCCGTACTCCCATATTCTTCACTGCAGCTAATGAAACCAGGTATCCCGTCTGCCTCCTTCACTACCTTTGTCTACCTCTGTTGACACCTTCAGGGATCTGTGAATATTTACATCAAGGTCCCTTTGTTCTTCAGTACGCCCTAGGGACCTACCATACATGGTATATATCCTTGCCTTATTAGACCTCCCAAAATGCATCACCTCATACTTATTGGAATTAAATTCCATCTGCCATTGCTCTACTCTCTTTACCAGCTGATCAACTTGTTCTGGGGTCAAGGGTTCAAAGCCCACAATAACAATTGGTAAAATTTGAATTAAATAAAATTCTGGAATAAAACGCGAGTCTAATGGCAATCATTGTCGATGGTTCACCAATTTCCTTTAGGGGAAGAAATCTGCCATCCTTCCCTGGCCTGGCCTACATGTGACTCCAAACCTCCAGCAATGTTGTTGTCTCTGACTCTTAACTGCCCTCTGAGCAAATGGGGATAGGCAGTAAATGTGGCCTAGCTAGTGATACCCTTATTCCCATGAGTTTTAAAAAAAAATAGTGGAACAGGATTGAAGATAAACTGGAGGATTAAGAATACAGGTCTGCTACAAATACCTAAATAATTCCTGTGATGCCAGCCACTCCTTTTAAGGGGATTGATTTGCTTTTTGAAAGAAGTTGACTCTATTTGTCGACTTGTGTAATTATAAAACCTGGGAGTTAACTCTCTTTCTTTTGTTCTGGATCCGACTTTCAGTTCTTCTACTAGTAAACCATTTACAGTCTCTTGGGTCAATTAGGCAAACTGTGGGTCATGCAAAATTTGTACCATAAAATGTATTGGCTCACTGTCTGATTATTTTCTGACTGAGATTACTAGGAATTACCCAATATGTTTTAGAATTTACTTCTACATCCGTTAGAAACCAAGCAAGTAAATGCTCATCTTCCTGGCTGGTTGTCCAACTTTTATTCTTATTATTGCAAACCAAATTAATGTGACTACTGGAGATCCTAAATAAAAACAGAGGTAGGGAAATTCAGGTCTGGCAGCATCTGTGGCGAGGGAAACAGAGTTTGTGTTTGGAGTCTGATATGACAAAGAGTCATACCAGACTCAAAACTTTAACTCTGCTTTACTGTCCACAGATGCTCCCACAACTGCTGAGTTTCTCCAGTGCTTTCTGTTCCTTGTTACGAGTAAACATCATCCTTCGACCCATATTATTCCCCAAGATAGAAGGTTGCCTCATTAGTTGCTTGGTAAACAATTTTGGTGGAGATCTGAGAGAGGTTTTCAAAATCATGAGTGGGCTGGATAGGGTAGATAGAGAAAAATTGTTCCCGCTTGTTAAAGGAGCAAGAGCAGGAGACCAAAGATTTTCAAGTCCTATGCAAAAGAAGCAAGGGTAAAGTGAGGTCAAACTTTTTCATTCAGCAAGTATTTGGGGTAGATGCTGCATTGCATAGAAATGTAGTGGAAGCAGCTTCGATTTAAGATAATTGAAGAGGGCATTGGGTGATTTTTTTTTTTTCTTTATTCATTTGTGGGATGTGGGCGTCACTGGCTGGCCAATGTTTCTTGCCCATCCCTAGTTGCCCTTGAGAAGGTGGTGGTCAGCTGCCTTCTTGAACTGCTGCAGTCCTCCTGTGGGTTGACCCACAATGCCCATAGGGAGGGAATTCCAGGACTTTGACCCAGCGACAGTGAAGGAGTGGCGATATATTCCCAAGCCAGGATGGTGAGTGGCTTGGAGGGGAACCTGGAGGTGGTGGTGTTCCCCGTTTATCTGCTACCCTAGTCCTTCTACGTGGAAGTGGTCGTGGGTTTGGAAGATGCTGTCTGAGAACCTTGCGTGAATTTCTGCAGTGCATCTTGTAGATAGTACACACTGCTGCTACTGAGCGTCGGTGGTGGAGGGAGTGAATGCGAGTGGGTGTAGCGCCAATCAAGTGGCTGTTTTGTCCTGGATGGTGTCAAGCTTCTTGAGTGTTGTTGGGGCTGCACCCATCCAGGCAAGTGGGGAGTATTCCATTACACTCCTGACTTATGCCTTGTAGATATGTAGATTTTAGATCATTTGGATAGAAATGGTGTGTAAGGATATGGAGATTAAGCAGGAGATGGGCTAGGTTATGATGCTCATTTAATTAGCCGGATCTGGCACAATGGGCCGCCTTCTGCATTGTAGCATTTCTGTGATCCTATGATTTATTTTTTTACGAAAATGTTTTAGGGATAAAATTATTTCAGCTATTGGTCCTCACTAAAATGGTGCAATCCTCCCTTCCACAGGGAATGGAAATTTTGTTACTGTTGTTGAGCAAACATTGCCCCACCCACCCCATGACATACTATGCCAGCTGCTTTTCTCCACTCACGAGGAACATTTCCAAAACAAAGTTTGAAAGACAGGGTTAAACTTAGCTGTGCCCCCGTACCTAGGTTTCTGCCAGCTTTTTCAGCACAAACCCCAACAAGGCCGTGGAAAATCCTTAATTATTCTCCTCATCGAGCTCATTGAGTATGAGTTCCCTTGGTAACAGGAAATAGCCTGTCCAGCTGGTGAAATAAAAATCAAGTAGACCCAGGAGGGCTCTTGCAGCACAGTGCTAGTGTCCCAACTGCTTCAGAGGTGTATACTTAACATATGTGAACAGGTTGATTTAGAGAAATAGGTTATTTTTATAAAATTATAATGCAGACCCAGGAGGGCTCTTTTGTGGTTCGGTGATAGTATCCCTATCTTTGAGCTGAGAGGCCCAAGTTCAAGTCACACCTGCTTGAGAGGTGTGTTTGCACATCGCTGAGCAGATTAATTAGAAATTAGGTTTTTAAAAACAGCCCCAGGAGGGATCTTAGGGAAAAAGAGGATAAAGCCAACCCAATCGCTACCTTCCCCTCACTTTTGATGGTCTGTGTTACACGTAATAGGCTTTGCATACAAATATTGAAGTGGCTACGTGGGTGTTTTTAACTGCTTGTGGTTAATAGTCTTTTTAAAAACACACATGGGAGAAAAGTCATTGTGATTTTGGTGGCAACGTCACCGAGTTGTCCGTGATTGCACTTCTGCGTATAGAAAAGGAAGAAAGCAGACCCAAATGCTCTTGTAGCACAGAGGTGGCATCACTACCTGTGGACCAGGAGGCCACTGAGGTTAAATGCGGCAAATACACTTCCTGATGAACCAGTTACTGAATTCGCATCAAGACCAGAGATATTGGTGAAACACTGAGAGCACTGGTCAGCACTTCAGGAAATATTAAGAAGTTGCTTAGTTCGTGGAATTAATAATTTTATGAACCGAAGGAAGCTACTGACTGAACCAGATCTGGACCTCAAGAAAGCAATAGAACTAGCCCCTTCCTGTGAGAATGTGCAAAATGGGTCTCGGGTGCTTTAAGAGTCCGTGGACAGTACCATCCTCGGCCTGGGCTAGCCCTATTCTCCAGGACAATACTCAGGGTTCCCGCTGATTGCCAAGGAAGGGTGATTGGAATCGGGTAGTTGCCATGCATCGAAGACTTGCACGAAAAGCTGGCTGGAGTTCCCATCTTCTAAAGGGAATATGGGCCATGTCTACTTCCAACTGGAGCTTAACGGAACATCCAGGGAGTAGGTCAGTGAGTACTCACAAAGGTGTATGCGACCACACTCACCTGCCCTTTTGGTTGTTTTTGGCTTGTGCCAGTTTTGAAAGGGTAACCGAGAACATGCTCCAAGGGGTGCCCAGAGTGGTTATCTATCTGAATGTCGTTTTAATCTCAGGAGGTACTGTAAAGGAACATGTAAAAAGTTTGGAAGAGGTCTTCGACAATTTTCTGAGGCTGGCATCCAAACAGATAGGGAAAAGTCTATGTTCCAGGTAAATGAGGAGGCATACCTCAGGTACCGAGTTGATGAGAAAGGATTATTCCCTGTGAAAGGAAAGGTGAAGGCCATAAAAAGGGACTCCAATTGCAAGGAACACAATGGAGTTGAAGTCTTTCTGAGGTCTGAAAAATCACTAGGAGGAGATATGGAACATGTAAGGAACTTTGATAGCTCTCCAGAGATTTCAGGAATTACCCTGAAGAGAAAATTGAATTTCTGTCATATGCAGTCAAAACTGGGGAGAAGATCATGGGGAGAAGAAAGAGAAAACATGTTGAACCTTCCACAGGCAATTGTTTCAACAGATTTGAAATTTTCTCACAAGTATGTTAAAGAAAGTTCTTAAGTCCATTTTAAGTGCCATGAAAATGGGTTCGGTCAATCAACGTTGACAGCCTCACAAGTCCTTTTGAGTTGCACGTGGCTTTGAAGACATAGGTTGCAAGCTTCTGGCTTGGGATGCTGGAAGCAAATCTAACACAGTAACCATGAATGACTACAGTCGGTCAGTGCAGAGTGTTTGTCAATCACTTTATGAAAAGAATTCTATAGTTTCTGCTTTAGTGTTTGGAGAGTAACTCATCTAGTTGGGGAAGCTGACTAGCTGCAATCCAGTTGCAAGGAAAAATTTGAGAATAGAAATGGGCAAACTGTATAACTTCATCAGTTTACTTATTTTTGAGTGGTCAGCTCAAGAGCTTGTTCTGTCCTAAACTGAGCATTTACATATTGGCTGCTCGCTGTGTTCTGAGTTAGTACATTTTTTATCTAAGAAAGTGATGAAATAGCTGAAAACGCTGAAAAAATAGCTGTTAATGAATTCTACATTTGGAGAATAATCAGTGCTTTCATTTGTATGCTGTTCAATGTCTATGGTTCAAAATGTGCTGGATTGAAGAATATTCCTCACCACATAGACTGCTTGTGTTATCAAGGGTGGTTGCATTTACTAACCAAGATGTTTCTAATAGGCGCATTGATTTTAGACAGTTATTCGCATCGTCTAATATGCTGTTCAATATTTAATGATTTCTGATATTTAGTTTTTAAGTTCATTGAGGACTACAGGAATTCCCAAGTCTATAAGGTGTCTCTCATATGATTTTCTTTTGGCTGCCTGTTTGCATTTCTCTTGGTCAGCAGACTGAAAATTGAAAATCGATAGCCTCACCTTTTCCGACAGTTCTTTGAGATTCTGTTGCTTCAAACTGCTGTCTAATGTGTCATCTGCCTTTGAACTATAACCGGTCCTAGCATGATTGCTATGGAACTTCAGTTTTCCCATCTAACAATAAGAGAACTTGCCTATTTCCTCATCAATTACGATACTCTATCACTATGCTGTACACTTTGACTTTTGCTCCTCGAGCTGAAATTTCTTCTTGAAGTTCATATATACAGCATAGTCTCCTGTACACCATACGAGTGACTCAGCAACCTGTTGAGACCATTCAAGTTTGACCAATCATCGAAAAAGACATTTTGCTTTGATATGCTTGCTCTTGTCCAGCTGCTGAGTATATCTGTCTCTGGATTTCAGCAAATTGTCCACAATCAATGCTCAAATGATAGGCCTGTAGTTTGTTCCCTCCCTCCTTTAATTGATAATGACATTCACAATTCTGAAATCCAAAGGTGCAGTTGAAGAGACCTGCACAAATTTATAAACACATTAAATTTCCTTGCTTATTTATTCTTATACTCCTGGTGTGGAAATAGTCAGGTTTTGCAAGATACGTTGCAAAACCTATCTTGAGTCCTGTTAGCTTCTTGATTTCCCTTTTTTCTTTACTTAATGAATCTCAATGTTCCATTGATTTCCTACTTTTTTGTAGAAGGGATTCTGTTTGTCTGTTATGGAAACTGACAGTGTCAGCTAACAGATGAAGTAATACTAATAAAAGAAAACATATCCGGATTCTGCATGATTATCTCTTGTGTTTTCATCTTTAATAGACCTATGTATTTCTTTCCCCACTCTGTTTGTCTTCTGCTTATGTCATTTTAATTTTAATGCTCCATGAAGCCGTGGAAATTATACTCCTGTAGTATCTTTAATCGCATATAAACTTGTAAAATATTTTACAGTAAATGTAATTGTAAACTTTTTCAACTGCATCATCCAAGACCCCTCAATGAAAGTCATGAGGTTTGCACCATATTTGCTTTTCCTGCCCTGCCTATAGGAAATTTGGAATTCTACCAGCTGTCATGGTCTCTTTCTCTGTCTGAGTTGCATAACCACACTGGGAGAGACCCAAGCTGAAATTATCTTCTTTAGTGTGTAAGAGGAAGTAACGGTATATTAAGAAGGTGGTGTATGATTATCTGGTACTGGAGGTCATGTTTGTTCTGTAGTATGTGATGATTAGTTCATTCTATTTTCCATGTTGCAATAGGTGATGCAATCGGTTAATCTTGTAATAAAAGTGGAAGCAGCAGAGTTATTGTGGATGCAAAATTATCTTCTCATAACTTGCATTTATTCTTTTGGATTTCTGAGACTGCTTTATGGTCTTGGAGTACATTTTGAGCAATGGCCCATTTTGTAACGTAGGAAATTAGGCAACTGATTTACATGCAACTGCTCACAAACAGAAATAATGTTGATTTGAATGAAAAAGAATATTAGCCAGGGCATTGCAGATAACCCTTTTGCTCTTTTTCAAAATGCTGCTGAGGGATCTTTTACCAAAGTACAGAACTGATGGTGCCAAAGGAGGCCATTCAGTCCATCTGCACAGAATCCCTACAGTGTGGAAGCAGGCCATTTGGCCCATCAAGTCCACACTGACTCTCCGAAGAGCATCCCACCCAGGCCCACCCTGGTCTGCAAGCTTGCTGCCATAGTGGTCCATGGCTCCTCTAATAACAGTCTGGTTCTACCCTGCATTTGCTATGAATAGGGAGAGAAAGGGCCAGAATTGGTACAACAACTCGTTGCCAAAGCTGCATATAAAATGTAAATTAAAGCATGTGAGAGTCCGTATGCGGTCTATTGATACCCGTAGAATAGACCATGACAAAGCCATGTAAATGAAACAATTTGTGTCTCACTCCCAATCCTAAATGGCTTCCGATTGATCCTCTGTTCAAGAAGTCTATTATTGAAAGTGGAAGGGCCGGTTGCTGGCTCAATCTCTTTTAAAAAAAAGAGATACAAGGGCCCTTGTAAATGGGATCATACAGTACAAAGGTGATAAAGTTATAATAAACCTGGGTAGCCACAACTGGAATTTTGCATCTAATTCTGAGCACAGCAGATTAGGATAGTAAAGATGCAATGAAGGTTTACAAGGACAGTTCCGGGGTGTGACCCTCAGATATATTAATAGTTTGGAGAACTTCGGACTGTTCCTCATGGAGAGAAGAAGATTGATGGAGATGTGGTGGAGAGGTACTTCAAAGTGAGGTGCCTGGACTGAGGTTAGGAGAAACTGTATTGATTATCACAACAATCAATGAGTGAACAGATCAAGCAACTCGGATGGACATTGAGGTGCTGTCACATACCATAATTCAACCATGTGTATATATATTCGACCATAATCTGTAAACTCATGGCCTCTCAACACCTGCTTGACCATTGCCATCAAGCCAGGCGATCAACCTTGATCCATGTAAAATTATATAGAATGTTTGTTACTGATTAGTCTCAACTTTGCCATGCCCTTTTTAGTCTGCTCCAGAGAGAGAACATGCTGCGGCGCATACAATTGCAGCAAAGTCAAAGCCATTGATTGTAGGCAGATGTGTTCCAGTCTCTTTCTGTAATGGATAGGTCACTTCATTTGAAAGCATGTGTCTCCAGTCACTTGTCAGCATGCAGGAGGAACTAATGATCTTCCAGAGGCAAGACAGTTCTGCAGTTTGACCAGCGAAAGAGAATTAGTTGATGTTGAACTGAAATGTTTCACATCAGATTGCATAAAGAGCTTCCAAGTTATTGTAGACTAGCAGATCATAAGCTAATGATAAACAGAATACATGCAATATGGGCTAAAAAGCAAATGCTGGAAAGATTTGGGTCAAACAGTGTTGGTATTTAGACAAAGGGAGAGAAAAACTCTTGATTATTGAAGGTCCATAATCTTTAATCAGAACAATGAAAAATTAGAAATTTAGTTTTTAAACGAGCATTAAGTAATGGAAGAAGTGTGAGGCTGAGCCAAAGGGAAATCATGCAATCTGGTTGAAGATGGGACAGATTAGATATCAGGATGAATTGTGCAACGTCAAAGAAGATCGTAATTGGACAAACAAAGAAATATAAGAGTGTGTAAATGGTGATAAAATGGGGAGGCAGTGACCTAGTGGTATAATCACTGGATTGTTAATCCAAAGACTCCGGTAACATTCTGGGTTCGAATCTTGCCATGGCAGACAGTGGAATTTGAATTCAATAAATAGCTGAAATGAAGAGCCTCATGATAACCATGAAAACATTGTTGATTGTCAGAAAAAAACCCATCTGGTTCACTAATGTCCCTTAGGGAAGGAAACTACCATCCTTACCTGGTCTGGCTACACATGACTCCAGACCCACAGCAATGTGGTTGACTCTTAGCTGTCCTCTGGGCAATTAGGGATGGGCAATGAATGCTGGCCGAGCCAGCGACACTCTTAGCCCATGAATGAATTTTTTAAAAAAAACTGCCTACTGTCCAAAAAGAGTCAAGTTTTCATCTGAAATTTTTGAACTAAGAAACCTGAATCATCCCAATTTGAAGTGAGGGCGACAGAAGTGGGGATGGTCACTAAAATAATAAGAAATGGCATTGAAATAGCTCCCTGATACAGACTTGCTGGCGGAGAGGGTTCCCAGTGGTAGGTTAGGGTTCAGGTCAGCTGCTGAGTGAGCCAAAGTGGGAAGCTGGTTTGCATAACTGTGGAATGACTGTGAAGTGTTGCAGTCAGCAAATGGCTCCCTTAGAGCAGCCTCCCTTTCACAATCTGGAGCACCATGAGAGTTTGAGGCTCATGACCACTGTCACTGTCAGGGAAGGCATCTCTTGTAGCAAAAGCTATCTCCCTGGAGGGCTTTCCTCTATAGATGGGCTCTCTGGCTTCAGCCATCACAAATTGTCAATTGCAGTTAACTGTGCCGAGGGCAATTCCATGTTGAAGGACCCTCTGGATCCTTGACCTGCCTCAGCAGCATTGGCAGCCCATCCATTGGGAGAAATGGTGAGATGGTTCTGCTCCCAGCAAGTGTAGTTTCAGGGCCCTTACTTTGTCACAATGTCGGTAGCTCAAGACCTGCAGTAAAATGCACTGCCTTGAATCTGCTTGGCTGTCAAGTATGAGGTACTGTTCCTTCAATTTCGTTGGAGCCATAGGTGGTTCCTGGGCTTTGCGCTTTTGAAATTTTATTTGGCAGGACTTTTTTTATTTTCCCCATTTTACTTGTTTTTGAATTGTCAGATGAATACACTATTGGAACCTTTCTATGAAATTCCTGTTTGGAACAAGTTTTTCTTTGAAGAACATTTCATTTATCTAATCTCCATCTAAGTAGTGGTCCACCCTCTCCAACACTCTGAGAAAATGAACCTGCCAGTAACTGTACAAAGCATCTTGTTCTTTTTTCCCATGCTCTGATCTTTATTTGTTCAGACATTGGCTAGTAAAAGTGATTTGCAAAAGTGCAGGATTTATTTGTGGGAGTGGCTGTTCTTGCAAAATCCCAAGGTTTGTGATATTCCTGGAAATTTGTAGCAATTGGTTTTTAATTTTGCAAGTTTATTTTGTTAAAGAATTCTAAGTGAGTCAGCATTATTGAAATAACATGATTACAAAGAAGTTTTTCCTCCTGAAACTGCCATGCTGCTTATGACCAGTTTTGTTGTGTTTGAACTAACAGTTTTTAAAACTTCTTTTTAAAAAAAAAAAAATAGGGATTCCCTGTTAGTGAAAACAGTAGGGCCTTCAAATGCTCCCTTGGACATTGCATTATGAAGGCATGAACCCAATGCTTGCTGGTGGATTGAGGAAGGTTTTCTCTTTGTTAAACTCGCAACTGCAATTTGAGGAAGGTGTTGCTCTTTTCTGATTTAAGTAGTTTATTGTACTACAGAATACAAATCCACGTGCAGTCTATCAAGGTACTGTTCAAAGATGCATGGATGCAGACTTCATGGAAAAGAGTTGAATTTGATGCTCTGGGCTGTGCCTGATAATCTGAAAGGTTGGATTCACCACTATGTTTTTCTGATTGATATTTAATGTCGCTGTTTGCAATTCAGTGGGTTTTTTTTTTCAAAAAGAATCAGTTCTGCAAACAAGGAAACTGAAACCATCCTAGCTTTTGCCAATAATGAATGTAATCACGTGCTGCAACCGATTGACAAATAGGTCAATGTTCCACCTCCAGTACTGCAGTCATGTACATTCGTAAAATGCTAGTCATGGATATCAGGGTAATTTTAAAAGTGTATTACTTTGAAAGTTGCGTCTATTCAGAGTTAGAGTACAAAACCAGCAGGTTTCTGGTGTGTACCTTCAGGCAAGTATTCAAAATCTGACTTTTGGCAGTTGAGCTGGATTGCATCAGCTTATACTTTAGTACTGCTCCATCCATTTGGCAGGAGCACACAGGTTGAAATGCTTACAGTTGGCATCTATCACTAGCAAAGTCAGCTCTTATGGTGTAATGGTAGTGTCCCTACTTCTGGACCAGAAGTCCTGGGTTCAAATCCCACCTGGTCCAGAAGTGCTGCTGATGTTTAAATCCAATTTGGACTGATAGAAATAGCAGACAGCGGGCAGTGCTATCTCAATTTGTTCATTAACCAGAGATTGGGCGTTGCAGCCACCAGAAATAAATGTAACATTGCCTTACCCAAGGCTGACCGGGAATTAATGCCAGAATATGAGCCTTTCTGTCAGACGGCATGTATTTATGACTGCCAAATAACAAAATAGCTCTGATTTATAATAGCCACTAACATCAAAGAAATATTCGGATTTTGAGTTATGTTCATGTACGTAAAACCGGTTGAGTGAAGTTCCTTCTGAAGGTACAAAGGTGTGTTTGCTCTTCAGAGATGGTAAAGGAGATGGAACTAGTTAACTGAATTAAGCTGGAGTATGAGGTGTGCTGCTGCCTCACTATGGAAGATGGTGTTGAAGCAAATCTTTAGTTGTCTGTATTTTATTCCTTTATTGGTTTAATGAAAGGTAAGTGAGTTGTGATTCATTTTGCAATCAGTACAGCTGAATCAATATTTAAAGGTAACAACACACTGTCCCTGAACTGTAGATTAAATAATGTAGCCATTTCATTCCTCTGTCGTTTCACCTGATATTGTTTGCCATGATATCATAAATGTAAGTGCAAATACAGGAGGGGTTCATTCACTCCCATGAGTGATTGCGAGGACAACTGTGTTTTAATGTTGGTGTAAAATACTGGGATTCTACATTGAATTGTGAACACTGAATTCCACTTTGTATTCATGCTGTTTACTGTTGAGTTTTAGCTAATTTTTAACATACACAAACTTCAGCCATGTTTTGTCATGTTCAGTAAATAATTTCCCATTTTACTTCATGCTATTCCGGACTTCCTGCTGCTACAGGGGGTCAGTTGGCTCAGTTTGCTGGACAGCTGGTTTGCGATGCAGAGTGATGCCAACAGTGCAGATTCAATCCCAGCTAAGGCGACCATGAAGTCCCACCTTCTCAACCTCTCTAACTTGCCTGAGATATGGTGATCCTTAGGTTATGCCATCACCAGCTATCTCTATCTAATGGTCTGCTAGAATGATGATGGTGACTTTACCTTTAACTTACAAGTTACTTCACAGTGGGCATACATCCAAAAGCACTGATACACCTCAAAAACAAAAAGTGATGCAATGAGATGCCCACCCAGCAGACTATTTCAGCTTGATTTGAATTCCTGAAAAAGGATTTCTAAATCAAGCTTCAGCCTTGATTTAACTTTCCCTTTTGTTGTAGGTGCCACAAAACTGAGCCTGTACCTAACAAAGTGACGACAGGTTTGTTACCACCATCCCCTTTGAGTAGGGGAGGAAATCCAATTGCTGGTTAAACTAGACCTAGTCTGTATTGAAGATGTACTTCATTGCATTTTAGCAGTCAAGCACAGGTTACGTTTTTAAAATTACTTCAAAAAAAGTTCAGTCTCATTCCTCTGGGAATCTAAGCCATTTTACCCACCGTTCTACATGACATCACCAAATTTGGTGGTACTTCATGTACTTATGTTCATACCCATATCATTTTTAATCTGGCTTTTTACAAGCCTAATTAAATGATAGATTTTACCTTGTTTCTCTACCTGTTCTTTTCAAATATAGTAATGTTACATATTGGGTTCTTAAGTGCTTGTCTGGCTGTCTCAATTCTTTAAAAATGTATTCAGGGTGGCACAGTGGCTCAGTGGTAAGGACTCCTGCTTCACAGCACCAGGTACCTGGGTTCGATTTCACCCTTGGGCGACTGTCTGTGTGGAGTTTGCACATTCTCCCCATGTCTGCGTGGGTTTCCTCCGGGTGCTCCGGTTTCCTCCCACAGTCCAAAGATGTGCAGGCTAGATGGATTGGCCATGCTAAATTGCCCGTAGTGTCCAGGGATGTGTAGGTTATGTCGATTAGCTAGGGGTAAGGGTCGGGGTATGGGTGGGATGCTCTTCAGGAGGGGTGGTGTGGACTCGATGGACCAAATGACCTGCTTCCATGCTGTAGTGATTCTACGATTGATTGAATATTTTTGTTGTGCTTAGCACTCGTGGTATTATTGAATATGTGAAGAAATAACAGAAAAAAGATCTGTGTAGTGACAAAAGAACTAATAGGCTGAAGGTGTAAGTATATGTAAAATCTAAACAAATACTGCATTTTAATAATTAAATTAACGTAGAAAAATATCAAAGGCACTTTACTGACCTGTAGCTGATGTAAGTTAACATCAAGTTTGAGAGAAAGGTCTTTGACAGCTTGCTCAATGAGATAGTTTTTAAGAAGAGGGATGTGGAGAATTTTGACGTGCAAATTTTTGAGCTATAAGCCTAGATGGTGGAAAGACCAGTGACAAGTGGTACAGCAAATCAATTGGAGGATGCACAAGTGACTTGAGATGGAGTTGTTAAAGTGCTATAATGGAGGAAGTTGCAGCAGGAAGAAATTGGAATCGAGTTCCCTGACTTGGTAATCCAAGATGCAGAAGCTGTGGTTGAGTGATTCCTTTTTCTGTTTATTTGTTTATGGGAGATACGTGTTACTTACTGGCTAGGCCATTATATAATCCCTTGACTTGAAACAGCCTTCTGTCACATTGCTGAGGGTCGGGAATCAATGTACACCAGACCCGATTAGGAAGGCAGACTTCCTTCTTAAGAGGACTTGCATAAACCAGATGGGTTCTACAACAATAAACAGTGATCACGTGGACATCATAAGACTACAAATGCCCTGTGTAACTGAAGCATTTAACTTCCCTTGCACTAAAACATGACTTTTTGTTTAGCTTTCCTGATTACTTGCTGCACATGCACACAAATTCTCTGTGATTCACGCACTAGGGCATCCCAATCTTTGTCACCGTCACAGCTCTGCAACCTCTCCCCATTTAGTTTTTTTTTTCTACCAAAATGGACAATTACACATTTTATACTCCATTTGCCAGATCTTTGTCCATTCACTTAATGTATCTATATCCCTTTTGTATCTTTGGGTCTTCTGCAAATTTAGCTCCCATACCCTCGGTCCTTTTCATCCAAATCAATAACATTGGTTGTTGAGAATTGAGGCCCCACCCTGACCTCTGTGATACACTGCTTGTGACATCTGCCAGGCTGAAAAAGACCAATTTATTTCTACTTTCTGCTTCACATTAGCCAGGCAATCTTCTATCCATGCCAATATGTTACTTCGAACAGCATGAGTTTTAATTTTTGTAATACTGTCTGATGGAACATCTTATCAATTGCCTACAGGAAATCGAAGTACAATACATCCACTGGTTCCTCCTTAATCAACAGAACAAGCTACTTTTTCAAAGAACTCCAATAAATTCGGTAACTGCGATGTCTGTTTGTCAGAACCATGTTGGCTCTGCCTGATTTTCTTTTTCTATTCATTCATGGGATGTGGGCATCACTGGCTGGCCAGCATTTATTGCCTGTCTCTGAACTTATCCAAGAGCCCTGCTATAACATCTTTTAATGATATTTTCTAATGTTTTCCCTATAACGGGTGTCAAGCTAACAGGCCTGTAGGTTCCTGCTTCCTGCCTCCCGTTTTGAAACAAGGTGAATGGTTTGCTGGAAGACAGGGCTCCCAGTTTATGAATTGGTGCAAACCCACATTGATTTGGAGTTAAATGCAAAAAGCAAAAGTCTGTAATTTCCAAACGTGAAACAGCTGAGCAATTTTATCGATTAAGAAGCACTTAGTCTCACTGGGTTCAAATAGAGTGCTATGATAAATTGCATCTTAGTAACCTCATGCCCAATGTTTACAGATCATAAGCATGATACACCACTTCCACAAGCATTTGACAAAATCACTCAATTAAAACCGAAATTGCCAATTTTTAAAAACAGAACATTATTCAGAAGGCATAGCTGGCTGGTCCAGCGTTTATTGCTCATCTTTAATAGTCCTCAAGAATGTAGTGGTGAGCTGCCTTCTGGAAGTGCTGCTGTCCATTTGGTACAGGTAGACCCACAAAGCCATTAGGTTAAGAGTTCCAGGATTTTGACTTAGCGATACTGAAGGAACAGGGATATATTTCCTAGTCAGGAGGGTGAGTCCCTTGGGAGTGAAATTGCAACTGTTCCCCTCTATCTACTGTTTCTCGATGGTGTGTTTGGAAGGTTAAAGAGTCCAGATAATCAAGGCTTTCCAGTAGTGCCCTTGTACTGCACGAAGTTCCCGATTTTAGAGTAAGCCAAGAATAGTTCATTTCAGAAGAAAAACATCTCAATACATTCCTCTGTTGTTAAGTCATAGTGTTTAAGTCAGGAGCAGGAAACAAATAAATGCATTTGTTTGAACCCTTGCTGATTTATTCTTTTATCAATTTTGATTTTGAGCTTTGCACCGGGAATTGAGCTAAGGATGACTAATGGATTTTTTGAAACAACTTGTGGTAAAAGGAAAAGGACAGACCAAACAAGCTTCTTTGTTTACAACAAAAACAAAGTTAACGTTTGTGGTCCGGTGACCCTTCTTCAGAACTCGGAACTGTTCTGAGAAGGGGTCACTGGACCCGAAACGTTAACTCTGTTTTTTCCTTCACAGATGCTGCCAGACCTGCTGAGCTTTTCCAGCAACTTTGTTTATGTTCCTGATTTCCAGCATCCGCAGTTCTTTTGGCTTCATATAAGCTTTTTTGTTTGTTCATGAGGCCAGGCCTGGAAGTTTATTGCAGGCTGAGCCTTGATCAAAAGGGTTCCTACAGACACAATAAACCCAGGAAGAGCATTTATGTTTAAACAGCAGAAGTTGGTGTTAATGAGGTCAGTATCTGGAAATTGAAAGAGAGCCTATGCTGAAGCAGATGGCAGATGTTGAATGGTAATTGAGACCTCAGTGAAGAACAGACTGGTTCTGCACTAAGACACTGAGTTTGAGATATTTTTGAACTGCCTTTTCTAGAAGAGTGAGCTTGACTACTGACAACACAGCATGAAGATCTGAAAGCTCCCTGCCTAATCTCCCACTCCAGATTCCAAAAGTCCAAAGCATAGAAAGCTGTTAGAAGGATTATTACTACTTACCTGAGTGAACTAAGGAGGTGACCCTGAACACGTTTCAGAAAAGCAACCAAGGAGTCGACATCCATGGCTGTGAAACAACATGTTGTGAAAACAAAAACAAAAGAACTGCGGATGCTGTGAGTTAGAAACAAAAAGAAATTGCTGGAAAAGCTCAGCAGGTTAGGCAGCATCTGTGGGGAGAAAACAGAGTTAATTTTTCGGGTCGAGTGACCCTCCTTCAGGACTGATGTGAAAGCCACTTAAGTAATCTTGGCCAATTTTATTGCTTTCTTTTATTCATTCCTTAACTGTCTTTGTATGCCTGTCTTTTTTGTGAATAGGGACTGAAAGCAAAAGGTTTTATGTTTAAACTTAAGACATTCATCGCTTTACCTTGTTTAATTTTTTCTGCTAAAGTTGATGTGTATTCAATAACTTAAGTCTTTTGTTTGAGATCCGAAACTAGTGTTTGGAATTAATTGTTCACAAAACCTGTGATTGATTATTCAAAAGTCTGATTAGGGACCACTGGAGTAACTATTAGGGGTCTTGGAAGGTTTTAATTTTACTGTGTTGCAAATAGAGAGTAGGAAGGCTTATGTAGTTTGGCTGTCTGTCTCTGTGTTGTAACAGCCTCATTCTATCTATGTATTTATGCATACAAATATAGCTTATAAATATTTCAAAGAATAGTAATAAAAATGCAAAGCAGATGCCAGCCACTAGATGATTGTGCATATAAACAAACTCACCCTTGTATTTTGAAATAGGAAAGACAAAAAGAAATTATAAATGCTGGAAATCAAACAAAAAAATACATTCTGGAAGCACACAGCTGACCCAAAACTAGCTCAGAGAGAGTTTATTTTCTGAGGGTCACAGTCTGATCTTTTGTCTTTTCAGGTGCTGACAGCTGTGTATTTGAAGCACTTTCCTTTTGTATTTCTCTATCCAGTCTGAAGTTAGCACACAGCTCAACCCACGCACTTATTGTCCTGCAGTAAATTCAACCATCATTCATTGCCATTGTCAATGCTAAGAAGTCTATTACTTATGATAATGAATTCTATTTGAATTGATAGTGATGGAAGAGATGATGACTGAGCACTATTATCATGACTATAATGAGCCTGAAAAGCAGTGCTTTAGAATGGGATACTGAGTGTCGGCCTTGTTTCAGCAGACGGAAACACATCACTCAGCTAGAGATCTTTCAGAAGGCCTGTGTTCAAGTCCCATCTGCTTTAGATTTGTGTCATAACTCCTCTAAATAGGCTTATTAAAAATATCTACTACATATCTGACAGAGAATTAAGGTAGAACTCTCAAGGCTGGCAAATTCATATCCACTATGCTTGCTCACCTCAAACCTGAATTCATTATTCTACCATGGACCACTGATGCAAAAGTATGCTTTTTACATAAAATTGATTTGGCAAACCATGACAGCAAGAAAAAAAAGTTCCATACTGTTTCAAGTTCAGCTAAATTAACTACTACCACTAGGAAAATTTCCACATTACAGAATCCAGATTAAATAGAAGGAGTGAAACTAGATATCCAGAGCTCGCTTAGAAAGTTGCTGATTCAAACCTAACCCCATTGACATCAACAGGTAATTATACAGTCATCACACCATAACTGGAGTTGTAAGAACATAGGAGGTGTAGGTCATTCAGCCCATCAACTTTGCACTGCCATTCAACAAGATCATGGCTAATTGTTCCAGCCATCAATGTATCCTTGATCCTCTTGTATCGCTCATCTACATGCTGCTGTCCAATATGATCCAACGGTGTGGCACCAGGATCCTGAGACTGAATATGGAGTACTGGGCACAATATTGGTAACTGTACTTGGGGAAGAATGTTAATTCATTAGAAGCTTTACTAGACAAACAACTGGAGTGAGTGATCACTGTATGAGGGAAGGCAAATAATGTATTATTTAGAAGTGTAGAAGAATGAGGTGACTTAATTAAAACATATCAGCTCCTGAGGGGATTTGGCCAGGTGGATGTGGAAAGGATGTTTCATCTTGTGGGAGAATCTGGAATTAGGGGTTATAAATAAGGGGTCACCAATGTAAAACAGAGGTAAGGGGGAAAGAATTGGAGAGTTGAGAGTCTTGGGAATTCCCTTCCTAAAAAAGACAGTGGATGCAGAATGGAGAAGTGTAATCTTGAGGTTAAAATCAGATCGACCATGATATTATAGAATGGCAGAGCAAGCTCAAAGGTTGAATGGCCTACTGCTGTTCCTGGTTCAAATGCCTTACTTGCATCCCTGTTCAATTCATACAGAAATTTATTTATCTTAGTCTTTTTTTAAAAAATGTTTCAAAACAAATATTGCTTTTATTGACAGATGGCAGCCAGTGAACGTGTGTCTGTGGAAATTCTCATTTTTTTTGAGGGGAAACTGTTTTTTAAAAAAATATGAGATTCTGGCCGGAATTAAAGTGGAAAAATTTAATATACAGGACTTAAAATGAAAATGCTTTAGAGCAAATAGGTTGAATTTGCTGAATGCAACCCCCCCATCTTGTCCATCATCTTGTAAAATGTTTGTTATTGTGACAGTGCTTCCTCTGACATTTAGCACAAGGACAGAATGTGAATATGGGACTTGGTCTCCATAAGGTCTGTGCAATAGTACTGATACTATCAGATGTTAGTTCAAAGGGAGAAAGGTGAGGCTGGATGGCCTGTACTGCCAAGAGTATTATATGTAAAAAGCAGAAAAGTTAAGGGCATTGATTGATACATGAAGTTGAGATTAATGCCGTTATGGGAGAGGCAGGACTGGAAACTTCACATTCCAGGGTGTGTATAATCTTCAGGCAAGACGCGTGTGTGTAAGTGAGAAAGTGGTGTCGCGTTAAGACGTTAGTTAATGAGGAGGGATGATATCTTGGAAAGATCTTCAAATGAAACTTTATGGGTAGAGCTTAGGAATAAAAACGGAGCAGTCACACTGCTAGGAGAGTATTGGAGAACCCCCACCCCCCCAAACTATCAGCAGGCATAGAGTAACCGATATGAAGACAATTCATTAAGGTATGTAAAAACAATAATAGAGTAATTATATCAGGGGATGCCAACTTCCCCAACATTTAATTTGGATAGTCATGTGTCATTATATCGTGAGACAGTATGAAGGCTTTCTAGGGAACCAATTTCTTGAAATGTATTCGACAGAGCTTTTTATATCAGTATTTAGAAGGTCCAACAAGGGATAGTGCAGTGTTGGAACAAATTCTGGGGAACAAAGCCAACCAGATTTTCAAGGTAGCAGTGGGAGAGCATTTTAGTGATAGTGTCCGCAAGACTGTACATTTAAGTTTCCTTATGGAAAAGGAACCAAAATGGCCTTCAGAAAAGGGATTGTGATTGGGGGAAGGCTAATTTTATTAAAATAATGTGGAATCTAACAAAGTAAACATGGGTAAATCTGCAGCAGAACAGTGGGGGGGACATTCAAAAAGAAAGCAGGGAGAGTACAGGTGCAGCCTGTTCTCTTAAGGGTGAAATGTAGGAGGAACAAGCCCAGAGAACCCTGGATGTCCAGGAATATTCAGGACTGGATAAGGAAGGGGGGGATTAAAAAGAGACTTTTAACAAGTGTAAAGGGAGCAAGTAAATGGAGTCCTTAGTGGAGTATAGAAAGTGTAAAGGGAACTAAAGAAAGCAATTAGGAAAGCAAAGGGGGGGCATGAGAAAGCACTGGCAGGTAAGATTTGGGAGAATCCCAAGATATTCTACAAGTATGTCAAGAGGAGGAGGATAACCAGGGAAAGAGTAGGGCTAATTGAGGAACAAGAAGGCAATCTGCGCATGGAGCCAGAGGTCACTGTGTGTTAAATGACTACTTCACGTCTGTCTTCATGCTAGAGAAGCAGGATGAAGGAACAGGATTTGGGAAAAGAGACTGAGAGGTTCTTGAGCAGATTGACATAAGGAGTGAGGAGGCGTTGGAGCTTTGACAGACGTTAAAGCGTACAATTCCCCAGATCCTGAAGGATTGTATCCCAGGCTACTGATGCAGAAGAAAAGTAGAAGAGCTTTGACCCAAATTTTTAATTTCTCTGGCCACTGGGGAAGTGCCAGAGGACTGGAGTCAGGCTGATGTGGTTCCAGTTTTCAAGAAGGGTGGTCGAGTTAGATGAGGAAATTAGAGACCAGTGTGCCTCACATCAGTGGCAGGGAAACTATTAATTTCTGTAAAGCCTTTGACAAGGTCGCACATGGGAAATTAATAAAGAAGGTGAAACTACATGGAATCCAGGGTAACCTGATAAGGTGGATCCAAAATTGCCGTAGTGGTAGAAGGCTTTGTGTGACTGGAAACTGGTGTTCGGTGGCAAACCACAGGGATCAGTGCTGGGTCCCTTTATTGTTTGTGATGATGCTGGGGAGGCACAAGTGATAAGTAAGCTTGCAGATGATGCAAAGATTGACTGGATGATTTGACTGTGAGGAAGATTGTCTTAAGTTACAGGAGGATGTAGACGATTGGTCAGATGTGCAGATCAGTGATAGGTGAAATTTAACTGAGACAGATGAAGTGATGAACTTTGGAAGTCAAGGGAGTGCTCAATGAATGGCAGGACACTTGGAAGCTCGGAGGGATCCTTGGGGTGCTTGTTCACAGATCGCTCAGGGCAGCAGGTTGGTTAGTTAAGAGGATAGTTAATAAGTTAGTTAAGAGGACATACAGGATAGTTGTTTTTATCTGTTGAGGCATAGGTTATAAGAGCAGGGAGGCTACGTTGGAGCTGTACAGAACTTTTTGATTAGACTACAGCGAGGATACTGTGTGCAGTTCAGGTCACTACACTATAGGGAGTGATCTGTTTGCACAGGAGTGGATGCAAAAAATGTCAACCATGAGGGGCAGAATTTCAAGGTGAAAAACAGGAGATTGAGGAACTTTTTTTCTTCATCCATAGGGTGTTGGGAATCTAGAATGTAATGTCCAGAAAGGTAGTTGAGGCAGGAAACTTTGTGCTTTCCATCACTGCTCATTATGTAAGCCCATTGTTGATTTTAGTTTAATTTCTGTTTCTGACTGATAATGTATATAGTTTCCCAAATTGTTAACTTAGTGATAGACTAAATGCAATAAGTTTTGTTAATGATGCCTTCTATTTTGTGTACTTTATCTCCATCAAGTCATAGTTCAGGACAGAAAGAAGCCTTTCTGTCCATTGGTGCAGGCTTAATCAGAAAACAACCATCTAACTATTCCAACCCTAACTTCCAGCACTTGGCCCATAGCTTTGAACACTTTGGCGCCACAAGTGTACATCTAAATACTACTTAAATGCTGAGGCTTTCTGCCTCTGTCACCCTTTTCCAGGTCGTGAATTCCAGGTACAAAAGCAAAGTTGCTGGAAAAGCTAGCAGATCTGGCAGCATCTGTGAAGAGAAAAACAGAGTTAATGTTTCGGGTCCGGTGACCCTTCCTCTGTGAATTCCAGGTACCCAATATGCTCTGGGTGAAAAGGTTTTTCCCCAAATTTCCTCTAAACCTTCTGCCATTGACCATAAATTTATGCCCCTGCTATTGATCCCTCCATAAAGAGGGAAAGTTTCTTCCTGTCTATCCTAACTATGCCTAACAATCCTAACTAACTATCTCAACCATGTTCTCCTGCCACCTGAACCCCAACCTCTCCGTGTCCTCTGCTGTCAGGAAAATAGCCCCAGTCTGCCCAATCTCTCCATGACTGAAACTTTCCTGCCCAGACAACATCCTTGTAAATCTCCATGGTGCCACCACCGAAGCCGCTACATTGTCACCATTGCAAGGATGGTCAGACGGGACCTATCAAGTTGCCGATGCTGAAGTCGTCAACACTTCAGTCACTATCCAAAGCCACCATTGCCACTGGGAATGAACCACCACCAGGAGGAAATGACCAGACCCATTGATTTGAAGCCTTTGATAAAACTGCAGTCACCATGGCCACTAGGAACGGACATCTGGATCCACCACACTACCACTGCCACAGTATGCCCTCGCAACCGCCTTCAAGGTGAACTTGGATACAAAAGAGATTTAAAAAAATACAAAAAAAACCAAAGAAGAATGCAGAGATAGTAGGAACTGCTGATGCTGGAGAATCTGAGATAACAAGGTGTAGAGCTGGATGAACACAGCAGGCCAAGCAGCATCAGAGGAGCAGGAAGGCTGATGTTTCGGGCCTAGACCCTTCTTCAAAAATGGAAGAAGAAGGGTCTAGGCCCGAAACGTCAGCTTTGCTGCTTGGCCTGCTGTGTTCATCCAGCTCTACACCTTGTTAGCAAAGAAGAATGCAACTGGCCAGGTGAGCAGGAGTGTACAAGTCCAGAGCCTGAACATTTCCTACCCTGCCACCACTGCCATCTTTTATGTTGCAGCATTCTTGAGTTTGGTTTGAGACTTTGTCCGCAATATCTTTTGTAAGCACAATGCTTGTTAAAAGGTTGGTTTGCAATTCTTGAATTTTTAAACAGGTTGTCGACAGCTCGAGAGTTCACGGAAGGGCTCAGTCTTGAAGTAACCTGTGCACTCGAAGCTAGTACAATTATGCGTTCATGCTCCAGCAAATCTTTTATTTGTGAGAGCTTTGAACATTTCATGTTCTGATTTTTGACAGATGTTTTTCATTAAAATTCCAAGCATCAAGTAACAAGATATGCTATGTGCCCAATGATTTGCCTGCATACATTATCAGCCAACCACCTTAATAATTTTAAAGAAATTAATTGTATCTCCCCAGATTTTTTGCATTTTTTTTTTATTCATCCTGAGCATTGCTAGGAAAGGTAGGGATGGACAACAAATGCTAATTGCCCATGAACTGAGTGGCTTGCAAGGCAATTTCAGAGGGCACTTAAGAATCAGCCATATTATTGAGAATCTGGAGTTGCATGTAGGCCAAACTGGGTAAACATCATGGATTTCTTTTCCTGAAAATGGTGCGATGGTGGTGTCGAGGTGATGTTGCTGCGCTAGTAATATAGAGACAAATGCTCAGGGCCATGAGTTCAAATCCAACCATAGTAATTGGTGGAGATTAAATTTAATCAATTGTAGTAAGAGACTAGTCTGAGGAACAGAGATGTGACCACCGTTGTTCATTGTTTGAAAAGCCGACCCTGGTATTTATTCACAGGGTGTGGATTTTAACGGCAACGTCAGCACTTTTTCTCTCAAAAAGTTGATGGTGAGTGTCCCTTGCTTGCTCTACTTTTGGAAATGACATTTCAGAATCGGCTACTCTGCTTGGGTTTGGAATTACGTAAGCCAAGCTGTGAAAGGATAGCATCTTTCAATCACACTTAAGGGTGTTAGTGAGCCAGGTAGGTTTTCAGTGTTTTGATATTTTCATAGTCACCATTTTACTCATTTACATCCCAGGTTTATCAGTTTAATGTGAACATACCCAGTTGCTGCGGTGGCGTAGGAACTCAAGAGCCCACAGCAGAAAAACCTAAGTATTGAATGACTGGTCCAGTGACTTCATCCGCTCCGTTCAAAATTTGTTTAATTTAATTGAATTTAAATTCTCTGATGACATAACCAACTGCTATCATACCCCATTGATCTAGAGGTACTGACTTCTAATTTTGTACAGCTTGGCATGATTTTGCACTGACCAATTAAGTAGCTCTTTGATGTCAAGCCTGGTGTTGAATGCCAACAGGCTATTAACTCATGGGGTCTGGGTCGGAGAGGTGGCAATGTCCATTTACGCAACTTTTTTCAGGAGATGTCATTGCCAGGACCACATCAATGGACAGAGTGTAAATGCAGGAATCATGGACACTTCCGACCAACCTGCCTCTCTCCATGCCAGTATCACATTCTTAAAAAGAATACAGGGGATTCAAACGTACAAGTATACAGTTGCATATCTGGAGATTTTGCAGAAGTGTGCTGCATGTTCATTTGACCGTTTGGATTAGAACAACTGAACTGCATTGCTTCTATTCATGGTGTACAGTACTTGGCTACATTTTATTTACAGAGGACTGTGTGTCATCATAAATAGCACATTTGGAAGGTGTATTTTTTTATTTGAACATTAGGACCACTGCCATGAAATTCTGTCCAGGGACTGACAGAATTTGCAAGTCAGGGAGATATAAGCACTGTCCATCATGTAGGCCCCCATGTGAGATCTTGAAATTGGCCCCAAGATTCTAAGTTTGGATGTTTGCATGTTCCTGATGCTACCTAGGAAACTGAGATGACGTTCAGCGTTTGATGTCTAAGGTTTATTGTGCTGAAAAGAGAGAAACGTTAATTGAAATATTTGATCTTGCTGTCATCAGGACAAATGCAAGCATGCCAAACTGCCAACCATCACAAGGCATGACAGTAAAATAAACAAAATGGTGCTTATTAGTTGACCAGTTGACTTTGATTGGCCAAAAGATTGCCATGAAGAAACCACAGCCTTTCCCATGCTCTCAAATATAAATTGAAAATACACGATGTTTGAATATGCTCCTTTTACACAGACAGGCATGTTGCTTCAAGCAAGCATGAATGGGACACAACATGAGCTCAACTGTTATTTTACACCATCAATTTATCTCTTAACACACTCAGGATTGTTTAACATGTGTTGCTAAATAATGGAATCACATCTGACCACAGACGTCTTGTCTTGGAGTTTGCAAGTATGGGCTGGCGGAGTCTAGTCTGTAATCTGACTGTTTGTTTGTTTTTAACAAACAAAAATGCAGTTTGCTCAGTTCAAACAGAGGAACAGCTGACCTGGAGAGAATGAGGACCCCTTTTCTCCTGTAGTGTAACGTGTTGTGAGCATTTTGAAATTTTGCATCCTTGCATTGGTCCTGATGAGTGCAAGACGAAAAGCTCTAACAACTTGCCTTTCTTTTTGATATACAATTCTCTCCCAACAATGAATTCCATTAGCTTGTCTCTAATTGCTATTGAGAAGGTGCTTATGGCACCCCTCCACAAGACCGAGGAGCAGAAATTAGGCCATTCAGCCCATCGAGGCTGGTCCGCCATTCAGTCGTAGCTGATGGGTTTCTCAAGCCCATTCTCCTGCTTTCTCCCTGTAACTCTTGATCCCCTTGACAATAAAGAACCTACCTCTGTCTTAAATATATTCAATGACCCGGCCTCCATAGCCTTCTGTGGCAATGAATTCCACAGAATTATCACTCTCTGGCTGAAGACGTTTCTCCTTATCTCCATTCTAAAGGGTCTTCCCTTTATTCTAAGGCTGTGCCCTTGGGTCCTAGTCTCTCCTATATGTTCCCAATGTTCACTCTGTCTCAAAATCTGTAAAAACGAGGAGCTTTTAAAGTAAGATACAGGCACTGCTGGGATTTGAATCCAGGATTCTCCTATTTACTAGACAGGCACTTTAACCAGCTCAGCCACTGCACTTCCTTAGAGTACCACAGTACATGTGGTGCACACACCGTGCATTTCAGAAGTGTGTTCCAGCACTTCGCTGTTCATTTACTGCATATGGTTCAATGTAGGTGCTGAGCTGTGTTCTTGAACTGCTGCACTTCTTATAATGTAGGCACACCAACAGTACTGTGAGATGGTCAGAACCAGGATTTCAACCCAGCAATCATGAAAACAGCGATTATAGTTCCAAGTTGGGATGCTGTTATTTTGAGGGGATCTTGCAATTCAAGGGGTTTCCCTGCATCTGCTGACCTTGCCCTTCTACATCGAAGAAGACTTGTGTTTGACTGATCCTGTTGAATAAGCCTTGGTGAGTTAATTGCAGTGCATCTTATGGATAGTACACAGCTGTTACTGTGCTGTGGTAAAGACAATGAATTTCGAAGGTGCTGGACGTGGTTCCAATCAAGTGGGCTGCTTCAACATGGATGATGTGAAGCTTTTTGAATGTTTTTTAGGTGCACTCATCTCAGGATTGGGGGTATTCCATCAACGTGTGCCCTGTAGGTGATGGATAATAATTGGGCAGACAGGGAGTAAATTAGTCACTGCAGAATTCCTAACCTCTGACTTATTCTGGTAGCCACAGTGTGTTTGTATGGCTTTTCATTTTTGTTCCTGCTTCATGGTAACCTCCCAGGATGTTGATACTGAGAGTTTCAGTGATGGCCATGTCAATGATTAGATTCTCTCTTTCTTTTTGGAGATGGGCCTCACTTAACATGTGGTGCTTTTCTGGAGTGCAAGTCTTCAGTATAATTGCCAAGGCCCAATGCGTATGTCGCCCCCAGTGATTTCATCAATTTCTTGATATCACATTTGTGAATCTAATTGGCTGAAGACTGTTAACTGTGATACTGGAGGCCTCAGGATGAGATCAGGATTAATCACTCACTCAGCACGCTTGGCTGTAGAAGGATGAAAATGTTTCAGCCTGGTCTTTTGCACTGTGCTGGATTACTCTTCCCTGGTCTTTTCCAATTTCTCCCCTGACCATCTGACATGGATCAATCAACAGTGAATGATTTTGCGTCCTCGGAGTTAATTTACGAAGTATTCCTATTCTTACACAGAAGTCTAGAATGAACTGCAGGCTGCAATCCAAAATTGAATGTCTGTCTCCTCCAGTTCTTGCTGTCTTCATGAATTCTGTCTACAGAATGGAGCCGTAAGCCATAGTAATCATTCTTGGCGTAGTGTATGTCCTCATGGGGTGATCATGGTAATCTAAGTCCTCATATTGCCGCAAGGTCTGCACTAATTGTTCCCAAGTACTTCAACACTTGGAACATTATACTTTTGTGTCTGATTGTCATAGATACATGCCAAACAAATGGATGTTTCAATTGTGTTTTAATATATAGGTGCTGAACATTCATGTAAATAATTGATGTGATTTTCCATTTCTAGTCCCAGGACGCATTCCAATATACATAACCAGCAACTGTCGTATTTGGGATTGATGTTGAATTAGTCATTTTAAAAGCCGATTAATAGAGCAATTATAATTCATAAGTATCATCAAATTGATCACTAAGTAAATAATGATGTACTCCTTGCAAGCATCAAATTTACATAACAGTTTGGTTGCTATGTATTTGTTATCGTAACAAAAGCATAGCTGTTAAAGCCAATTGTGCAAGGACAATCACTCAAATTATATCGTGCAATGCATTTATAATTGTGAAAATTTCACAGGTTTTGTCAGTTCTTTTCGTGGGTAAGCTTTCCAACAACAGTTGCAATTTAGCGTGGAAACCTTGATAATGTCTTTCTTCAGATCCAGAACAGTAATATCTATAAACCCATCACCACCTCTGTAACACCCGGTCAAGCCCAAATCCCTGTCACTCAGATCCCAAAAGTGAATACAGATGTGGGGGTATTTGTCTGTTTGGTTAAATGCACTATCAGACCATGATTTTACTTTGTGAGTATTAATCCATTTCAGGAGCTGAATTTTGTTCTCGTGATCCAGTCGCTGACTTGTTTTATAAATTTTGACAGGCACCGTCCATTGGACATCTTACTCTCGAAACCTATAAATCGGTGGTGACCATTACTTTACCATTACACCCTGTCCAGTACTTTGTGAGAACACTGGGTGGAATTACACAGTATCCCTTCCTCACCCTGTCACACTGAAGTGTGGCATGCTGGCACATTTGTTCTACTATTCTGATACTCGGGTGTCTGTACTGTGCTGTACTGTCAGGTACTCTGATCACTGCTTTTGGCTCTCCTAACTGACTTGAAGCAATTCTATATGTTGTTTACATAATTCAAATCCTGCAGAACCCCACATTAATTTCTCATGGCCTCAAAATTTTTTTCATGACTTTACTATACAAGGATCCATTTTCCTTTTCCCTCCATGAGCCCAATTCTAATGACTCCTATGTTTTCTTTACATAATTAGTTATTCAGTTTAAGGCATTTCTGAGTTGTGCCACTCAGTCATACTACAGGAGTCTTTACAAAAAAATCAGTGCTCTAGGTTCTATCCAAAACAAGGAATCACTTTTGGTTCTTGTTGGTGTTGTGACGGTTGAATGTTGGCCATAGAAGCAAGAGCAACTTCCATTGATATAAAAGTTTAATCAGGCAAAGATGTATGTCAAACTAAAAGAGATTTTATGCATAATTCAAAACTTTATCAAGTGAGTGAATCTCCAAGGAGGAGGTGGAGAGGCAGAGTTCTAGAAAGGGAATTCCAGACAGTAGTGCTCAGATAGCTGAAGGTATAGCTGCTAATATAGTGAAGGGAAACCCAAATGTACTGGAGGCCAGAATCGGAGATACAAATACATAGGGTTGTAGGAGGAGATCCTATACTGGGATAGGCAAGGCTATGGAAGGATTAAATTGTGGAAGAAACTTGATATTTCATGTGCAGGGAGGCTGCATGACAGCAGCAACAAGGGTGATGAAAAGAGCAGGACATGATTATGAACACGCTTCAGATGAAGCTTGCGGTTAGTCAAGGGGGCTGGGAATTTGTTCATCATAACCAACCAAATGATAATGTCAGTTTACATAGGGCTGGGAAGGGAAGAAAGCAGGAACCTATTTAATGAATTCGGGGCAGAGAGTGGGTTCCTGATAACAGGTGATGAGCGAGACCATGTTGAGAGTTATGAAAGAAACTAGGTAACCCTGTGAATGTAATGTTTAAATGAGGGGACGTGTCTGCTTTGACAGCAATGGACAACATGGGCAGCAACATGGATTGTCTCAATCGTACTTACAAACCAGTCTGTGAGGTGTTCAAAATTGAAGGTGATGGGAAAGAGCAGGTTTAACAAGGCAGTTTGAAATGGGGAAATTAAACTAAAAATTATTTTTGCTCATTCGCATGTTTCTGGAATAATGGGCAGTTTTATCGGAACACGCAACAGCAGACGGTACTTAAATGGCGTAGGCAGACTGGTGATGGCTATATCTGTTATGTATACAGCTCTTGCATTGAGGCAAAGATGCAGATCATACCAGATAGATCAATTGGTTCTGGACCAAATAAAAGTTGCCTTGAAGATGAGAACATCTAAAGCAAATATCAGCAATGGTTAGCCATGCAAATGGTTTGTGAACGGTGGCCCAAAGTCAGGTAGTAAGGATCTTGAATATATTCTAAGTGTCATGGTGTGAAAATTTCTTTCAGAACTGAATACAAGCAGTTGGGTTTTGGAAGTAGAATTAGTGAGGTTGAATGTTGTGGAGAATCTGAGTGGATTCAAGGAGGTTTAGTGATGGGTTCTGTCTCTGTTGGACTCTGTACATGGAGACAAGTGACAAACTGGCACCCTGAACTGCCCACATTTTATTCTTTGACCTTGGCAAGAATGTGTGTCTGAATTTATTTGAGAGGGAGAAGTTCAAGAAGGTCAGGAAGTAAGTGAATTTGGAGGACAGGGCAAAAGGAGCTGACTGCAGTATATATTAACATAAAAGTGGAAACCATGATAATACTTTATAGGGAGTCACTGGTATCTTAATGTCATTGTAAATGTTTCTACTTTGAAGATTTCTTAATGTGTCACTTTGTTTTCCAAGTTTGTTTTAGGTATCTTTGAAAGAACCTGAAGTCAGAATCAGAAACCTGTAGGATGATGAGTACTGACAGAATCTCCAGCCTTGATGATGACGATGACAGGAGATTTGATGATGTGGTGCCATATAGCGATGATGAGACGGACAATGAATTAGATAGTTCTACTGAAAGGTTGGACGATACAGAGCAAAACTGCATCAACCAACAGACCGAGGAGAGATGGCAACCAAAGAGTGGTAAAGCTCAATTGTGGTCACTGATTTTGCACATCAAGTTATGTTCATGGACTTTGTGATTAATTTTCATTCATTCATGGGATGTGGGTGTTACTGGGTTGGCCAGCATTTATTGTCCATCCTTAGTTACCCTTAGAAAAGATAGTGGTGAGCTGCCTTGTTGAACCACTCAAGTCCTTAGGGGATGTAGAGTTGCCCACAGTGCTGTTAGGCACCCAGAAGCAGTGAAGAAACCGTGATGTATTTCCAAATCTGGATGGTGAGTGGCTTAGAGGAAACCTTGCAGGTGATGGTGTTCCCATGCATCTGCAGCACGTGTCCTGCTAAGGGGTGAAAGAGGTTGCGGTTTTGAAAAGTGCAACGGAGAGTTAGTGCTCTGCATCTGCATGAGGGGAGGCAATGGCCTAGTGGTATTATCGTTGGACTGTTAATCCAGAGACCCAGACGATGTTCTGGGGACCCAGGTTCGAATCCTGCCACAACAGATGGTGGAATTTGAATTCAATGAATATCTGGAATTAACAGTGTAATGATGACCGTAAATCCATTGTTGATTGTCGGAAAAACCCATCTGATTCGCTAATGTCCTTTAGGGAAGGAAACTGCCATCCTTGCCTGGTCTGGCCTACGTGTGACTCCAGACCCACAGCAATGTGGTTGACTCTTAACTGCCCTTTGGGCAATTACGGATGGGCAATAAATGCTGCCCAGCCAGCGACGCCCTCATCCCGTGAGTGAATAAAGAAAAAAAAGTCTTGTAGATGGTGCACGCTGTTGATAGTATGCGTCGATGGTGGTGGAGTGAACTAAGATGGGGTGCCAATCAAGCAGCTTGCTTTTGTCCTGGGTGGTGGCAAGTTTCTGGAATGTTGTTAGAGTTGCATCCATCTAAGTAAATGAAGAATGTACAAAATGATTACAGGTATAGATAGAGTGGACAGCTAGAGACTTTTTCCTAGGGTGGGGGTAGCTATTACAAGGGGGCATAGTTTTAAAGTGAGTGGAGGTAGATATAGGGATGACTTCAGAGGTAGGTTCTTTACTCAGAGGGTGGTAGGGGCGTGGAATGTATTGCCGGAGAGGGTAGTGGAATCGGCCTCATTAGGGGCATTTAAGCGGCTATTAGATAGGCATATGGATGATAGTATAAGGTAGGGGTGGAGGTTAGATAGACCTTCGGTTTAGGGTAAATGTTTGGCACAACATGGTGGGCTGAAGGGCCTGTATTGTACTGTACGGTTCTATGTTCTATGTTCTAATAATATTTTATCACACTCTTGACCTATGCCATTGTAAGTAGTGGGTGGGCATTAGTGAGAAAGGAGGTGAGTTTGTTGCGGAATTCCTGGTCTCTGATGTGTTCTTGTACCCAGAATGGTTGGTCCTGTTCAGTTTCTGTTCAGTGTAATTCTCGCGATATTGATTGTGGGAGATTTCAGCAATGTTAATGCACCAGGTACCCAGGTTCAATTCCACCCTTGGGTGACTGTCTGTGTGGAGTTTGCACATTCTCCCTGTGTCTGCGTGGGTTTCTTCCTGGTGCTCCGGTTTCCTCCCACAATCCAAAGATGTGCAGGCTAGGTGGATTGGCCATGCTAAATTGCCTGTAGTGTTCAAGGTTGTGTAGATTAGCAGGGGTTGGGTCTGGTGGGATGCTCTGAGTGTCGGTGTGGGCATGTTGGGCCGAAGGGCCTGTTTCCACACTGTACGGATTGTATGAATTAAACTTGAAGGGACAATGGTGAACTTCTCTCTTGTTGGAAATGGTTAAATTACATAGTTAAATAATTGACATTTAGATTGTCTGTCTGACAAATGTTTAAGAAAAGTTCACCAACAAGAAATAAGATTATCTGTACAAGATAGGTAGATCAATTAAACAAGTGTTGAAAGGTAATGTTTTCCGATTTATTTAGATGCGTAAGTATGAAACCTGGAAGCAGTGAAAGGCACATGACAACGTTAGGCACTTGGAAATGCCCATGCTCTGAAACACAATTAATCTAATGAGGAGAGGCTAGATGATTAAACAAATGAAATATTCGTATAAGCCACCTGTTTGTTAAAAGTCATTTCATTAATGTGGTGATGAAGTTTCCAATGAAGAAGACTGACTTCATGTACCTAGTGTATGGATCTTTTCATCAGAAAAAGCTAACAATCAATCAGTCTCTGGGGAAGAGAGGATATAGCCAGGATTGCTGTTAGAAAAGAGGGATGCAGTCAACAATATTGCTGAAGACATTGAAGACGAAATCATTGAATGCAGGGAGACCCGCCACCAGATTGGAAAGAGCCAATGTGACATTAGTTGTCCAACAAGGCGCGGCAATAAAATTACAGGCCTAATAGCATTGATCATCAGAAAGAAATAGATGCCAACTTGATTGGAAATAATCTAACAAATGGCAATCAGCATGCCTTTCTTGGAAAGGGGATCTTGCCCCATTCAACTTTATGAATTTTTCAGCAAATAACATCTACTAAATGTCAAATGTTCTGTCATGTACTACTGCAAACTTTTCAAGAAAGACTTTGATGAAGTTCCGCAGGCAGGCTATGATAAAAGCTGAATGCTGTCAGCCTCCTAAGTAAAATGGAGAAGGGCTCTGGATAGCAGACGAGCTGTAGAATTAAAAAGAAACAAAAATAAATAAAAGCTGTAAATGTTCAGGGTGTCACAAAACACCTGTGAAAAGACAAATCAGTTAATCTTCTGAAGTGGCTTTCTCTTTAAGAAATTGGCCAAGAGAGTGAATGTTATGTCTTCTGGTTCTCATTAATTCAGAATAAGCACACTTTTTTAGATTCAATGCTGGAGCTTCATCAAATGGAAACTGCAACAAAGATCATGGGGCTTGTGGACGAATGCATTGTTGCTTGGCACCTGACGGCAGTGCAGCAGCAAATGGACCATCTCATAACAATTTGTTCCTAACCCTTTGCAAATTGTTACAGACCAGACCAAACACCCTCAAAATGTTTAAAGCATGTAGCCTAGACCCTAACTTTTTCTTCTTTTTAAAGGCAAATGTAACGTACTGTGTTCCAGATGCAATTCGATTGGTCATCTACTCAACATTAAGCAAAATACAATTTTTTAAGCACTATAGTTAAAATACAACACAAGAAAGAAGAACTTAAAATAGTTTAACTACTATTTTGTTAATTTTTCCAATAACTACTGCATTAATTAATTAACCGTTCCAATATAGTAACATCTATAAACACAACCTTTGGCAAAAAAAGGCAAATTCTGAAAAACCGATTTTATCTCGCATGCAATCTAGCAGCCTAGGAAAAGAACTTCCAGCTTTTGACTGTAATCACGAGAGAGAAAAATAGCTTCCACTTCTTCAAGCCCACAACAGCAACTAAAGCTAAACCTAAAAATGAAAAAAAAACCTCAATCCGGGCCTATGAGAGCTGGCCACATCTATCCAGGCTGCTTTTACTGTTCCAACGTTAGAAGAAAAACCCTAATGCCTCACAAGCTGTTAACTCTAGTTGTTTTAGAACAAGAACAAAGAAAATTATAACACAGGCCCTTCAGCCCTCCAAGCCTGCACCGACGTGCTACCCGTCACAACTAAAACCCCCTACCCTTCTGGGGACAGTATCCCTCTATTCCCATCCTATTCATGTATTTGTCAGGTAGACTGCTTGGAACCTCTGCCTTACAACCTCTCTTTCCTTTTATAAAAAAAGGACAAAGTAACCTCTTAAAGCCACAACATTATCATGAAATAACATAACAGAGCAAAAAGGTTATAGCTGAAGGAAGAATGCCAGACTTAGGAGAAATCCTTAGCTCATGCAAGTTATAGAAACATGCTGATGGGAGTACCAAAGAGCTGACACACAGGCTAAATGTGCTGAATGTGCACCTTCTATAGTCTATCAATTTACGATTTTCTGATTTACCAGCTGAAAATTTTCATGTCCCCGTCTAATGACTAGCTGAATATACCACAGACAGTATTAGTATTGCTGCAATTCAATTAAGGAACAAATACAAGATATTACACATTCATCAGTACAGAGTGTGGTTGGATGTCAAAATATCTGGGGAAAGGTGGTAGACTCAATGCTGACCATGTTCAGAAGCATGGCAATTAATGAAGCAAACAGAACGGTTACTTACTAGACGCACCTTCCAGGTGAAGCAATCAATCCAGCCTACTGTATTCACCACTCGCAACTCTGTACACTGCAGAGACGAAATGCAAACTGGGCAACTACTTTGCAGAACACCTACATTCTGTTTGCAGAAATGACCCTGAGCTTCCGGTAGCCTGTCACTTGAACACCCCACCATACTCCCTGGCCAGCATCTCTGTCACAGGCTTGCTGCAGTGCTCAAGTGAAGTTCAGACCAAGGTAGAAGAACAACATCTCACTTTCCACTTGGGGACGGTGCAATCTTCCAGACTGTATATCGAGTTTAATAATCTTAGGGGCTAAATACCTTCACCCATGCCCTTACCGTTACCCCGACACACCAGGGGCCTTGTCATCACATGGACTATTACCATAAATAACCCAGTCACTAATGGACCCCATGGGCAGCTACTGATTCTCCAGGCTCACCTCTACCCATTCTTTTGTCTGTCCAACCTGTGTATCTTTCTCCATGTCCTTTGGTGAACTCCATCTCTATCTATCGTCTACTCCTCTACCCACCCCCCACCCCCAACCAACTCCATTTTCAGCATCTACACCAACCTTTTTCTAACTACAATCAGCTCTGAAGAAGGGTCACTGGACCTGCAATGTTAACTCTGCCTTCTGTCCACAGATGTTGCCAGACCTGCTGGGTTTCTCCAACAATTGGGAGAATGTTGTTTGAGAATTGTTACCTAGATCATTACACGACTTGAAATGATTACGATTGAAACTGTATAATGTTTTGGTTTAGTACATGTTGATTAGTGTGTTCAGGAATGATAATCAAAGCCTGCAACAAATAATTTAGCTCTGGAAATTTAGCAGAGAAGGGACAGAGTTCCTTGTGTTTCAGAACTGCATGATAGAGAAAGTCTGGACAAACTTGTGCAATGCTAAAGAATAACGTAAGGAACGAACGTTTAGAGAGGTACAACAAAACAGATGAAAAACGGATAAGCCATAAGACTGAAGTTTAGAGACAAATATAGGATGAAGGGATCCATATATAAGCTGGTAAAAGAACAATTTCTAGTTTAATTAGAAATTGTGAACTTAATATCTGGTTTGGTAGTGTATTCAAGACACAAATGGATCCTGTGAGAGAGTAAGTTTTAGAAAGAAAATGTACAGTTTGGGGAACCTTAGCAGTTCAAGGTTTGTCAGCCAGTGATGAGGTGAGAGAAAGTGGGACTTTGCAAAGATAAGTAACAACTTTTTGAAACACATCTTCTCAACAATTTCCATTGAAGAAGTTGATGGGAGGAGATTTCATTTTCTAAAAACATTCACTGCAACAATCAAACCACTACCTACATAACTGAAATTGTACTTAATTAAAAACAATAAAATGCACTTTCAAGTAGCTGATACCAAAAAAAATGAGAGACAGGGATTTCTCAACTTGCACACTCAGCACATAAGTGATAGCACTTTCACAAGTTTGTTCCACTGTGCTTCATGATGCAGAATGTGATAATCAGGGAGCCTCCAGCAGCAACTTTACTCTAGCCGATTCCCACAAATATAATTGTCGTCAAAACAGTGTGCTTCTGGCAAATCTCGTACACTCCGTCCATGAACTATCCTCAAGGCATACCTTCCCAAAGACAGCTTCATCTGACCACTCAGTCCTACCTCAGGATATGGATCTATTCTGGCTACAGGCTAAAATTTGACCAGTCAGCTTATTTTGGAGCTGGAGGAGAATTAAACCATTCAGCCCATCAAGTCTGCTCCACCATTCGATTATTTCTGCTATGTTTCTAAACCCTAGTCTCCTGCCTTCTCCCCTTTATCATAGGTTCTTGTTTAGTAAGAATCAATCTATCTCTGCTTTCAATGCACTCAACGACGTGGCCTCCATAGCCCTCTGCAGCAATGAGTTTTGTAGATTAACCAGCCTCTGGCTGAAGAAATTCCTCCTCATCTCAGTTCTAAAGGATCATTCCTTGACTATGAGGTTGTGCCGTTGGGTCCTAATTTCTAGCAGTGGCTCTCAATATTGTCAGTTATAATGAGATCCACCCTTATCCTTCTAAACACCATTGAGCATAGACCCAGAGTCATCAACCGCTGCTCATATGACAAGCCTTTCATTCGTGGGATCATTCTTCTAAACCACCTCTTGACCCTTTGCTTAGATATGGGGCTAAGACTGCTCTCAATATTCCAAATGCAGTCTGACAAGAGCCTTGTACAATCCCAACAATACATTGCTGTTCTTCTATTCCAGCAGTCTTGAAATGAAATTTCAGTCTCAAAAAGCTTATGGCAACCACAGCTAGAGTTAGAAGAATATCAGTAATGGGGGAAGTACTGGAATCTGTTATAAAAGACATGATAACAGAACTGTTAGAAAGCACTGATGGAATTGGACAAAGCCAGTATGGGTTTATGAAAGGCAAATCATGCTTATTTGACATACTGGAGTTCTTTGAGGATTTAACTAATTAAATAGATAGGGAAAATGAGTGGACATAGTGTATTTGGTTTTCAGAAGGCTTTACTTGGCATTCCACACATAAGATTAGTGGGCAAAATTAAAGCACATGGGGTAGGGGGTAATATATCAGCTTGGATTGAGAATTGGTTGACAGGTTGCAGAGTGGGAGTAAAGGGTATTTTTCCAGGTGACAAGCAATGAGTAGTGCGGTACTGCGAGGATGGTGCTTCGGCCCTAGCTATTCACACAAATGTAGAAGCTAGGAGAAGGAGTAGTCCATCAACCCCTCAAACCTGCTACACCATTCATATGACCATGGCTGATCATTAAGCTCAAGACAATAATATCCAACCCCCTCTATCCAGCTCCATATCCTTTGATCTCTTAAGCCAAGAGTGCTGTATCTACTTTCATGAAAACACATGATGTTTTGGCCTCAACCACCCTGAAGTAGTGAAATACGCAAGCACGATCAATACAAATTCCCTGGATGCAGGAATCAAATGGAACATTTCCAGGTTTACTGCTGACACAACTGTGTGGGGTTGAGAATTGAGAGGAGAATGCAAGGAGGCTTTGAGGTGATTTAGACAAGTTGGATAAATGGGAAAACACAAAGCAGTTGCAGTAAATGTGACTGAACAGAAAGGCAGAGTACTATTTAAAAGGTTGACATATTGGGAGGTGTGGATGTACAGAAGGGTTTGGGTATCCCAGTAACCAGTTAATGAAAGTAGACAAATAAGTCCAGCAAGCAATTAGGAAGGCAAATGGCATGTCAGCCTTTGTTGCAAGAAGATTTGAATTCAGAAATAGGGATGGCTTACTGCAGTTCTACAGAGCCTTGGTGAGACCACAACCTGAGGTATTGTGTACATTCCTGCCTAAGAAAGCATATACTTGCCACAGATGCAGGACACATTTACTAGATTGATACTGGAGATGTCAGGACTGTCCTGTGAGGTAAGATTGGTTTAACTGGGCCTGTTTTCAGTAGAGTTGAGAAGGGTAAGAGGAGATTTAATTGAAACGTATAAAATTTTTTTTGACAGGGCTGGGAACATTAGATGCAGTAAGGAAATTTTCCTTGGTTGGGGAATCTAGGAACAGGGGACACAGGTGCAGGATGCAGAAGAGACAGTGTGGAGCTGGAGGAACACAGCAGGCCAGGCAGCATCAGAGGAGTAGGAAAGTTGACGTTTCGGGTCGGGACCC
>NC_063332.1:35798363-35852429 GCF_021869965.1 Rhincodon typus | reverse complement strand
CGGGTCGGGACCCCTCTGCAGAATTTTTTTCTCAAGTAGGGTCCTGACCCGAAACGTCAACTTTCCTGCTCCTCTGATGCTGCCTGTCCTGCTGTGTTCCTCCAGCTCCACACTGGGTTATCCCTGACTCCAGCATCGGCAGTTCTTACTATCTCAGGATGCAGAGTAGACCATTCAGAACAAGGATAAGGAAAATTTTCCTCAGTCAGTGAACCCATGGAATTCTCTACAGAAGGCTGTGGAGACAAAGTTGCTGAAAAGAGTTCAATGAATGTTTATGTTTTAAAGTCATCAAGGGGTATGGGGAGAAAGCAGGAATATGGCATCAAGGTAGGGGACCTGCCATGGGTATATTGAATGGTGGAATGAGCTGAAGGGACCAATTTGTCTACTCATGCTCCTATTTCCTATGATTTTATGTTAGAGGTTGTTGTCACAACCAGACAATTCAATTGAACACTGTCTTTCAGAAATCTGGAAATTTGGGTTTCTGTTTCAATTAGGGGCTGTTTCATTAAATATTGAAGCCATAAATTTCTTCACTGCATACAGAAGACAACAAAACAGGTTTTGATGAGTTACATTTCCAGAAGGTTGTTGCCACTCCAAAAGTGAAAACTGTCTAACTGATGTTGCTGGGTAATCCAACAGTTTTAGTTTAAAAAACAAAGCATTAATGTCACAATCCATTCAGTCTCCTTACTTTCATTGTTCAGATTTTTTTTTGAAATTGCTTCACTCTGCTTTATTTTCAGAATACACATGGAAAGTCAAAGCAAATGACAGAAACTTTAACAATCAATTCACAATTACAAAGTATGGTTGCATTAAAACAAGCAAATATTCAGTGAGTGAACATTTTTTTTTTAACTCATTTTCTGCCTAGCGATAACTTTTGCACACCCTAAAGCTCAAAATCTTTCCAAAACCGTAATGTTTTCATCATGCATTCTGTCTGTTATCTGGGTATACAATTTAATGCCTCACTATGTTAAAACATTTTCTGATCTACAAGAACATTTGTCCAATTTTATTTTCAGGGGAATGCCATCCGGACGTACAAGTACAATGTTGTTACTTTTTTACCACGTAACCTGATGGAACAATTTAAAAGAGCAGCCAATGCCTACTTTTTGATTCTTCTCATCCTTCAAGTAAGTGGTTATGAAAACTATTGAACATTTTAAACTCACTCATTACATGACCTCTCTTCCTCTTGGTGCTTTTTTTAACACTAGAAACTAAATTTGTTGCGCTTATCACAAAGTTAAGGTGTCCTTTTGAATAATTTCAAGTCAGTGCAGTTGTGTATAAAAAGTGCTAAGCTCACTACTGTCAATTCTGGAACGAAAACAAAGTTGCTGGAAAAGCTTCCTCAGAACTCAATGTCACTTCTGGTGTCACTACTGTCAATTCTGGTTCTCCGCTAAGAAGGCCATCAACAAACCCATAGAGCTAGATCCTGTATATATACTCCACTGCAAAGGAAAACCGGAAATGAGGTAACCCAGCTCAATGGACACCCAGAGTTTTTAAATAACAGGTGGAAAAACACAACAGCACTTCATCAGAGGCTGCACTGATGACGTTACCCAGCAGGGTAATGAAACGTCTGCGGAACAATGAACCCACTCGGCAAGCCAACCAACCACAACACTGTCGGTTAGTTGGGAAACTTGTCAAAATCACTTGTCAAAATTCAGGAATACTTGGTCAAGAGGACCTGTAAAAAGGAACTGTCAAAATCAATTGTTAAACTGTCAGGGGGGATATCTATTAAGCTGTCCATGCATTTAAGGGTTCTGCCCTTTAAATCTTTGAAAAAAATGCCCTGGAGTGTTATACCAAAATAAATAAAAATATGTGCTATTTCATTTGGTTGATGTCTGGTTGAAGGGCTTCCATTACAGGATTAATTACTGATTTCACAACCACCCATTATCACAGCAGTTACCCACCATTTCCCCTTTCACTGATAGCTATCAGTTATTTACTCTCTTGTTTGATCTTGAAAGTGATCGCGCACTTGATTTAAATGTCTATTGTTATCAGGTTTTATTTTGGTGAAGGAATGTAAATGTAGGAAGTGTTTCTTTTAATTTCAATGTAGTGAAATCAGCAATACACAATTAAAATATATTCAATCTCAAATTCCATTAAGTTACGTCTGTCTCTGTTAGATACTGGTGAGTTAGAACATTGAAGAGTCGGATATGAGGATGCCTGGGTTGGTATGATTAGCACTAATTTGGCATTTTGTGCTATAAAGTGCCAGGGACAGGGGTGAGTTGTTGGATGGGCATACCACTGCATGTAAGGTATGAGGAGACATAAGGTTGTATGTGGGGCATAACTTGGTATGGGATCAATTGGTATTGCTTGGGAGGGCATAGTTTGGAAAGGGGGAGCATGAGAGAGAATTTTGAGTGGAAGGGGAGGCACAAAGTGGTCTGGATTGGAAAGGATGGTTCTTGGGGACTGTCGGGGAGGGTGAAAGCTGAAACAATGTTTCCTGCTTTATTCTTGATTTCTTAATCATGCATAGTCCTGGATTCTTGAGGCAGATAGTCTCTGCACCTAGGATCTCTCTCAATCCCACACGAGTAGCCCACCCTGTCGTCTTATCCATCCTGAGGCCACAGACTATAAAATCTGATGACCAAGCACCATGGGGAGACAATGGCCACATGGTATTATCATTGGACTGTTAATTCAGAGACCCAGGTAAATGTTCTGGGGACCCGGATTTGAATCCCGCCATGGCAGATAGTGGAATTTGAATAAATAACTGGAGTTAAGAGTCTAATGATGACCGTGAATCCATTGTTAATTGTCAGGAAATATCCATCTGGTTCACTAATGCCCTTTAGGGAAGGAAACTGCCATCCTTAGCTGGTCTGGCCTACACATGACTCCAGACCCACATCAATGTGGGTGACTCTTAACAATTAGGGATGGGCAATAAATGCTGCCCCAGCTAGTGATGCCCTCACCCCATGAATGAATTTAAAACAAAAGGTTTTCAATGGATAGGTTCACAGAACTAGGAATTCTTCCATCTCTGTGTGATTGACCTTCGTGTGAAAATCCAGGCCAATGTTTGAAGTAGCAAGCATGTCCGTGAGTGTCTGAAAGGGAAACCCAGGTGAATATATTATGATGAGAGACGTTTACTTGAACAACACCTCTGCTTCACAAGCAGTGTGAAGATTTGAGGAGCTGTGTATAATCGGCATTGTGATTTTTTTTTCTTGTATAGTGTATATGTGCATTTTGGGATCCATGCGGTCGCATTTTTACTTTTTAAGCTTTATGAAAATTGCATCTTTCTCATTTGATTCCTGAGAAGGTGGGTATTTTGAACAGGAATTGTAAGAGCTCTGAATGGGTTTGATGAGAGGCCTTTTAGCTTGTGATGAAATGTACCTTTAAGAGGAATTTGTTTTGTCCTGTTTATCTTGAAGAGATGTGTTGTAATTCTGGTGCTTAGGTGTCTCCTCCATGGAAAGCAGTTTTTGATTTATTTTAGAAAAAGGAAACATGAGTGGGTGGAGTCAAGCTCACACAGAACTAGGGTTTTAGTTTTGCTTTCAGTGGTTAAAGTTGGGGCTTTGGAGTTGAAGCTGGATACAGCTCACTGCTGCTGCAAAAGCCTGAGTTATCTCCACCTACTGCTGGATTCTGTTGTGTTCCTTCTCCTAGACTGGAGAAGATAGCAAGTGAGGGAAATCTCTTTTGCTGAGTTTGCCTTTGCCAAGGATGTGTTTATGTGATGCTCCTAAATTAGAACAGTTGATGAGTAATTGTTAAGTTTCACGATTGAGTTAAAGTTATGCCAATTATTTTTTGTTAGTATTTTAACTGTGGTTTAAGAATAAAGAATGTTTTGCTTAAAGTCTAGTAGTGTGACCAATTGAATCACATCTGGAATGCAGCCCCTTACACTAACCTTTTAATTAAGATAAAAGTTAGGGTCTAGGCTTTTCCCTCAATGTTTTGAGGGGGTTTGGTCTAGTCCATAACAATCTGCAGTGATGCAACAGTGGAAAATTTCAGTCTGTTTAGCATTTGAATGATGTGTGCGCCTGTGTTGTACATATTTTCAAATTAACCTGTTCAGAGATGTTAGTACATACCTTTGGAGCAGGTGGGATTTGGAGCAGTTCTCCTACTTCAGAGGTAGGGACAATACCACAAGACCACAAGAGTCCTCTGCAACTGTCTGGTATATAAGTAATAACAATAAGAACTACCTGAATATTGAATCATTTTATCATCATCTGATTATGAGATATCAGCTTCTATAAGCAATTTTTCTCTTCTGTTTCTTTTTAGGCCATTCCTCAGATCTCAACCTTGGCTTGGTACACTACATTGGTGCCTTTGGTGGTGGTGCTGGGAATAACAGCAGTAAAGGATCTTGTTGACGATATTGTGAGCAATTATTTTACTTTTGTCTGACCACACATTCTAAAATATGAACTACTAACGTTGAGTCTTCTTTACTATGTGAACACAGTAAAGGTGTCTGAGCATGTTCTCAATGGTGGAGAGGCTATTCAACTTGGAATAGTTCAGTCTCGATGTAACAAGGGCATGGATGAGCATTTTAGCTCGTCAAGAGCTCATACAGAGCTGGAGTCCATAAGACCATATGACATAAGAGCAGAAATTGGGCCATGATTCCCACTGCATCTGTTCCACCATTCAATCATGGCTGATGGGTTTCTCAAGCCAATTCTCCTGCTTTCTCCCCACAACTCTTGATCCCCTTCACAATCAAGAACCTATCTATCACTGTCTTAAATATACTCAGTGACCTGGCCTCCACAGCTTTCTGTGGCAACGAATTCCATAGATTCACCACCCTCTGGCTGAAGAAGTTTCCCTTATCTCCGTTCTAAAGGGTCTTCCCTTTACTCTAAGGCTGTGCCCTTGGGTCCTAATCTCTCCTCCGAATGAAAACATTCCCAATGTCCACCCTGTCCAGGCCATTCAGTGTCCTGTAAAAATGAGGAGCTTTTAAAGTAAGATACAGGCACTGCTGGGATTTGAATCCAGGATCATCCTATTTACTAGACAAGAACTGGTAGTTTTGGTCTCTGGCAACTTTCAACAGGCAGGATCGTTGGTGGATGGAACCAAAAATTGTGGTTTTAGACTTGTCCGTATTTATTTCGGAGATTCAATATTGGAAAGGCTCAAGCCATTCTCTTTTTTTTTCCTCCCACCCACAATCCTGATGAATGCAGCTTCACCAACCAATTAAAAAAAACTTGATAATAATGTGTCATGGAATTGGAGTCAATAATTCCTTTTCTTCTTCTCTCCATTTTCCATTCGCCCCTATTCCAGCAGGTGCTCACTCATGTCACAGCTCACATTTTGTGCTTGTCATAAGAATGGAAAATTGGCAAATTGTTTGACAAGCCTTATTTCAGATTAGATCTGCCACATGTGCATTTGAATGTAGACATAGCAATATGTTCATTATCGGATGGTGCCCTTTGTTTGCTCCTCTAATTTAAGACTTTAGTGATCAACCCATAGCTTAATTTGATAGCAGGCAACGCCTTAACAATGGAGTTGCCAGATTTCTGGTAGGCTATTTCTGTTAGATGGTGCCAGGGCCATAGAAAAGACACGATTGATGAAGTCATGACAATCGACACTGAAGAATTTTCATTTTTGTTTTGTACATCACAGGCAAGACACAAGATGGACAGAATTGTTAATAATCGGAAATGTGAAGTCCTTCAGGATGGCAGGTATTAAAATTTTTTTATCTTTTTGATAGTCTTTAAACACAATTAATATACCGGCTTTATGATCTCTTAAATGTTGCTGTTGAAAAATTCTGAAAAGTTTCCAGCTTCTTGCATAATAAGATTTGTAGCCCAGTGCAGTTGCGTGTTGCATTCAATACACACAATGAGGTTAGCACCCACCCATAATCCAAATATTCTCTCTTGAATTGTGCACCAAATATGAAAGCAAGCAATTTGCTGTCCTCTGCTGTACCTGTTCCAGTGGTGTTGTCTTAGGTCTCGAGCAGGGAAAATTGCTATTAAAGTTAATGTTTGTATTTGTTACTTCTAATTGTTTTCTTGAGGAAATAAACATATCTTTCTTAATTTTATTACAGTTTTGATTATCCAATGTTAGCTCATAACCTTGGAACAAATTTCACACAAGTGTATGGAGCTTGCAGTTTAATAGCAAATCCATATTCCGTTATGAAGTAACTTTGAACTGTAACTACATTTTATACATCAAGAAATAACTAGACAACAATGAAAGAACGCTAAATTTGATGGAATTTCTCAAAGAAGTGACAAGTGTGTCAATGAGGATAGTGCAGTTCATTAGATTACATAGATTTCAGTAAAGCCTTTGACAAGGTACTACAAGGGAGACTGATAAAGAAGAATCCATGGTAACTTGACAAGATGGATTCAAAATTGACTTGGTAGGAGGCAGAGGGTGGTGGTAGATGGCTGTTTCATAGAATCACAGAATCCCAACAATGTGGAAGCAGGTCATTCGGTCCACTGAGAGCAAGTCTACTATTCAGGATAGCCAGGGGCACAGTAAAGGGAGCGAAAAGACTTTTGGTTTAAAGTGTATTTAGTTCAATGCACGAGGCCTGACTGGTAAGGCAGATGAGGCCAGAGCATGGACTGGCTCTGGGAACTAAGATATTATAGCCAAAAGAGAAACATGGCTGAGAGAAGGACAGGACTGGCAACTCAATGTTCCAGGATACAGAAGCTACAGGTGTAACAGAAGTACAAGTAAGCAAGCGGGGAAGTTGCCCTTTTGATAAGGGAGGACATAACAATAGTGCTTAGAGAGGATATTCTTAATGGGTCATCAAATGACGCTATATGGTTAAAACTTAGGAACAAGAAGGGGATGGCTACTCAGTTGGGACTGTATTATAGACTCTCAAATAGTCAGCGAGTACTACAGCAGATGTGTAGAGAGATTGCAGATACCCGTAGGAATAGCAGAGTAGTATTGGTTGGAGATTTTAATTTCCCCTGTATTGACTGGGCAACCCAGAGTGTAAAAGGCCCAGACAGGGTGGAATTTGTCAAATGTGTCCAAGAAAGTTTCCTAAATCAATATGTAGAGGGCCCAACTCTGGAGGGCGCAACACTGGAACTCCTCTTATGCAACAAGGTCGGGCAAGTGACTGAAGTGTCAGTCGGAGAGCACTTTGGGTTCAGTGACCATAACATGCACGGTTTTAACATTGTTATAGAAAAAGATAGGACAGGTCCACAGGTCAAGGTGCTGAACTGGAGCAGGGCCAATTTTGGCACCATTAGGCAGGATCTGGCAGAGATCGATTGGGTGAGTCTCTTTGCAGGAAAAGGAATGATGGCAAATGGGAGGCTTTTAAAAGTGTGATATCAAGAGTCCAGGACAGTATGTCCCTGTTAGGGTGAAGGCAAAAGCCAGCAGGTTTAGGGGTCGCTGGCTGATATTGAGGCTCTGGTCAGGAAAAAGAAGGCATAAGCTATTGGGCTGAAGTGAATCCCTAGGTGACTATAAAAAGTGCAGGAGCACATGAGAGGGAAATCAGAAGAGCAAAAAGAGGGTATGAGATTGAACTGGCAGAAAAGGTTAAAGATAGTGCCAAGAGATTCTATAGCTATATTAAGAGTAAGAGGGTGGCTTGGGAGAGAATAAGCCCCCTTAAAGATGAGCATGGCTGTCTATGTGTGGAGCCACAGGAGATGGGGGAGATTTTTAATGAATATTTCTCCTCCGTGTTTACTGAGGAGAGAATCATGGGTACATCGGAAATAAGAGAAATAAGTGGGGATGTTTTTGACTGCATTCACATTAACTGAGAGGAGGTGTTTGCAGCCTTAAAGCTCATTAAGATGGATAAATCCCCTAGGCCTGATCAAGTCAATCCTTGGACATTGTGGGAGGCTAGGGAAGAAATTGCAGAGGCCCTTGCAGAGATTTTTGCTTCAGCTTTAGCCACTTACCAGTGGCTAATGTTCCAGAAGACTGGAGGTTGGCTAATGTTGTTCCATTGTTTAAGAAAGGTAGCTAAGACAAGCCATGGAACTGCAGGCCAGTGAACCTATCATCAGTGGTAGGCAAGTTATTGGAGAGGATACTGAGGGACAGGATCAACCAATATTTAGATGGTCAACGTCTGATTAGGGATAGTCAGCATGGACTTGCAAGCAGGAAATAATGTCCGACAAATCTTTTAGAATTTTTCGAAGATGTAACCAAGAGGATAGATGAGGGAGGGCAGTGGATGTTGTCGATATGGACTTTAGTAAGGCCTTTGACAAGGTCCTGCATGGCAGGCTAGTCATGAAGCTAGGTTGTATGGGATCCAGGGAGAGCTCACTAATTGGATTCAAAATTGGCTCGATGGTAGGAAGCAGAGGGTGATGGACTGGAGGCCTGTAATTAGTGGTGTGCCATAGGGGTCGGCGCTGGGACCTCTTGTTATTTGTTATTTGTTATTTACATAAATGATCCGGATGTGAAGGTACAAGGCATGATTAGTAAATTTGCGGATGATACAAAATTAGGAAGTATCATTGATAGCAAGGAAGGTTATCAAAAATTACAGAGGGATCTTGATCAGATGGAGAAGTGGGCTAAGGATTGGCAAATGCAATTCAATGCAGATAAGTGTGAGGCGTTGCACTTTGGAAAGTCAAACCAAGGTAGGACTTATACAGTTGAGGGTAAAGTACCCAGGAGTGTCATAGAACAGAGAGATCTAGGAGTACAAGTACACAATTCATTGAAAGTGGTGTCACAAGTGGACAGGGTGGTGAAGAAGGCATTTAGCATGCTGGCCTTCGTCGGTTACGGCATTGAGTGTAGGAGTTGGGATGTTATGTTACAGTTGTATAAGTCATTGGTGAGGCCACACTTGGAGTATTGTATACAATTTTGGTAACCCTGTTGTAGGAAATGCGTAGTTAAACTGGAAAGATTTACAAGGATGTTGCCAGGACAAGTGGGCCTGAGTTATAGGGAGAGGTTGACCAGGATAGGAGTTTATTCCTTCCAATGTAGGAGAATGGGGGAGTGACCTTACTGAGGTGTGTAAAATCATGAGGTGCACAGATTGGATGACTGCATGTAGTCTTTTTTTCCCCAGGGATGGGGAGTTAAAAACTAGAGGGCATAGGTTTAAGGTGAGAGGAGAAAGATTTAAGAAGGACCTGAGGGGCAACGTCTTCACGCAGAGAATGGTGCATATATGGAATGGGCTGCCAGAGAAAGTGGTTGAGGCAGGTACAATAGCAACATCCAGAAAAAACATTTGGATAGGTACATGGATGAGATAGGTTTAGAGTGACATGGACCAAATGCGGGCAATTGAAACAAACTGAGTAGGCAGCAAGGACCAGTTTTGGTCAAAGGGTCTGTTTCCATGCTGTATCACTCTATGACTCTGAGGCCACACCAGCCCTCTGAAGAGCATTCCACCCAGACCCACCCTTTACCCTATTTACAACCCTGCGTTTCCCATGACTAAACCACCTAACCTACAAATCCTTAGACACAATGGACAATTTATCATGGCCAATCCACCTAACCTGCACGTTGTTTGTGTGACTGGAGGCAGGTGTCCAATGGTGTACTGCAGGGATCAGTGCTGGCTCCCTTTTATTGTTTGTGATATTTATACATGATAAAGATGTGTGTGTGTGTTGGGATAGTGGAGGGGTAATGATCAGTAAGTTTGCGGATATCAAGAAGATTGGCAGGCTGGTTAATAATCAGGGAGAAAGTCTTAGATTACAGGAAGGTATAGACAGATTGGTTAAATGGGCAGAACAGTGACAGATGGAATTTAACTCTGTTTAAGTGTGAGGTGATGCACTTTGGAAGAGATAACGAGACAAGGGAGTATTCAATGTATGACGGGACATCAGGACGCTCAGAAGAAGGGAGGATTCTTGGGGTGCTAGCTACAGGTCCCTGAGGCAGCAGGGTTAGTTAATAAGGTAGGTAAGAATGTTGCCACTTGATTGGAAGGATGTGATTGCATTGGATGGGGTGCAAAGGCGATTTACCACTTTATGCCTGGGTTGGAGCATTTTAATTGTGAAGAGGGGCTGGACAGGTTCAGGCTGTTTTCTTTGGATCAGAGAATACTAAGGGTGGACCTAATAGAATTGTAGGTATTTCCTAATTAACCTATTCAGAAATGCAATACAAGCTTCTTGGGCAAGTGGCACATGAACCCAGGTCTCCGGCTTCAGAGGTAGGAACACTACCTCTCCACCACAAGAGCTCCCTATTAGAGGTGTATAAGACTATAAGGGGCATACAGGTTGGATAGAAAGTAGTCGTTTCTCTTAGTAGTAGGGTCATTAAGAAGGAGTCATAATTTTAAGGTGAAGGGCAGGAGGTTTGGAGGGGATTTGAGGGAAGCCACTGCCTGGGACGTAGTAGAGGCAGGAAACTCACAATCTTTTAAAATGTATGTGGATGAACACTTGAAATGTCATAACATTGAAGGCTATCAGCCTAGTGCTAGAAAGTGGGATCCATTTAGATAAGGGTTTTATTTCTTGTTGGTGCAGACTCATTGGGCCAAAAGGCCCCTTGTGTATTGTTTGATTCTCATAATACTTTCACCATTTTTAGGTTTAAAACAACAAAGTGGAAGGACATAGAAGTTGGAGATGTTGTATGCCTACACAAAGATGATTTTATTCCAGTAAGTTTCATCTTTTTGGTTTGCAACAAACGTTAACATTTCTTACCTTGTTTTGTATGACATGTATACATTCTTTGTAATTATTTAGGCTGATATACTACTGTTGTCCAGTTCAGAGCCCAACAGTCTTTGTTACGTGGAAACAGCTGAACTTGATGGGTAAGAACTTGAATGTACAATGTGCTTTTAATTCAGAAGTAGACAATATTCTTTGAAAATAAAAGGTACCTTCTTTCACAGCACGCACTGTAATACAGTTCAGGCATGATGAAACTACTGTGTGGTTTGCTCAGAATATTGCTTCATACGTGCCATAATCATCCACTTTTGACCTTTGGAAGTGACTTGGTGTACTGATTTCGCTTTTCAACTGCCTTTTTTTCCCGTAATAATTGCTGTATCGATCATACAACCATAAGTAGTTTTTCTGGACTGAGGTTCTACAGTAATTTCAGATTTTTTTTGAAAAAATACAGTTCTAATGCAGTTCTTAATACAGTTCTTTCTGAAATGTCTTTTTGCATGCAATACATCAAGTGCAGTGATAGTTATGGTAACTATTTTCAAAAACAAGACCAAAACGAGCAATAAGATGAAATGATTGGGTAATCTGTTTGTAGTGATAGTGGTTGAGTAAGAACTGGTAATCAACATTCCAGAACAGTTCCCAGATTCCCTTGCATTAGTGCCATGGGATTTATCACATTCTGTTTGAATCACCGGAACAAATAGACAAGGCTTTTATTTCACACAAACTGACATTATTTCCATGAGCTTTGGCAATGTTTTTTCTAAGTAGCCCCAGATGGCCGCTTGATTAAGTGAATGCCTTGAATTTGTGTATTTCTGCATTCAAAGACTTAAAGCACTTCACACACAAATTGTCAGCTATTCCACCTGTGCACAGAGGGTCTGTATGTTTTAGACATGCACCCAATGCTGGCTAATCATTTCTTGACAGCTAGCTTAGACTGGCAAGGAAAAGGAACGTTTCTGTGCCTTCTGTGTTGTTTTTCACTTGTGTTTCTGCAAGCTGGATTACCATGCAGAGATGAATGCTTTCGGCTGTTAGAGATCACATCAAATTTTGTTGCAATTTTAGCTATATTCTATCAAGTACTGTAGTTATTTTGAGCTTCATTTTTCTCTCTCTTCAGACTGATCAGAGCAAATTTGTCGAGCCTGTATCTTCATTTTGAAGCTGCTTTACATGAGCTTTTGTCTTTTATCTTTACTCATGGCATTTCTGAGCAGGAGATGAGGGGCTTTCCTGATTTTGAATGTGACCTGAAATCTTGCTGATTTCTCTTAAACTGACAGTTAAGGTAGTCACTCTGTATACGCTGAATACGTTTTTCAATGTTCTTAGAAGAATTCAAGAATGCATCTGCTTTTTAGCAAATACAACAGTTAATCTGTGTTTACTTTTTTTATAACATAAATATTACTCAGGCCACAGACTAATGAGTTGCGTTTACTTATGTAAGAAATGTAGACGTTCTTAGTTAGCCAATGTAGCATTGTTTTGTATTCAATTATTTAAAATATGCTTATTACCTTTGAAAAATGGTGTAAGAGTTGTCTTGTCTGTATTAGCTGAAGAATTCATGTGCGAGCCTGGAAATTTGGCCATGTTCTAGCAATGGATGTCAAGAAAATATGAACAACAACTTTTGCAAAATAGAAAATTAACACATCGCTGAATTATTTCTGTTTTCAGAGAAACTAACCTGAAGTTTAAAATGTCATTAGAAGTTACAGACAAACTGCTGAAGAAAGAAAAGGATCTGGAATCTTTTGATGGTAAGTTTTTGTGTGCATTGCTGCCATCTGTAGCTTTTAAGTGTGTGGGTTCTCTTCTGCGCTTATGTGGTATAATTAAAATGGGACATGCCAGTCACTGGCTGGATCAGAATTTATTGCCCTTCCAGATTCGCCCTTGTGAAGGTGATGGTGAACTGCTGCAGCCCACAAACTATAAGTAGACCCACAATGCCATTTGGGAGAGAATTCCAGGATTTTAACCCAGCAACACTAAAGGGACGATGATTATATTTCCAAGTCAGGATGGTGAGTGGTTTAGAGGGGAACTTGCAGGAGATGTTATTCTCGTGTATCCGCTGCCCATGTCCTTCTAGATGGAAGTGGTCATGGGTTTGGAAAGTGCTGATTGAATTTCTGCAGTGCACTTTGAGATGGAAAACACTGCTATTATTAAGTGTCAGTGAGGAGCGTATCGATGTTTGTGGGTGTGGTGCCAATTAAGTAGGCTGCATTGTCCTGGAAGGTGTCAAGCTTCTTGAGTGTTGTTGGAGCTGCACTATCCAGGCAAGTGGGGAGTATTCCATCGCACTCCTGACTTGTGCCTTGTGGATGGTGGACGCACTTTGAGGAGTCAGAAGGTGAGTTACTTGCTGCAGTATTCCTAGCCTCTGACCTGCTCTTTACAACTGCACAGCACAAGAACAGATCCTTTGGCCCCTTGTAGCCACTGTATTTATATGGCTAGTCCAGTTCAATTTCTGGTCAATGATAACTCCCAGGATGTTGGGTTCCTGTCAAGAAATGCATTTGTTATCAATGCCCAGATTTACAGGCAAGAATAAAGGGACAGCACTTGCCATGTCTTATGCCTTTTTAAAAAATATTTGGTCATTGGACGTAGGCATTGGTGAATAGAAGCCAGTATTTATCACTCACCCCTAATTGCCCAGAGGGCAGTTAAAACAACCACACTGTTGAGAGTCTGGAGTCACCTGTAGATCAGACCAGGTAGGGATGGCAGATTTCCTCATTAAGGTTAATTAATGAAACAGGTAGGGTTTTTACAATAATCAACCATGGTTACGTGGTCACCAAGAGGATAGCCTTTTAATTCCAGAATCTTCCAGAATTCAAAATTCACCTTTTGCCGTGGAGAGATTCGAACTAGTGACCCCAAAACATTAGCCTGGTCCTCTGAATTACTAGCCCAATGACCTTGCCATTATGACTTTGCCTTCCCCCAGGCTTTTCATTTAGAATGTGTCACTACTTCAGATCTAATTTAGGGCAGTGGAAAGACAAGCAACAATAAATTTTGATATGCAGAAATTCAACCAGGAAACATTGGTTAGAATATTTAATTCATGTGCAGTAAGTGAGAGAAAGAAAGAAGTAAGGGACAAAGAAATGGCCCAGAAAACCAGTCAGTTCTATCAGGCAGCTACGAAATCTAAAAGGCATTAAACTGGATGGACCGCTGGCATAAATCTAGGCACTAGAAAATACAGTGGTGAACCCAATTTTGTCAGACACCTTTCCTGACAGCACCGAGTGCACCTAACTCTCCATGGATTGCAGCAGTTCAAGAAGAGGGCTCGCCACCACCTACTAGAGGGAAATTTGGGGATGATAGATAAATGCAAGCTTAGCCAACAATGCCACATCATGAGCTAACGTTTTTGGGGGGAGAAAAGGTCACCTTGACCTCAACAATTTGGCAGGAGTCACTATTGCTGCAAAATTACTATTACTAAATCCTTGTCTATCAACATTCTGGATGTTCCTGTTGACCAAAAACTGAAAGCAAAACAGATTTGGAGTTCTGAGGCTAGTAACTCGAGTGAGCTCCACATGTCTTTAGTGTGATGGAATGGAGAACTTGAGAAACTCAACATGTCCAAGACACAGCAGTCCACTTGATTGGCACTCCATTCGCAACCTTTAATTTGCACTCCCTCCATGACCAAGTCAAGGCGGCAGTAGGGTGTATCATCTACAACAACAACTCTCAATGTTTCTTCAACCGCACCTTCCTAACTTATGATCTGAATCACTTCAAAGACAGCAGATATGTGGAACGCCCTGCTCCACTTTTAAATTCCCCTCTAAGCCACACACGGTTCTAACTTGGTACGATATCACAGTTCTTTTTGCTGAACTCACTTCTCAACATTACTGTGGGTGTACTTACAGCAAATGCACTGTAGCAGTTCAAGAAGGTGACTTGCTATCTCTTCCTTTAGGACAATTAGCGATGGGCAGCAAATGGTGATCTTGCCAACAATCCCACATAACTTTAAATCTGTATTTTGTATTATTCTATTGGTGAAGCATTGAGTGTGGTTTATGCAATAGCAAAGCAACTTTAACAGCAGCTCCAAATTTTTCTGATTAATGGTAAGTCTGTGGTAAGTCTACTGTCAAATTTAACTTGTAGTAACTGAACGCTGAGAGTTTCACCCTGAACCTTACTGCAATATCTGTGTTAATGTGTATGAAACCATGTCTTGTTGTATCTCACAGGATGGATTTTTCAGACAGCCTTTGGAGATCAGCATAAGTTCGGGAAATAATGCCGCATGATGTTAATAATGTGCTTCTCTTTCACTTTGGCAGAAGTTGAGCTCTCAGCTCACCCATTCAGATGTGCCAAGTTTTTTTAACCCTGTTGATCACTACTTACCTTCTCTATATGAAACAAAAGTACTCCTCCTGAGCAGCTGTGCTTTCATGTGAATTTTTTTTTTTAATATTGCTGTATAAAAGGAGTAACTCTTTTAAAAAATCTTTCTCGATGATTTTTAGTCCTTCACTGAACTAAAGCAAATGTGTTTCATCAGGTTTAGTAGAATGTGAAGAGCCAAACAATCGGCTGGACAAATTTACCGGGACCTTGTTCTGGAGAAACCAGAGTTATCCTCTTGATGTGAACACAATCCTGCTGCGTGGCTGCACTGTCCGCAATACAGAGATTACGCATGGAATTGTCATATTTGCAGGTATTTAACGAATTTTATTTCATCACATCCTGTCTCATTACAGCCCGTATAATGATTTGAGAATCTTGGAATTGAATGAGAATTGAGATTACTCAACTTGTTCACAACAGGTCTGGATTTTTAAAACTGTCGCAATGAGTTGAGGATCATCAAATCATTCATGATCTTATTGAATGACAGAGCACACTTGATGGGCTGAATGGCCTACTCTTCTGTTCCTAAGTCTTAAAGTCTTGCAATGATATTCGGTGATATTCTGGGAAAGTTGAATAAAACATTTCAAAAATACCTGATTATTTGGCAATGCACCTAAAATCATATTGGAAAGTTTTAATGTCTTAAAAATGCAGTTGTGTGTGACATAGAATAACTGCTTTAACCTATTCCCTCCGTGTGCTCTAATACACAAGGAAAGCGCTGATTATTTTATCTGATCTTTAATTCTGTATAGTACCTTTACAGCATTTCAGATGGTAAAGTTGCTTTGATAGAATATGCCATTAGGATATTGACTCCTAACAATTACAATTTACAATTTACAATTAATCTGTTTTACAGGTGCTGACACCAAAATCATGAGGAATGGTGGAAAAACAAACTTCAAAAGAACCAAAATTGACCAACTCATGAATTACATAGTTTATCTGGTAAAAGAAAACCATGACCTGCAGTACAGTTACATAATTGTATTTTTAGGTTTTTTTCAATGTAATGAGTGATCCATTTGTGCAATTGTACTTCTTTCCAGATCTTTCTGTTCCTCATTCTTCTGTCAGCTGGTCTTGCTATTGGGCACACATTCTGGGAAAGTGAAATTGGCAATGCCACCCGATCCTGGTACCTTTATGATGGCGAAGATGATCCACCTTCCTACAGAGGTTTCATTGCCTTCTGGGGTTATATCATTGTTATGAACACTCTAGTCCCCATATCACTTTATGTAAGGTAAATATACCTCATTCTGTTCTCTTGTTTTGTGTGGCTCCATGAAAGTAATACATCCCGATAATACACCAAATTGAGTGCCTGAACTTCGTTGTTAAATTCTTGAAAGGAATGACAAAACCAGTATTTATTGCTTATTCGTAATTGGGTTTAATTAAGTGGCTTACTTGACCATTACAGTGGGCATATTCTTCTTATTAAAAACCAAAAGAACTGTGGATGTTGGAGATCAGAAACAAAAGTGGAAATTGCTGGAATAGCTCAACAAGTCTGGCAGTATCTGTGGAGAGAAATCAGAGTTAACATTTCGAGTCCAGTGACCCTTCCCTCAGAACTGATGGTAGATAGGAAAACGTTGTTCTTTTTTTAAATGCAGAAGATAGGATGGGGAGAGGGGAATAAGGAGTAAACGACAGATGAAGATAGAGCCCAAGGAGAGAAAAGCGCAGTTGGGCAGGCAAAGGAGTAGATAACGATTAGTCTGGGAAAATGAATAGCTACTAATGGGGACTATTAGTGGCTAAAAATGAGTGTGTAATAGCAGACTTGTGATAAAAAGACCTGGAGTGTGGGCTAAGGACATGGGAGAAGGTGCCTCAAGCCCTAACATTGTTAAACTCAACATTGAGTCCTGTAGGCTGCTGCGTTCCCAAGTGCAAAATCAGGTGCTGTTCTTCCAACTTGCACTAAGCTGCATTGGGGCACTGCAGCAAGCCTGAGACACAGATGTTGGTCAGGGAACACAGTTGCGTGTTGAAGTGGCAGGCAGCTAGAAGAAAAGGGTCTTTTTTGAGGACAGGACATTGGTTCACAGAACACCTATCTTCCCTGGTACTACAAAATTAGGATTGGGAGGGTAATGTCTGTATTATTGGCTTTTTAATACAAAGGCTTGGATGAATGATCTGCAAATGGAGTTCAAATTCCTCCATGTCTCCTCCTTTGCTGTCATTCCTAACTCTGCAGATCTCTAGGTTAGAAACATATCTTCCCTTCTGCTGACAACCTTCTATAATAAATCAGTGTATTCAGGAGAAAAGAAGTCAAACTTCTTGCATGTTACCGTGTTGAATTTATTGCATTTGAAGCAATAATAGGCTTGACCTCTTTCTTGCGCTCTTGATGATTGCATAAAGAGACAATTACCACAACAGAAACAAAAACCGAACTTGTTGGAGAAACTTAATACAATCTGAAAGAACTGTGGATGCTGCAAATCAGAAACAAAAACAGAAGTTGCTGGGATAGCTCAGAACCTGAGTTTTCAGGAAGGGTCGCTGGACCCGAAACGTTAACTCTGATTTCGCTTCATAGATGCTGCCAGACCTGAGCTTTCCCAGCAACTTCTGTTTTGGTGTTGGAGAAACTTAGCAGGTTTGGTAGAAAGCAGTTTCTCCCCACAGATGCTGCCAGACCTGCCGAGTTTCTCCAGCAATTTTTGTTTCCATTATATATCTCCAGTATCTGCAGTTCTTCGTTTTAATTATCATAACAGTCTTTGTAATCTCTCCCTTTAGTGTTGAAGTGATTCGCATGGGTCAAAGCTACTTCATTAACTGGGATCTCCAAATGTATTATGCTGAAAAGGACACTCCAGCCAAAGCACGCACAACAACACTGACTGAGCAGCTTGGACAGATAGAGTACATCTTCTCTGACAAGACAGGAACTCTTACACAGAATATCATGGCATTTAAGAAGTGTAGCATCGGTGGCACTACATATGGTATGTTTGCTTCCTTATGTTGAAAAACTATATCATAACCTGTTCATCTTGAATTTGCCTAAATATACCAGGGATTGTCTGACTGCACTTTGTAAACACAATTTCTACTATCTAGAAGAGCAGCAGATGTATGGGAACATTGCCACCGACAAGTATCGCCCTAATTCACAAAGCATCCTGATTTGGAAATGTGTTATTGTTTCTTCATCAGAGCGTCAAAATCCTGGAGCTCCCCACATGAAAAACACATCATATTTACCCACACCACATTAACTGCAGTGGTTCAAGAACAGTTACTGTGTCATCTTCTCAAGAGCAAGTAGCAGTGGATGGCAGAGCAGGCATGACAGACCAAAACGGCATAACCCTACTATTAACTTATACGTTGACAATAAATGCTGGAGTTGTCAGCATTGCCCATAATTTTGTTTAAAATGTTGAACATTTCTTGGGCAAATATTACATTTATATTGCAGAATAGCTACTGGAGATGGACATAACATATTTTTAGTGTTGTTATATGCATGAAGTCACTCCACTTCCTTGAATTCATTTCTTAACAGAAATCTGCTCTGTCAATTTGCCATCCATGAAAGGAAGGTGAAAATTACCCTCAGTGATGTCTTGAAACCACTCTGCACTGAGATCAGTCCTATCCCTTGACTCCTTGCAACAGAGGCGAACATAAGCTTAGATTTGAGCTCGATGCATATTGGGCTCTGAAAACTTGGCTGTCTGCAGCCTTCGTCCTACCGCTATAACTTGTTCACTGCCTAGTTGACTCATTGCTGATGAGTGAAGGAAAAAATAACTCAAATGACAGACTAACGACTTAGGCTTTGCATATATCTGTAACATGTAAGTAAGTAATTTTATTAAATTAATTTGTGGGAAGTAGACATTGCTGACTGGGCAAGCATTTGTTGCCTAGCTTGAGTTGCCCTTGAGAAGGTAGTAGTGAGAAGCCTTCTTGAACGACTGTAGCCCGTTTGGTGTAGGTAAGCCCATGATGCCCTTGAGGAGTACATTCAAGGACTTTGTTCCTTCGGCACCACTGAGTCAGTGACACAATTCCAAGCCAGGATGATGGGTGGCTTGTCAGGGAACTTGAAGGTGACAGTGTTCCCATGTATCTGCTTTCCTTGTCTTTCTGGATTGTCATGGTTATGAGTTTCAAAGGTGCTGTCTAAGAATCTTTGGTGACTTTCTGCCGTGCATCTTATAGGTGTTATACATTCTTGCTTAAGTGCCATGTAGACAGTACATGCTGCTGCGCATTGGCAGTAGCGGGGGTAAATGTTTTTGGATGTTGTGCCAATCATGTGGTCTGCTTTGTCCTGAATGGTTTCAAGCTTCTTGAGTAGTGTTGAAGTTGCACTCATTGCAAGTGGGGAGTATTCCATCACCTTCCTGACTTGTGTCTTGTACGTGGTGGACATGCTATGGGGAGTCAGGAGGTGGGTTACTTGCTGCAGGCATCCTAGCCTCTGACCTGTTTCTGGTGACACCGGTATTTATATGGCTAGTCTGATTCAAGTATGATATTTGTCAATGTTCATACTCCACACAAATCCCTTCCCAACTCTTTCCCAACCTGGCAGCATTTCTGTCAATTGCAACCTTCCTGTGTTTTTTTTAAAATCCTTTATAAGACATGGCAATACAGACAAAACCAACATTTATTGCCTGTCCCTGATTGTCCTTGAGAAGTTGATGAGCCATGTTTTGAAGCGCTATTTGATTGAAATCTGCTGTATTTTGGTAAAGTGGATTGGCTTGCACGACCACTTCAGATGGAAAAACCCACACAGCTACAGATCTGAAGTCACACTTGGGCCAGACTAGCTAAGATTGGCAATTTTTTTTCTGTAAAAGATATTCCAGAACCTTATGGTTTTTCACAGCAATCAGCAATGGTTTCATGGCCACTGAGCTGTGACAAGTTTTCAATTTCAGGTTTATTCATCAGCATGGCCACCTTTTTGTGGAGCCACAGGAGACAGGGGAGATTTTTAATGAATATTTTGCCTCTGTGTTTACTGAGGAGAGAATCATGGATACTAAGGAAATAAGAGAAATAAGTGGGGATGTTTTGGACCACATTCACATTATCAGAGAGGAGGTGTTTGCAGCCTTAAAGCTCATTAGGTTGGATAAATCCCCTGGACCTGATCAAGTCCATCCTCAGACATTGTGGGAGGCTAGGGAAGAAATTGCAGAGGCCCTTGCAAAGATTTTTGCTTCAGCTTTAGCCACTGATGTAGTTCTGAAGACTGAAAGGTAACTAATGTTGTTGCATAGTTTAAGAAAGGTAGCAAAGACAAGCCATGGAACTACAGGCCAGTGAACCTGACACCAATGGTAGGCAAGTTATTGGAGCGGATACTGAGGGACAGGATCAACCAACATTTGGATAGTCAAGGTATGATTAGAGATAGTCAGCATGGATTTGTGCACAAAAAGCCATGTTTGACAAATCTTTGAGTTTTTCAAAGAGGTAATCAAGAGGATGGATGAGGCTAGAACAGTGGATGTCATCTATATGGACTTTAGTAAGGCCTTTGACAAGGTTCTGCATGGCAAGCTAGTCATGAATGTTGGTTTGCATGGGATCGAGGGAGAGCTAGCTAATTGAATTCAAAATTGGCTCAATGGTGGGAAGCAGAGGGTGACGTTTGAAGGTTGTTTCACAGACTGGAGGCCTGTGACTAGTGGTGTGCCACAGGGGTCGGTGCTGGGACCTTTGTTATTTGTCATTTACATAAATAATCTGGATGTGAATGTGCAAGGCATGATTAGTAAGTTTGCAGATGATACAATTTATTAGGAGGTATCGTTGATAGTGAGGAAGGTTATCAAAAATTACAGAGGATCTTGATCAGATGGGGAAGTGGGCTGAGGATTGGCAAATGCAATTCAGTACAGATAAGTGTGAGGCGTTACACTTTGGAAAGTCAAATCAAGGTAGGACTCATACAGTAGAAGGTAAAGTCCTGAGGAGTGTTGTGGAAGAAGGGGACCTAGAAGTACAAGTACATAGTTTGTTGAAAGCGGCATGACAAGTAGACAGGATGGTGAAGAAGGCATTTGGCATGCTGGCCTTCATTGGTCAAGGCATTGAGTTAGAATGTTATGTTACAGTTGTATAAGTCATTGGTGAGGCCGCACTTGGAGTATTGTATACAGTTTTGGTCACCCTGTTATAGGAAAGACATAGTTAAACTGGAAAGTGTGCAAGGATTTTGCCAGGACTAGTAGGCCTGAGTTATAGGGAGAGGTTGGCCAAGACAGGACTTTATTCCTTAGAATGTAGGAGAATGGGGGTGTGACCTTTATTGAGGTGTATAAAGTCATGAGGGGCATAGACAGGATGAATGCATATAGTCTTTTTCCCAGGGATGAGGAATTGAAAACTAGAGGGCATAGGTTTAAGGTGAGTGGGGAAAGATTTAAGAAGCACCTGAGGGGCAACTTCTTCATGCAGAGAATGGTGAGCATTTGGAATGGGTTGCCAGAGAAAGTGGTTGAGGCAGGTACAATAGCAATATTTAAAAATCATTTGGATAGATACATGGATGAGAAGGGTTCAGAACGCTATGGATCAAATGCAGGCAATTGGAACTAGCTGAGTGGGCAGCATGGACCAGTTTGGGCCGGGGGGCCTGTTTCCATGCTGTAATACTCTGAGTCTATGTTTCTAACTGAATGTCTGTTTGTTAAATGATTTTAAATTCCACTGGTTGATGCAAACTGAACCACTCTGATTCTGGCAGAATCAGAGCCAGTAACCAATAACATTGTGCAGACTGCCACTGACTTTCAGGTTCAAAGTGGTCCTAAATATTATTTTCTGTTTCTTCTTCAGGTGAGTTGTGTAATGCTGCGGGAGACAGGACAGACCGAGTAGAGGTAAAACTAATTGTTTCATAATGTTGATAAATAAATCACTCGAAGGTGAAATTGCTGAAATCATGCTGCAAACACTTGAAGCATACTTTGTATTCTTCATTGAAACTGGTTCTCAGTTTTTGTGATGATATCCATTGCACAGGATATTTACAGAACAGCAGTAATGCCACACCCAAAATGTGTTGCTGAAACCTTTAACAATTGATGAACTTGGTGAGATATTTCTGTCGCTTTCTTTCTGCAGCATTAAAGCTATTTTCATTAGGTTAATAACTTTACTATAAATATTTGTAAGTAAATCTATTTAATAAGTAAATATCCTGATGAGGACAAGAGGACAATATTTTGATAGTGTGTCTCTTTTTCAGAAACTCTCAAATAGCATGTACTTGAATTTCCAACTTGAAAAAGACCCCAAGTTGAGAGCAGCCCAATCATCTTCACTCTGCTTAAAAAGTGCAATGCATTTTAGGATAGATTCATTCAAGAATGACTCTGAAAGACTGGGACAGAGAGGAATTACACTAACAATCGCTTTAGCAGCATCAGTCAGGCTCACCTTGTATGTACTGGAAGCTAATATAGGTACACAGGCCCTGATTTTTGCAGACAGAAAGCACCTATATACACACTGAACCTGTTTAAACTCAACAAAAGAGTTTGCTGGTTAATTTCTCAGGGCAATGCCAACTGTTAACTATCAATCAGCATTAATGGTGCATTCACCATGGCAATGTTTCCACCAATCAGTGTCTGCTTGACAACCAATCAGCGCTCTGCTGTCATGCTGTAAAACTACTGGCTTTCCTCTTGAATTCGTATTCTTGCAAAATATTCTGAGTGCAAAATGAAAACCTTGGAGAAAATGTGTTTTTTTTTCTTTCAGCATTAAAAAGCAATAAAGACTAATCATTAAATTCCTTCATCTCTAAATCAAACAAATAGAATACGGTTTCCTCTGTTGAAAGTTGAATTATTTAATATTACTAAATTACGATATTTATAAATGAAATAACTTTCAAATTTGATAAATGAAAAACTGCATTTTCCACTTTCTTTGGGCTTGCTGACTCTATGATTCACTGACACTCCCATACACTGCTTCACTCTCCTGAGGCTTTGTTGTTCACAAGGCTCATAAAGTGGGCCTGAGACAGGAAGAGCCACTTGCAGTTGTAGAGAGAATGCTGGAGAGGCACTGGGAGCATGCATCAACAAGAGGAGGTCAGCAGGAGAGCCCAAGAGCAGAAGAATCGTTGGTGTTACGATCCCAGTGGAGACCATGATATTGCTATGGCCCCAGTTTTTGTTGTAATCTGGTTTGACAGACAAGAACTTTTGGAAGAATAGAATGTGCACAAGGTCCAAGTGTAAGAAAATAAGTGGCAGGAACAATCAAAGAATTCCTATAATGTGGAAACAGGCCATTCAGCCCATCGAGTCCACACCGACCCTCTGAAGAGCATCCCACCCATTACGCTAACCCTATGATCCTGCACTTCCCATAATCCACCTTGCCTGTTTATCCCTGGGCACTGTGGGCAATTTAGCACGGGTCAGCTGAGACGTCGTTTCTCCCTTGTGGGAGAGTCCATGCCCAGAGGGCAGAATTTCAGTGTAAGGGATTGTATGTTTAAGACAGTGGAGGAATTTCTTCTCTGAGGGTAGTGAATCTGTGGAATTCCTTAGCACAAAGGGCTATAGGAGCTGGATTGATAAGTGTAATCAAGGCTGAGATAGACAAATTTTTAATTGGCAATGGAATCAAGTGCTATGGGTAAAAGGCAGGTAAATGGAATTGAGGATTATCAGATCAGCCATGACCTCATTGAATTGCAGTTTGGGTTTGATGGGCTGAATAGCCTACTTCTGCTCCTATATCTTATGTTCAGGGAAGTTGGGATAGTTGCTCTAAAGTGGCTCCATCAGGTCTTGAGACTCTACGTAAGAACTGGCCTGAAAGAATGTTACATGAACAGTCTGAGTGGTAAACCTGACAATGGGCCCTATTAACTGACCAATATTAACATGAACTGAGTTCAAAAGAGAGCAACTTAAAAAGAAAACCTGAATATCCTATGGCATTTAAGAACTGAATTAACTTGCATTTCTTGTTTTCTTTAATGTAAATGGGTTCATACAGTTTATACTGAACTGGTTCAGATATTGCAATCACTTGGCTATCTTTCAGACCTCAGTCACATTTCCATTTTCATGCTTTGTTTAATGCATGTTTTCTTCTGGTGGTTATTTGTAGCTAGAACAAAGAGGTGATTATTCAGAGAGTTACTGGAGTGGGATAAAATGATCTGTTTTCCTTTGAGAAGCAGATTTTTCTGTTTGTCAATAATAAGGGTATTGGCAGACATGAAAAATATTAACATAATCAACATTGATATCAAAAGGGAAACCTTTTTCTTGGGTAACCTTCATGAATATTTTCAGGAAAAAACACCAAATACAGCATGACAATGTGGGTAGATGGGCTTCACCTGAATTTCCCAAAGGCTTTTCATAATGTGCCTCATAATAGACTCATGTACAAGGTCAAAGAATGTGGAGTCACGACAACTGGCAGAGTTGACAGAATGCAAGGAGTGGGAGTAAGGAAAAGTTATTCATACAAGCAGAAGGTGGGAAGTGGTGGACCACAAGTCAGTACTGGCACCACTGTTCTTCATAATTTATGTTGTCAGTAGAGGCTATGGTACCAATCTCTTGAAGAAAGGTGGCTGAGGGATCATTTTAATGGTCTGTAAAATTATGAAACAATTAGATCAAGCGGATACAGAAAGCATATTTCGTTTTATTGAGAAGAGCATAACTTAAGACTTCCAATCAAGATAGTCACCAAGAAATTCAAAAAGATATCCAGAAGAAATGTCTCTACTCAAAGACTGGTGAGAATAAGGAACTCACCACCACAGGGCGTGGTTGAAATGAATAATATTGACATGTTTTAAGGAGAAGTTGGACAAGAGTTTTAGGCAAACAAAATGGTTAGGATGGTATTATTTATGTGTGGAATGGGCCAAATAGCCTGGCTGTGTTACATTTATCCTTTAATGTTTCTTTAATATGAATGCATAATACCCAAGTTCTATTTTTCCTCTGTTTCTTTCGGCCTCTTTATCAGTTTTTTTTTGTCTTGTCGGACAGTTTGTCCAACGTGCAACCCTGATGAACTGTAACTTTCACTAGTTAAAGATTGCACTGACCAAAAATGTTGTATACAGAGTTTTTTTTTTCATTGCTACATTCACCTGACAAATAACTTGTGTTTTGTAGCTTGTTGACTTCAGCTGGAACAGCTATGCTGATGGGAACCTCAAATTTTATGACCATTACCTACCTCAACTTATTCGCTCAGGAAAAGATCCTGCAACACGGGAATTTTTTAAAATTCTTGCACTCTGTCATACTGTGATGGTGGAAGATAATAGTGGTAAGTAAAGTGACATTTGCCATTTTAAACAGTCTTATGAAGGTTAGTTTGTTACCAACACTAAGAAATACACAGGATAATTTAAGATTTAGTGTTTTTTTTGAACTCATGGTACATGGATATTGCTGAGTGGCCAGCATTTATTGCTCATCCCTATTTGCCCTTGAGAAGGTGGTGGTGAGCTGCCTGCTTGAACCGTTGCAGCCCACATGCAGTAGGTAGACCCACGATGACACTGGGGAGGAAATTCCAGGATTTTGACCCAGTGATACTGATGGAAAGGTGATATATTTTCAAGTCAGGATGGTGAGTGGCTTGGAGGGGAACTTGCAGGTGGTGGTGTTGCCATGTTATCAAGCTTCTTGAGTGCTGTTGGAGTTGCCCTCATCCAGGTAAGTGGGAACTCTTCCATCACACTCCTGACTTGTACCTTGTAGATGACGGACAGGATTTGGGTGTCGGGAGGTGAGGTAAATCACTGCAGTATTCCTAGCCTCTGACCTGTTCTTATACATACTGCATTTATATGGAGGAAAACAGTAGGTCAGGTAGCATCATAGGAGGAGGAAAGTTGACATTTCAACCACTTTTGAAGGTGAGTCATACTGGATACAAAACATTATAATTGTTTCTCTCTCTACAGATGCTGCCAGATCTGCTGAGTTTCCCAAGCGTTCTGTGTTTCCATTCTTAACTGCACTCTTCAATGTAACAACTTCTCCTAATTTAAACCACTTAGCCAATCAAAGGAGTATGGAAGGAATGCCCCACCAGTTGCCTCCCTATTTCCCTGTGCCATTGCACTTCAGCTCTGATAGGAGAAACCAGTTGAGGGCGCTCTCTCGTGTGTTGGTTATTATCTGCTACCACTGCTGCTGCCCTTCTCATGCAGGTCCACTCTTCTTATTATGAAACTGCTGCCGATTGCCCTACATGCTGTTTGTGAAGCTGTGGTCCAAGCTTTGTCAGCAATAGCCTATTGGGATTGTCATTGAACAAGTTATCCAGAGACCCAGATAATGTTTTGGGGACATGGGTTCGAATCATGGTGGCATTTGAACCCAGTAAAATTCTGGAATTAAAAATCTAATGATGGCTATGAAACCATTGTTGTAATAACCTATCTGGCTCACCAATATCATTTAGGGGAGAAAAACTGCCATCCTTACCTGGTCTGGACTGTGGGTGAATTCAGCCCCACAGAAATAAAATTGACTTTTTTTTAATCACCCTCTGAAATGGCCGAGGAACCCATTTAGTTGATCAACACTTCCCCTGTTTTGACTTGACAGAGTAAGTCGTAGCCATTCTCTGGTTCATTTCTTATTTTCTTTATACATTCACAAGTTGTGAGTGCTGCAGGCAAGGCCAGCATTTGTTACTCATCTGTAATTTCCCTTGAACTGTGCACCTTCCTAGGCAGTGTTTTAACCTATCATGGTCAATCTGACTGGTGAAAAGTTTGAACAATACTTAGCAGTTAATTGTCAGTCCTCACTCACTGATGTATTTTCCATAACGATGCCTCAACCAATCAGTGTCAACTTGCCAACCAATCAACACTCCTCACATACTGTATGAATGTTGTTTTGCTTTTAAATTGGTGTTTCTTGTGAACTATCCTAACGAGTACAAGATGAAAAGCTTTAATGAAATGTTTTTTTTTTGCAGCAATACTTTCCGAAATGTTCAGTTGTTCTAATCTGTTAGAATGGTGAGATTAATTAAAAAAAACCTTGCAAAAGCATATGTCTCCATTATAAGGAAACAAATTGGCATGGGGATCTATTTTGCTTTTGATTAGCTTTCTGAAAGTGACTGAAGCAAGGATGACCGTTTTGACAAGCCTGAGCTTACTTTGATCTGCATCATTGAGAATTGGCTTTGAAGTTTGGATTTGCAAAAGTTGTACTGTAATTACGCCACATTTTCTTTTTAAATCTGTGACAGGACAAATTGTATATCAAGCAGCCTCTCCAGATGAAGGAGCCCTCGTTACTGCAGCCAGGAATTTTGGGTTTGTCTTTCTTTCACGTACTCAAAATGCCATCACAATAAGTGAACTTGACATAACAAGGACCTATCAAGTGCTTGCCATTTTAGACTTCAACAGTGACCGGAAACGAATGTCCATCATTTGTAAGTTAAAATATTTGCCGCTTTTGAACTATGCAGTCTATTTATCACTGTTCTTGATTTGAAAACTGTTGAGCAATGAACTTGGTAAATTTCATAATTGCTTGGTAGTACAGAACTTGACATGGCTAAAAGGACACCTGAAACTCATGCATTTCTTCTTCGACTCATCAGACCTAGGACACAAGAAAAAATTTGAACAAAGGGACACCATTTAATACATACGTTGTATACAGTATCATTTTCAGATGCTGCATACAATTGTGTCCATTGTTCTGATCAGTGTAAGAAGAAAGACATCAACTTCATGCTTTGTTTTAACAATGTTTAAACACTTCCCGTATATCACCAGAATATACCTACTTTTGTCTCAGCAGTGGTATCCATACCCGCCACTGCTTGTAGCTTACACTGCACAAAAGTGGAGGGATCCCATAAACTGATGCCTGATGAAATGCCTCTCCACTTCCAAACTTGCCACAGGGGTGCATGAAATGCCACCCGCTACTTCTCCTGTGTAACAATTGAAAACCATTTGTAAAGAAATATTTGTAGAATTTAATGAGCTGAGCAATGAGTGGGTGCAGTGTTTAGTATCCCTGCGTCAGAGCCAAAAAATCTGGTTTCAAGTCCCAATGCAGACTTGATAGCTAAGGAAGGTGCATTCATAACATGACCATTTAGGTTGTGTATGACCTTCTAAGTCTTTCGAGCATATGCCTACTCAGAAGATAGCAGTAGCTTACCGTGAGGGTCCATGGTCACTAATTCAGTGCCATTTTTAGGTATGGTACCTCAGGAGGTGGGGGGACCAAGAGCAAGAGAGAGATTACTGAAGTAATCTACTAATCAGAAACATTGAAATCCTTCAACAGGAGATTTTCAGGGTCATGTACTTTATTTTTGCTCTTAGCTTTTCAAATTAGACTAATAGATCTGTTGTAGTACTATTCCCAGAGAGTCTGGTGTTCTAAACTGTGACATCTGAAATGTAACTGGAAGGAAATCTGAAGCTTCAATCTGAATTAAGAACAAACAAAAGAACAAAAGAAAAGTACAGCACAGGAACAGGCCTTTCGGCCCTTCAAGCCTGTGCTGACCATCATGCCCTGACTAAACTAAAACAAAAACCTTCTGCCCTTACTCAGTCTGTACCCCTCTATTCCCTCCCTCTTCATGTAACCATCCAGATGCCTCTTAAATGTCACCAACGTGTTTGCTTCTACCACCCGCTTCTGGTAGTGCATTCCAGACTTCTACCACTCTGTGTTTAAAAACTTCCCTCGCACATCCACCTTAAATTTACCCCCTCTCACCCTGAATCTGTGCCCCCTTGTAATTGAAACTTCAACCCTGGGAAAAAGCCTCTGACTATCCACCCTGTCTATGCCTTTCATAATTTTCAGACCTCTATCAGGTCTCCTCTCAGCCGCCGTCTTTCCAGTGAAAACAATCCTAGTCTTTTTAACCTTTCCTCATAGCCAATGCCCTTGACACCGGGCCACATCCTGGTGAACCTTCTCTGCACCCTCTCCAAAGCTTCCACATCCTTCTGGTCATGTAGTGACCAAAACTGCACACAATACTCCAAATGCGGCCTAACAAGGGTTTTATATAGCTGCAACATGGTTTGCCAACTCTTATATTCCATGCCCTGGCCGATGAAGGCAAGCATGCCATATGCCTTCTTAATCACTTTGGCCACCTGAGTTGCCACTTCTAGGGAACTGTGGACCTGCACTCCCAGATCCATCTGTATGTTAATGTTCCTAAGGGTTCCACCATTTACAATATGATTCACACCTAAATTTGACCCTCCAAAATGCATCACCTCACATTTGTCTGGATTAAACTCCATCTGCCATTTCTGTGCCCAAGTCGCCAATCTATCTATATCCTCTTGCATCCTTTCACAATCGTCGGCACTATCAGCAACTCCATCAACCTTCATGTATCTGCAAACTTATTAATCAGACTACTCACGTTTTCTTTTAAGTGCATACTTTGTGTAAGCATTTTAAAATTCTACTGGCAGGACAGCCGTTTTGCTCTTTGTGATCTAGAGGATGCACATTGTTTTATAGCAAGGGAATGGTTATCTACAAAATAAGGTTAGGATAAGTGTTGCAAGAAGTAAATGCAGCGTTTGCAAGAAGTGAGCTCTGCATTCAGTACTTTAAATCTTTCAAGATGGAGAGAAAAAGATGAGATATCTAACTCCTTGTTAAAGTAGGAAGTTTAAGTGGAGCATCATATTCCTTGTCGTACACAGAATTTGATTACATTATGTGGAATTGATTGAAAAACAGGATAATAAATTGATACTTTGTCCTTTTAAGCAAACTAAAAGTTAACAATTACAAATTGCTACAATCATTTTCATGTGTTTACAGTGAGGACACCAGAGGGTCAAATCAAACTCTATTGTAAAGGTGCTGATGTTGTGATATATGAGAGATTAGATCCCAACAGTCTTAATCATGAGGCCACTGAAGAAGCTTTAACGGTAAGACAGAAACTCAAGTCATTTTGTGTTTTGCATGTTGTCATAAATTGAGCACTGACATTTTCCCCCATCCTGATCAACTGTTAAAAGCCTGAAATTCCAAGGTTATCCAAATAATTTTGGAAAATGCCTTGTTTTTTCCTTCTGTTGTGCAGGAGTTGCATGGAAAGGATCTATAAATAATGTATTTTGCAGCATTGTCTTTCATTTGTTATCTTGCAGTCGCACGTGGAGCTGTTAGAATGAAGAAGAATGCGTGTTTATTACTTAGTTTTTATTCGTGGGATGTGGGCTAGAACAGTATTTATTGTCCATCCCTAATTGCCCAGAGTTAAAAGTCAGCCATATTGTTGTGGGCCTGGAGTCACACGTAGGCCAGACCAGGTAAGGATGGCAGATTTCCTCCCCTAAAGGACATTAGTGAACTGGATGGGTTTTTCAGCAATTAGTATGGTTATCATCAGATTGGCTTTTTATTCCAGATTTTTATAGAATTAAAATTTCACTATCTGCTATGGTGGGATTTGAACTCATGTCTTCAGTGTATTAGTCCAGAGTTCTGGTTTACCAGTAATACAAGAAGTACAAGAAAGAAGTTTACTTTTCCCAATTTTCTTCCCACCAGAATGCAATGGCTTCAATTAAGGCACAGTTCACGTGGATTAGCAGTGTTTGTCAGCTAACAATTCAGACAAGAGGGGTCAAGTTACAATTCATCACATCCAAGCTAGATACAACCCTCATCTGACATCCTCGACTCGTAGGGCCTGTTGCCATGCTACCTGACTCTTTGACCCAACTCATCCATGCGACCAAGTTTCCAAAACTGAACTAGTACTATTTGCCTGCATTTGGTCCCTATCCTTCTAAACCTTTCCTATTCACGTGCCTGTCCAAATGTCTTTTAAATGTTGTAACTGTACTCGCTTCTAAAACTTCCTGGGGTGATTGAGGTACTCCAACTGAAGGCATGACGGAGCATACAAATTTCAGGCCTTCCTTAGTTATTTTCTCAAGTTAATGTTGCTATCTTCTGCTTTGAGACAGCCCTCTGTATCAGTGTCACTACTCCAAGTCTTAGACATACAATAGCATAAAACAAGGGATATAATAATAAAAAGGTTCTGCTCGGTGACTTGGATATCATTATCTTTCCACATGCATTATCTGGAAAGCAAGTTGATAAACACCCAGTTCATGTAAGAAGCCCCTTCATTATACAGTGTATGTAAACCACACTCAGCAAAACCTCACCAATGGTACTCACATACCTCTTAATAAACAATCAAACCATGCTGGACTGATCCATTACATGGGCTGAAGAAAATTCTTCCTTGGATATCCATTTTTCCCTACAACTTGACCAGCTTTAGGATGAAGACAAATCATGAATAATGTAATTAAATGAAGAGCTATGGATGCTGGAAATCTGAAACAAAAAAATTACGGAAAAACTCATCAGGTCTGGAAGCATCTGTGGAGGCAAAGCAGTGTTAATATTGAGCCCAGTGACCCTTCTTCAGAATAGACATCATTTAATGTTTTCCATGTGCAATGGTTTGTGGCAGAGTAAAGGACCAGAGGAGACAATCTCCAAATAAATGGTCACCCATTTAAGGCAGAGATGAGGAGGAATTTCTTCCTCATATGGGCACAAATCTGTGGAATTATTTACCACAGAGGCCAGTGAGGTTGAGTCATTAAGTATATTCAAGGCTGAGACAGACAGATTTTTAAACCAGTAAGGCTTATGGGGAAAAGGCAAAAGTGGAGTTCAAGATAATCAGATGGTACGCGATCTCATTGTATGGTGGGGAAGACCTGATGGGCCAATTGACTTATATTTGTTCCTAAGACTTGTGGTAAGTACAGACACAATCTCTTGATGGGGGACTTCCCACACTTATCACTAAATGCATCTCAGTGATACCACTACTGACTAAGCTGGCAGAGTCCTTAATAATGTAATGGCTACTAGACTGGCCTGTGGCAGGTGGTGAGGAGCTCAAGAAGAAGGAGAAATGTAATCCAGAACCAGAGGATACAGTCTAATGATCTGGGGTAGACCACTTAGGATAACAGTGATGAGCCTATGGATTTCTCTGCCACAGTAAGCAGTTGGATCTGAAACATTGAATGTTTTAGGTAATGAGTTAGATATAGTTCTTGGGGCTGAATGGATCAAAAGGTATAGGGATAAAGTGGGACCACGGCAGGGAGTTGGATGATCGGCCGTGATCGTTCTGAATTGTGGAGCAGGTCTGAAGGACTGAATGGCCTACGCCCACTCATATTTTACATGTTTCCAACTCCTCAATATCATCGTAACTACTCTTCTCGTAGCATATGTATCCTGTGTCCATTTGTAAGAGTAACTTACTAAATGGGACTTAAGGGGCAACTTTTTCAAAGAGGGTGGTGCATGTATGGAATGAGCTGCCAGAGGAAGTGATGGAGACTGGTACAAATGCAACATTCAAAAGGCATCTGGATAGGTATATGAATAGGAAGGATTTAGAGGGATATGGGCCAAATGGGGTATTTGCCAAGAGGGATATCTGGTCAATGTGGATATGTTGGACCGAAGAATCTGTTTCCATGCTATACATCTCTCTGACTCGAAACAAAATTACTCTTTCATGTCATGAATACTGTGAAGGGCATTGGTCTGAAAGAAATGGGTTTTGCCACAGCCAGCAATACATTCATGGCCACTATTGGACTATCTTTTAATGCTAGATTTAATAACCAAATTCAAATTTCACCACCTGCCATGGTGCAATTCAAAACCTAGTTCCCAGAACTTTAGCCTGAGTCTATAGATTGCCATACCAGTGATAAAACCATTACCACCTCCTCGATTGATTTATTTCATGAACTAACAGGAAAACATGAAGGAGGAAATTAAATCCATACGACAACACCCATTATAAGAAAGTGTGCAACCAAGAAACAAAGAAAAGGCTGGTAAACGAAATGAAGATTCATGCAATAGGTCAGTGTCATCTTAGATACAAAATTAGCTCCAGAATATAAAATGGTTGAGACTGTGATGTAGTGGTAATGTCACTGGTCAAGTAATCCAGAGCCAGGATAACCGCACAATGGCAGATAGTGAAATTTGAAATCAATTTTTAAATAAGAAATTAAAAGCTAACCCAGTGGCAACTATGTAACAGTGGTCAAACCAGCTAGTTCATTCATGGCCTTCAGGGAAGGAAACCTGCCATCCTTACCTGGTCCAGCCTACATATAACTCCAGATCTGCAGCAATGTGACTCTTTATGTTCACAAGATGTGGTGGCAGTCATATGCTGTTAGGAATGAGCTGCCTTTGATGTCCTCAAAACAGGTTCTGGGCACCATGAAGTTTTCCTCTATAAGATTAGAAGTGGGCGGTTCACTGAAGATTGCACAATGTTCAGCACCACTCATGACTCCTCAAATATGAAGTAGTCCACATCCAAATGCAGTACAGCCTGGACAAAATCAATGCTTGTGCCTCACAAGTGCCAGCCAATGATGAACTTCAACGAGAAAATCTAACCATCACTCCTTGATTTTCATTACAATCACTGAATCCCCCAATATCAACGGTCTGGGGGCTATCATTGACCAAAAGATAATCTGGACCAGCCATTAATATACTGTGGCTACAAGGGCAGGTCAGAGGCTGGAAATCTGGTACTGAATCCCCAAAGCCTGTCCATAAACTACCAAGCACGAGTTAGGAGTGTGATGGAACACTCGCTACATTCCTGCATGAGTGCAACTTTAACATCACTCAAGAAGCTTGACGCCATCCAGGAGAAAACAGTCCACTTGATCAACATCCCAACAAATACCTTCAACACTCACTCCCTTCGACACGGTGTACTATTTACAACGGTCAGTGCGGTAACTCACTGAGACTGCTTTGACAGCTTCCATATCTGTCACCTGTCGCAGCTCGAAGGACAAAGGCAGCAGGTACACAGTACACAACTAGCTGCACATTCCCATCCAAGCCACGTCATTCAGACTTGGAACTGTATCGCCATTCTTTCAGTGTTGCTAGATCAAAATTGTGGAACTCCTTCCCTAACAACACTGTGAATATCAGTTGGCACAGCTATCAATTCATGTCCTCCCCAGTCAAATGATTGCAGGCTCTGAGGAGAGGTGATAATCTACTGATATTATCACTAGACTATTAATCCAGAGACCTAGGTAATGTCCTGGGGATCAGGGTTTGAATCCCGCCATGGCAGATGGTAGAATTTGAATTTTTAAAAAAACTCGAGTTAAGAGTCCAACGATGACCATGAATCCATCGTTGATTGTTGAAAAAACCCGTCGGGTTCACTAATGCCCTTTAGGGAAGGAAACTGGTCTGGTCTACATGTGACTCCAGACCCACAGAATTGTCTTTGATTCCTAACTGTCCTCTGGGATGGGCAATAAATGCTAGTCAGTGTTGCTCTCATCCCGTGAATGAATAAAAAAAAACCTACCCATTGGTACTGTCCAATTTCAGGTCAGAATGCCTTCTCAGAGTATCTGAAGAGAAACACTAAACCTTCTACGAACCCAACTTGTTAGCAATAGGTTCAATAACAGTTCCTTGATGCTTCAGATGAAGTTAGAAGGCGGTGCCCAGTGATCATGTCATTGGAGTCCTAATCCAGCTTCTGCCATTTGGATAAGGTGAACAATTAGTGGGTTAAAGCAATCTTTTAGTCTTGTGACCAGGCAGCCATGGGAAAGGGCAATCTCACTCCTGTAAACTTGGATGGACACATTAGTTGCGGAGGTTTGCAAATGTTCTTGCCCTTCTTGTTACACCTGAAGATGCAGCACTGGAGTTTAAAGTAAAACAGTACGAGCAAAAATGAATGTATATCTTTTTGTTTTACAGGCATTTGCAGATGAAACACTCAGAACTTTGTGTCTAGCATACAAAGATATTAGTGAAGCAGAGTTTGCAGTGTGGAATAAAAGATTTCAAGCAGCCAGTGTTTCCACAAACAACCGTGATGAAGCACTTAGCAGAGTCTATGAAGAAATTGAAACAAATTTGTTGGTACGTGTAGTTTATTTTCACAAAAATCATTTTGTTTATCTATTTGACACTCTTTGATCTGTCATGGTTTAATTGTTCTGCCTTTCAAATTCACTATTCTGTCTGTTATAGTGTGTTTCATAATATAACAGTCCAGTTTTGCTGCCTCAAACTTTCTTTTTCAACTTTTGTTCTCGGGTTCATTGAAAATTTTGAATGTTGTATATTTTGATAAGTTGAAGCAAAGAGCAGTTTACAGAGTTAATCTGTAATGTTAGGTGTATTTGGGGAAATTTTTTTGCACTTGTCAGGCTTGATACAAGACAAAATAATTTATGAATACTTTTTATTTAGCAGGGGAGAGAATAGCTGATATTTTAGCCTTAATCCTTCTGATTATATTAGCCCCATTAATGGTATAAATCAGGCAGTGCTGTAGATAAAATAGGATGACATTCTGATGCTTGGGGTTAAAGAAGTAGCTTTTTGTATAGAATATGCTCTCTTTAAATCTGAACAATGAGGCCGGTAGATTGTTGATTTATTCACATAGTCAGTTGGCAGAGTAATGATGTGTTAAGGGTACTTGTATCTCTGAGTCTCCTCATTGAAGAAAGAGGAGTAGAAGAGTTTAAAAAGTTTTCTCATTGTCACTGTACAAAATTCAACTTCATCCTTTTTAATGGGGTTTTCTCGACACACTTGTTTTCCTTTTTGTTTCTTTTGGACAAACACATCAATTCAAATAGAAGTGCAGCAAGTTTTGTAAGGACCTCAATTTTAATATAGTAGCTCATAAATTTGATAATGTGGAAAAATTCCTTTAACCAGAGACTGGATCATTAGGAACATGTACTTTCAGTGACTTAAAGGACAAAAAAAAAGTATATCCTAAAAAAATGGAATAAGGTAGCACAGGAAGCATGTTATGGAGTTTGCAGACTGATGCTGTGTATTTCAGTAATGTGGACTGAATGAGTATGTCATAAAAATTTGGATTCTGGCATCTTGTTGTGTCATTTCATGGTCTTCTCTTCTTGCTTATTATTTTCCCAATGTGACATTCATACTTACTATTTATTCCAGCTTGTTGGAGCAACGGCTATAGAGGATAAACTGCAGGATGGTGTTTCAGAGACAATTGAAACCCTTAAAAAAGGCAATATTAAAATCTGGGTATTAACAGGGGACAAAAAAGGTAAGTAATTATTCTAATTAGTTTTGTATCCAATCTTTCATCCATTTGAGTTCTCGATCAATCTTAAAATTAAGCTCATTATTTGGTATTGCAGAGCTTGCATGTCGCTGCAAAAACAATTGTTGAAACTTTCAGTCTTGCAGGCATCAGGCAATTCATGACTAATTATTAATGTAAAGAGAATGGAACATTTATGCTGTATTAGAGTAGAGAGCTAATAAGCAAGTGAATTCTGGTTGGTAGAAGCATTGCCATTGAGAATGTCCCAGTTAGATGATGACTCTCCTCAATGGGTCAATTAATTAAATATGTTGTTCATATCCCAAATTTAGTCTTCATTGTAAATCTATCTCAGGCGTACAAATCATCATTTAGTAATACGTAACTTTTGTATTGCATCCATTTCATCTTGCATCCATTGGGTGCAATCTAAACGAGCAACCATTGTGAGATTCAGAATTCATTAAATTTATGAATGCAGCAAGTTGAGTCCAGTTTTAATAGAGGCATGTGTGTGCAAAAAGATGTTATTGCCATTAGATCCAGGCTAGGCCCAGCTCATCTAAATATTTTTGTTTAGTTCCATGACAAACTTGATTTCAATTGAAGGAGACCTTTATATCCAACCCTGTAAATAGTCCAAGATGTAAATGATGCTCCTGCTACATATGCATCCGCAGGCATGGACAAGAATTTCCTTACATGTCTTAATGGTTCCACTTTACAGTCAAATCCACCTTTGAAACTGAGCAGTGAAATGAACTCCCTTTCTTGTTGAGAAATTAGCTTGATTCTTCACCATCGTCTACTGTAATATTGCCTTCACTCCTCAACGTACACGTTGGAATTCCTACATTACCGCATGTTCTTTCTGTCAATCTTGGAAAATCTACACGTGCTGCATATGTTTCAATCAAGAAAATAGGTGACAGTCATGCTCGGCTTCATTTCTCAGGACACTGTCATTGCCTGTCAGAGTCAATCTGACTGGTTTAGAATCTTGAACAAAGCTTAATGATTAACCATGAGTTATAATCTCATTGGTGCATTCTACTATAATTTAAGGATTAGGAGGATTTGACTGATTAAGTGACTTGGATGTGAAGTTTTAATCTACGGGGAAGGGTCTGAGGGAGGGTCACCGGACCCGAAACGTTAACTCTGTTAACTGCACAGATGCTGCCAAACCTGCTGAGCTTTTCCAGCAACTTTGTTTTTGTTCCTTGTTTTAATCTATGGGATCTGGGTTAAAACTGACTTGCATTTAGTGAATCTAAATTTTCTCTCTCTGGCTTGAAGAGTTTGATGTGTCATTATTCTTTTTGTCTGTTTCATTACAGTTCTGTTTCAACTTGGTAATAAGACACACACAACTGGCAACCTAATTTGGAAAGATCACCATTGCTGATAATGGAGATTGTTGTGTTACTCTGAGCTGGGCGGAGGCATTTTGTTAGTTCAGCACAGAATGTTTTCTGTACTCTGAAATCTGGTTGTTCTTGGTCTGGTAGCCCTTAATGTTGATGCTATTCACTTGAAATAGACCATGATCTGTTTTCCACTGCCAAAAATCATGTTCATAGAGTCATAGAGTTGCATAGCACGGAAGCAGACCCTCCTGATCAACTTGTCCATGCTGGCCAGATACCCTCAACTAATCTAATCCCATTTGCCAGCATTTGCGCCATATCCCTCTCAACTTTCTCTTCATCTACCCATCCAGATGCCTTTTAAATGTTGTAATTATACCAGCCTCCACCACATCCTCTGGCAACCCATTCCATATACACACACCACCCTCTGCGTGAAAAAGTTGTCCTTTGGGTCCCTTTTAAATCTTATCTCTCTCACTTTAAACCTATGCCGCACATTTATTTGGATTAAACTCCATTTGCCACTCCTCAGCCTATCGACCCATCTGATCAAGGTCCCATTGTACTCTGAGGTAACCTTCTTCGCTGTCCACTACACCACCAAGCAGAAACTTGATAAAATATACCTTTCTGTCAAAGACGTCATGAAATTATATACAAACCCGTTGAAACACATGAACATGTGAAATAGGAGTAGAGCAGACCATGTAACCCACTCAGCCTGCTTGGAGTGGCGGCTGTCATACAGCTGCTTTGGAGAGGCACTAGTGCATCTATATATTCATAAGAGGGGAGCGATGAAAACAAGGCTGAATGGGTTGTCGTCAAGGTGCTGTTTTCAAGTCTTTGTTGTTGTGATAAACCTCAAAAGAATCTTTGTAAAAAGGGTCAAGAGTTTGCTAACAACTCGTGATCTCGCATAAATAGTGCTATGGAGGTCAGTAGATTTCCCTTAGAATACCAAATAAGTAAGTCAAGAAGATTTTTTTTTTTAAAAACGTTATTAGCTAAAGACAAGACTGAAAATCATTCAGTAGTGTTAATACAGTCAGTGCTTGACACACACAATGCAGTTCAGCAACAACAAAATGAAAGTAGAGATCTTTGAAGTAGACTTGTGTAACAAGGTAAACTGTGTGACTAAATAAAATGAGAAAATCATTTCAAATTAAACTGAAAATGACAAAATGCATTGATTAATCCACAAAGTAATTTATACATGCAATGAACTCCAAGATAGAGCAGTAGAAACAAGTCACAGAACCATTTAAAAGCCAATTAGAAGCTGTAATTATCAGAAATTGGAATTGTTGATTTTAATAGTGTTAGGAAGCAGTGAACAAAGATAAGTGGCTTGGTCTTCCTGATTTGTGTTAACATTGTGAATGTTTACAAATAAAGATACTTGGCCCATCTCAGAATTAACAACTCGCTTGTTTCTGGGATTTATATCGTGAGGTGAACATGTTGAGAATATATATCTATATATTTCTGGACAATAGGGAGAACTGGAATATCTTGAATCTGTTGAATTAAAAACAGTTTTTGTTTTACCAAGTGTTTAAAAACAACTGATGTGGTCAACTGTTGAAGGCGGACTGGAATCTACTACTCGTTTTAGAAAGTCAAATGACTTTTGGCAAAATAGCCAAGCAAAACTTTAAAGGAGATAAGAGATGGAATTATTGCTCTTAATTGCTTGAAAAACTGTCCGTGGAAGAGGCACTGGCTGCATCTGACAGATGATTGGCTAACAACCCTTTATAGACTTGTTTATCCATTATAAGCCTAGGGGATCAGAGAAGAAAGGAAAGAAAAGGCAGCACAGCTGCAAGATTCCCCTCCTTGGTAGAAGTACTTGGAAATCTAATAAAGTTTCCACTTCTCAGTATTTTGATTACCTTGTAAACACTTGAAAAGCTGATCTGTCACCACTATCCAAAAAATTGGATCCAGCTGAATTGAATCCCTTGTTTTTAGACTGTTAGCCAATAGGGAAGGGTGTTTTTGTCTTGTCAATTAAAAAATATCTCTGTGTGTTGTCTTGTGGGAGTGTGTATAAAACTGGATTTTATCTTAGATGTTACCTCGTTTTGCCTCTTGTTTTTAAGAGCGAGTTTCGTTTTGGAATTAATGGATTATTTTGAGTTCACTAATAAAGCCTAATTAAAGTCTCTTTTATTCAGGATAGTAACACCAAAAGGGAAAACCATTGGCTCTTTTGATGATTGAATCAAAACTATTATAATAATGATGTGTCTGGAGGAGTGGTGGGGCTTGATTACCACTGCATTCAATTTATCTCAGTTAAAATGAATATTAATTTCATCTGGGGACTTTGAACAGTGAATCCAAGCACTAATACCTGGTCTTTGCTGGATTCCTTTGGTCTCTTAATGAATAGCATTTGGTATGGTTTTAGCTTGCTGTACAACACAGATTTGAGCGTAATTTCACGTGTGATTTTAATTTGGCTTGGAAAGAATTGAAAGTTCATGTAATGACCTTTGAAATAATTTAATGGGGCTTTTTCAAAGTTTAAATAGAACCTTTTTGAGGGTAGAACTGGGGCATGGTTATCCTGCCTTGAATCTGCACTACGTTTAAATCTGAATTGTTTACAAGTGAAAACCGATAGCGCATACAGGAATTATTCCATTTTACATCACTTGTATTCTTTTTGACGAATATTATCAATAAAAACTGCTGCTCTTGGGATTTTTTGACTTTGATCTAATAAAAAGTATTTCTTTCTTCAACTAGAAACTGCCGAAAACATTGGCTTTTCCTGCAATTTACTAACCAATGACATGACTATTTATCATGGAGAAGCTATCAAGTGAGTATTTTTTAAACTTAGTAACAGGTCATGTGGTTCTAATGCATCTTTCATGACTTCTGGCGAGCTTTGCATCCAATGAGGTACATTTGAAATATAGGCACCATTTTAATGTAGAAAACAGAGCAACCATTTTGCACACAGCAAGGTTCCACTAAAGGTTGCGAGAAATGTAACTTTCATCCCTTTTCTTCAAAGTAATTATTACTTAAGTAATAAATAATAGCCATTATCTTGCGCGAATCATGCAATCAGAATTTTACAGCCACTTTATAAAGCAGAACGAGTCGTGATTTTTGTGACTCCTTTTAGAAGAGCCGAGCAATGGCGCTGCACCTTCAGAACTGTGCTGAAGTCTCAGCCTAGATGATTTGTTTATTCATTTGTCTGGAATGGGGCTTAAATCTATGATCTGCTAATTGAGAGGCGAGGGCCGTCACCGTAGTTTCTACATAATGAACATACACAAAAAAAATCTTGTGAAATTTGAAACCAAGACAATCTGAATTTACCTTGCAAGGATTGAGTCCAAACTTAATTTCAATTTAATATCTGCTCATTGACCCTTTTTAAATTTACCTTCAAAATAGCTTCCTTCCACTCCAAAGCAGAACTCATGATAACCAATTTTAGATTTCTCTGTATATGCAGCTTTACTTTAGAAATTGAAACTTAGTATTTTTGAAAAAATAACTGAACAGTCCAGTATCTGTGGCCTCTGAAGTATGTAATTTATCTTCTGAATGCAGATTTACATGAATGCAGTCGCAGATATCCAGTACTGTAGCTTTCTGATCTGTATGTTCATCGAAAGTTTTCCAATGAAATGGAGCTAGTTCAGAAGAAAGCAGGTGACAGTTACAGGTTATTGTCTTTTCAGGTGATTCCAAGTTTGTTTACAGCATAGCGAGAGTATTAACATTTACAAAAGGACCACCCTCAGCAGTGGTATCGTGAGAAAGAAAATTATTGGCTCAAATACCATTATTTCTTTGAATTCATTCTTGGGATTTGAGCATCACTGGCAAGACCAGCACTTATTGCCCAATTCTAATTGCCCCTGTGTTTCTGAGTCCCTTTCTTCAACCATTACAGTCCATCTGCACTTTTGAGGAGGGATGTTCAAGAATTTGACTGAGCAATAATGAAGGAGCTGCAATGTAGTTCCAAGTGTGAATGTTATGTAATTTGGAGGGGAGCCTGTAGGTGGTAATGTTTCCGTGCATCTACAACCTTTATCCTTCCCAGGCAACAAGTGCTGGTGAGGACTCTTGGTGAGTTGCTACAATGCATCCTGTAGGTAGTACACTGCGCTATTACTTGTGGTGAAGAGAGTTGAATGTTCAAGATGGTGAATGAGGTACCAATCAAGCAGGCTGCTTGATCTGGATAGTGTCAAGCTTCTGGAGTGTTTAAGGAGTTAGACTCATCCAGGCAAGTGGAGAGTATTCCTTCACATTGCTGACCCGTGCCTTGTAGATGATGGACAAGCTCTGGGGAGTTGAGATGTGACTCAGAACTGGTCACAGAACGACACTACACCCACATGAAAATATCTCAGAATGGCACTGATTTATTTTTTCTTTCTCTGAACGCTATGAAAAGTCATCGAGTTCCAACACTGTAGACATTTTAATAACTAACTTATTATACACAGTACAAGTAATATTCTCCCCTTTTGCCATAATTCATCATGGAAGATTCTGTCTTAGAAATGTTATAAGGCTTAACCAGTAAAAGCCAACAGTGTGCAACACTTTGGGTTTAAAGTTGAGTTAAACAAATTCTTAGAGTTCCATCTTGCTCGCGAATAAGAATTTATTTTCTTTTCATTTAACTTTTTAATGAATCACTGCAAACAATCCTTTGCATTTTACATAGTTTGTAAGTTTTTTTCTTCCTGTCTTACATCCGAAGACAATATTCTTCATGAGAGAGATAACAAGAACTGCAGATGCTGGAGTCAGAGTTAATACAGTATGGAGCTGGAGGAACACAGCAGGTCAGGCAGCATCAGTGGAGCAGGAGAGTCGATGTTTCGGGCCTAGACCCTTCTTCAGGACTGTCCGAAACATCGACTCTCCTACTCCTCTGCTGCGTCACCTGCTGTGTTCCTCCAGCTCCACACTATTGACAAGATAGTATTCTTCATGTTGCTTTTTTAAAATCTGTGGTTTATGTACAGTCAGGATTCTCTAATGTTCATGTTGGCCCAAAGGCTTGAAATTTTGTATGGTGTGGTGAACTTTGCCAAGAACAACATAGCTGGCAAATCACCTGACTTCTAAGTACCTGTCTCTGTGAATTAGAATCCAAGGAGAACTCCCTGTCATATCTCCTCTTGAACTCGGATTTCGGCAATGTTCTTTGTTGTCCTTTAAATCCATGTTCTAAATTATCATCAGCGCTGTCACTTTTTATACTATCTTCTAATCAGCCTGGTGGGAGATGTTATTACAGACCTCTGAAACAGGTGGGACTTGAACCCAGGCCTCCTGACTGAGAGATAGGGATGTTACCACTGCTACAAGAGCCCCTGATTTTGAACTACACTGATCCATTTTCTTCTGCCTTTCTTTATCTTAATGTCCAAGTCTTAGGGAAAAAGTTTCAAACAACCAGATATCCAATTTGTCCTTCATAACAATTAAATTTGCCTCATCCTGTCAAAATTCAGTTAAAATTTTACACTGAAGATCTTACCTGTGGTGTGTTTTTTCAGTTTGCTTTTCCAAGAGATGCAGTTTTAATACTGCCTTCTTCAGTGCAAGCTGTTTATTTTGTTTTGAAGTAAAGTCCTCTTTTACTGCTTCATTAACTTTGTCAAAGTTATTTTAATCTTCAGCTTAAAAAAGAAATTGACATTTTTCTTCTTTAGTCACAAATTTTGTGAAAAGTTTTTTTTCTTTCCTTCCACTGTGTCTAAGTTTTGTATAGTTCCTTTCTACCAAGAGCATTTTGCCTTGTCATTTTGATGTTTTAGTTTATGTTTAAGACTTTCTTTCCTGACAGTTCTATCTTGTCATCACATGATTAATCTATTTACACTCATGCAAAGCATTTCCTTCGTATGTTACAACATCAACTTTAGGTGCTTGTGCCATATTTGTCATCACACTTTGTTCATGGTTTCCCTCATTTTTAATTCAATCAGATTTAACTTGTCTCCAACTGCTGTTAATCTTCTTTTCAGCCTGATATTCCAATGTCCTCAAAATTTATTTGCTGAACTTTTGACTCTTTGGACACTTCTTTAGCAAAAACCTTTAATTCTTTGAGCAGATTTGTAAAATGTCATTGATTTGTATTCCCCTCAATTTACTCCGCTTTTCTTGAAGTACAAATTCAATTTCAACAGCCTCAGTGGGCTTTTGACATGGCCATACATTATCCACAGTCAAGTCATTTCTGAATGAGCAATCATCATCTTGATAAGGCAATTAGAAACAACTACCCACAATTACGGGACTGGTAAGGAAGTCACACTTTGTTTATGCCTTCATATAGTGTTAGTTCAATCTCCATCAATAAGTTTTTAATTTGCAAACTTCCTGACTCTGCTATTCCTGCATCTCAAGGAATAACAATCAGCTTCCTTGCCTCGCCTGTCAACAGTGAGAACCTTTCAAAAAGAACTTGGATAATTTTCTGTATCCTGATTGACTTGTTACAAGCTTTACTCACTGAGGCAGTACTTTTGGAGAACTGTGCAAATGAGCATTTCAATTTACAGCAATCCACCTTCACGTGTCTTTTTTTTTTAATCATAAAGACAACATGTCAGTCCTTTTGAATAAAATTTGTCATCCAGATTATCTCTCCCACTAATTTGTGGAGTGTCTGTTTAATTCTCTGGGCCATTTTCTCCACTGTAATGTAGATTTCTTAACTGAGCTTCCAATTAATAACCTGTTACTTACTTGTGACACAACGGCCACCCCTTTTGGTTTAAACTATTTTTCTCATCAACCTGTTCAGAAATGTAAAGTTCAGGAAACTGAAATCAGAAAAGGCCTCTAACAGCTATAAAGGAAGCAGGAAAGAATTTACGGAATTAAGAAGACTAAAAGGGGCCAAGAATTGTCCTTGGACAAGTAGAATTAATGAAAATCCGAAGGCATTTTATGCGTATTTTAGGACCAGGAGGGTAGCTAAGGAAAGGGTAGGCCCATTTGAGAACAAAGGGTGGAATTTATGCATGGAGCCAGATGAAAATGGGTGAGATTCTTTAATGAGTGCTTTGTATTTAAGGAGAAGGGCATGAATAATGGTAAAATTAGGGAGGGATGCATTTAATATTGAGAAGGAGGACATGTTGGGTGTCTTGAAAAACATTAACGTAGATGAATCCCCAGCACCTGATCAGATTTATCCAAGGATATTGAGGGAGACAAGGGACAAAATTGCTGGGGCATTGACAGAGATCTTTCTCTTTAGTCACAGGTGAGGTCCCAAAAGACTGGAGAAAGCCTGTGATGTTCCTTGAAAAAGAGCAATAGGGATAATACAGGAAATTGTAGGCTGATAAGCTTTATGTCAGTGGTAGGGAAACTTGTGGAGAAGATTCTTAGGGATAGGAATTACTTGCGTTTGGACAAGAATGAACTTATTAGGGATTGTCAGCATGCTTTTGTGCATGAGCAGTCTAGTCTCAAACATGATTAAGTTATTTTGAGGAAGTGACAAAGATAATTTAAAGTAGTGCAGTGGATATCGCCTGCTTGGACTTTTCTGAAACATTTGACAAAATCCCTTGTGGTATGCTGGTCCAGAAGTTTAAGACACATGGGATCCATGGTGAGCTGGTAAGTTGGATGCAGAAATGGTTTTGTCATAGAAGCGTGATTTTCTGACTGGAGGAATGTGACCAATGATGATCCACGAGGATCAATGCTGGAACCAGTTGTTTGTAATATGTGTAAATGATTTGGATGAAAATGTGTATAAGATTTGGCAAGTCATGTTGTAGCTGCATAGAGCTTTAGTTAGGCCAGAATTGGAATATTGCATATAATCCTGGTTGCCACACTATAGGAAGGATGTGGAGGCTTTGGAGAGGGTGCAATAGAGAGTTAAAAACACATTAACTGGATTTGAATGTATTAGGTGCAAATGAGACATTGAACAAACAAGGATTGTGTCTGCTCAAATGTCGGAGGCTGAGGGTCAACCTGATAGGAACATATAAAATTATGAGAGGTGTGAGTAGGGTGGATAGTCGGAGTCTATTTTCTCAGGTTAGAAATGTTAAATACTAGAGGTTAGAGGTTTAACGTGAGAGGAGAAAAGTTTAAACGTGATACAATAGTAATGTTTAAGAAGCATTTGGACAGTCATATGAAGAGGCAGGTAATAAGGGATCTGGACCATGTGCAAGTTTAGAATGGCATTATGGCCAGCACAGACATGGTGGGCTGAATGGCCTGTTCCTGTGCTGGACTTTTCTGTGTTGTATGTTCTTTCTCAAATTCAAGTTTCTTTGTTTGCAGCTGATTCAACTTGAGTGTTTTTCAACACTTTTCAAATTTCACATGCTGAGTCAAAATTACTTAAATATCTGCCCTTTCAGCTCCTGATTTCATGTTTCACCTATTTCCTCTGCTACAGACTTCAAATTAACCTTTAGTTACAAGTCCCTAACAAACTTTTTTCCAAAACTCCTGACCATTCAAAGTAGTTGTGTTAACTTTTCATTGAATACAACCAAAAGCAAATGTGAAATGGTGTGTGTTAATTTCTGTAATTTTCCAATGTGCACATTTTACAGCTTATGGGTTTGATACCAAAATAGCCCTTGATTTGTAATGACACCCATTGAGGTTAAAAACTTTAGAAACAATTTCCCAGCAACTAATGGAAAGAACAGTAGGACAAGATTTCCTATTTTAAGACTTGTACTCCAATGTGCTGAAAACAACATGATAAAACTTGAATTAACAAACACCTAATACATCAACCTAACAAAAAGAGCAAGTTTTGTATTAACTAACAAAGTCAAAATATGTCTTACAGAGCCTTTTTTTTCTGTGTGCCGTACTTCAGGAAGATATTGAGCATGTCAGAAACCCTTGCACAATCACTTCTTCAGCAGGTTCATGTCTCCCTGTCATGCCAGCTTGAAATTCCCAGTGTTTTTCGATAATTCTTCTACTCACTATTCATGCTTTTTGGATCTGATGATTCCTAGCAAGGCACACGTTTTGGCAATTTTTCATTCCTTAAGTCTCCATGATTCCTGTATGCTCTGTTCCTCATTTAATGGCACGGAAATTTTATCTGTGAGACATTGTGTTAAGGTGTTCAAACTAGCCCCTAACACTTTAATATGTTTTTGATTGAGTTTCCCTCCCCATGGTAGCCTGATCTCGCAGACATATTTAGTGGCTGTGTTCTTTGTTCTACTTTGAGCTAACGGTGCATTCCAAATCATGACCATCTTGTAAAGTTTTGCATCATTACATGGCTAATTATCAGAAATTTAAGATGTGATGAGATTCTTAATGTCGGCTAAATTGATCTTACAGTGACCTGTTAAACACCATGCAAAAAAACAGGGCAAACATGGCAGAAGGACAAACAAACGCAAGCACTTATGAGAACAACATCTTCCCTCAAGATGTAAAACCCGCAATGATCATTACTGGTTCCTGGTTGGTAAGTAAGAAGAGTTATTAATATTTTATATATCCGAAGAAAAATCACAATAACAAATAGTCTGAAGGGTAAATCTGAACTGATTTCCAGCGCAAACAGAGATGGGGTATGGGAGGGATGGTCCATTAATAATCAAATCTGTGTATGAAACTCACTACAGCAGATGTAATGCTAGCTCTACTCTTAACACACATATTTTTGTTCTGAAAGAAATTGAGAATAATATTGGGAAAGCAAACCTAAGCCTCCACCCGATCCCATCCATTTCCCATCGAACATATTCAATTAAAATTGCACCAATTGTTTTAGCAGCAAACAATATTTGAAAGATTTTCCAAACAAGCACAGATATTTTTGTCTATACCACTTTGTTCCATAAATTGAGCAGGAGAGCAGGCCTACCTTCAGATAGTTTATCCAGCATGTTTTCCTTGTTGCTGGATGATGGATTTAGCTTTGAACTAATTTAAATAAACTTGTCTCTCTCATTTAGCAGATTATCTCCAGAAATCAGCCAGCATTGCTTGTTGGGATCGAAGGGTGGATTAAACCAAATGAAAAGATGACTCCTCTGTTACAAAGGCAAATTAGGGTTTTATTCCAGGGTCTGGGTGACCACTTAAAACACCTCTGCTCTGCCTGAGAGAATGACACCAACCTTCCTGTTACTGGCCATTTCAATGAACCACCTTGCACCCGTGCTAATTATTTCCATCCTGGGCCTGCTGGATTCTAACAAAGCTTAATGAAAACTGGTGGAACAGCATCTCATTTTCCTTCAGACACACGACAGCCTTAAGTATTCAAGAAGTTCAGCCTATCCCCCATTGCATGCATACGCACTCTCAAATCTCCTTTGAGCAGAGCAGACCCATTTTTTCCTCCTTCACACCTATTGTTTTTGCCTATTTTAACATCTCCATCTCAGCTTTATCACAATCAGCACATTTGCTGTGGGTACGCCTCATCATCTGTTCAACTTGCCTTTCCTCTTCCTCTCTTAGCAGCATAAAAACAACCATTTTTCGGTGCTTTTATCTTTTAAATAGTTATAGAAGACTCAATGTTAAGAGTGTTTCTCTGTCCACAAATGTTGCCAAACTTCCTGAGTTTCTCCAGCATTTTCTGTTCTTATTTTGGGGATTTATTCAGTGGTGTTCAGAAGGTGAAGGATTAATTTTATTGAAGTTTTCGAGATATCAATGGAGTGGAGTAATGGTCAAGAAACTACTTCCATTTATTGGGGAGTTCAGAATCAAGGAACTTAACATCAACAATGGAATTAGGGCTTCCAGGAATGAAATTAGGCAACGTATGTATGCAATAGTAGGACTTTTGGAAGTCTTTTAATCTGTTTTCTTGACAATGGTTAATTGTTGTGATTAAATCTGAGATTGATAAATTTATTAAACAGAAATATTACTGGAAACAGTGCAAAGATGAATTTAGTGAGCTAGATCACATTTCAGCCATGATCTAATTGAATAGCAGAACCAATTTAAGATGATAAATGCCTACTGCATTCCCTTTATTTCAATGGTCAACTTGTTTTCCAGAATGAAATTCTCAGAGAGAAGAAAAGAAGGAAAAACAAATGGTTTCGGCGGCCAAAAACAGAGGATGAGAAGAAGATGCAGATGGAAAAAGATCAGAAAGATGAAGCTGCCAAAGAAAAGCGACAGAAAGACTTTGTGGATTTAGCCTGCCTGTGCACTGCTGTGGTCTGCTGTCGTGTAACCCCTAAACAGAAAGCCATGGTGGTGAACTTGGTTAAAAAATACAAGAAAGCCATTACCCTGGCAATTGGAGATGGTGCCAATGATGTTAATATGATTAAAAGTAAGTGCCAGGCTAAAAGTGACTGTCAGTGTGAAGGTCTCTTGCAGGCTATTTTCCTTTGGCTTCTATGTACTGAAGAAAGGGAACGTGGCCCAACTCTCCTGTTAGATGGAATTTTGGCCAAAGAAGGAATTTTTAAGTTTTGTGTAATTAAACTTCAATTTTGAACCAGTCCTTTTAAAGGCTTAGTACAAAATCTCCTTAAGGAACAATTGCAATCTGGAACACAGAATTACATGCTTTCTTTTATAATTGTCCTGCATTCACATCCTTATTTTAGAAACATAGTAATACTGTTGTTTGGACATTCTGAAGTACATGATGATCACTGCTGGTACTGCTTCTAATTATGACCTGCTAAGCTACTTTAGAAGGAAATAAGTTATATTGTTATCTATCAACTAAGCAGCGTTGATGAGCCCTGTGCTGCAGACTACCATCAAAGTTTAAGAAGTGTAGCCAAAGACAAATTGACGAGTTAGGGCATTCACAAACTTATTGAAGATGTTGGCATATATTTGTAGGACCTCTCAATCTCTGACTGTAGGCAGCAGTGGTGTTTCCGAAAACTCTCGTCACCCTTAAGGCCCTTGAAGAATATAAAGAAAGCAGGAAAGAGCTCAAACAAGGATTTAGGAGAGCTAAAGGGGGCCATGAAATATCCTTGGCAAATCAGATTAAGGAGAATCCCAAGGCATTTTATATGTATACTAGGAGTAACAGGGTAACTAGGGAAAGAATAGGTCCACTGAAGGACAAAGGAGGGCATTGATGCATGGAGCCAGAGGAAATGGTTGAGGTCCTTGATGAGTACTTCACATCGGTATTCATTCAAGGAGAAGAACTTGGATAATGGTAAGATTAGGGAGAGCCTGTCGATATTAAGGAGGAGGTTGTGTTGGATACCTTAAAAAAAAAATTAAGGTAGCTGAGTCAGCAGTACCTGACGGGATCTATCCCAGGATACTGAGGGAAGTAAAGGAGGAGATTGCCTGGGCCTTGAAAGAGATCTTTATATCCTCTTTTTAGCCACAGGTGAGGTCCTAGGAGACTGGAGAATAGCCAATGTCGTTCCTTTGTTTAAGAAGGGAAACAGGGATAATCCAGGAAATTAGAGACTGATGAGCTTATTGTCAGTGGTATGGAAATTATTGGAGAAGGCTTTTAGAGAGATGGTTTACTCGCATTTGGAAAGATTGGACTTATTAGGGATCATCAGCATGGCAATTTGCAGCGGAGGTCTTGTCTCATAAGTTTGGTTAAGTTTTTTGAGAAAGTGGCGAAGATAATTGATGACAGGGCAGTAGATGTTGTCTGCATGGACTTTAATGAAGCATTTGACAAGGACCCTCATATTAGGCTGGTGCAGAAGATTAAGTCACATGGGATCTATTCTATGATTCTTTTTCCCAGAACTGGAGACTCATTATAACCCAATTTTTACTGTTGCCAAACACAATTTCTCTTTGAAAAGTGAAGACCTGAGGTATGACATTATTGAGCATGGAATGTTTTTGATGTTTGAACTCAATTTTTAAAAATCTAGTTTTCTTTCCTTTGACAAAGTCTACTCAGTTTGGCTAATGAATGGACATTGACCATAAGTTTTTGCACTGAATTGCACCTCATTAGGTAGCTCTGCTTCCCTCTTGCTTCAGTTAAGTCAAGTCACTTCCATGGGCTCCATTGAGATGATGAAATATGCCACAGGGCATAATGGGGTTGGGAACAAGTTAGAGAACAACTTTTCACATTGGTTTAACATGACTGTTATTGGTTATATTCTTTCAATATTCCTATTTCATTCAATTCAATAATGAACTAAATGGCGTTTTTCATTAAAAAGCTTAAATAAAATCAAAATACTGCTGATGCTGGAAATCTGAAGCAAGCAGAAAATGCTGGAGGCTGAACAGCATCTGTGGGGAGAGAAACAGAGTTTATACATTGATTCTGGAACGATACTACTTCAGAAGGGTTGTAGTTCTGAATTGAGTCAGACTAGAAACACAGAAACATAAAATATAGGAGCAGGAGTAGGCCATTTCACTCAACGTATGATCATACCTGGTCATCCATCTCACTACCCGATTCCTACTTTCTGTCCAAATCCTCGATCCCTTTAATCATAAAACCAGTACCTATATCTTTCTTGAAACTCTCCAGTGTTTAGGCCTGAATAGTTTCCAGTGGCAGAGAATTCCACAGGTTCATCAACCTTTGGATGAAGAATTGCCTCCTTGTTTCTGTTCTAAAAGGCCTATCCTTCTCCTTAGACTGTAACCCCTGGTTCTGGGCTCCCCAGTCATCGAGAACATCATTTCTGAGATTCATACACGTGTTTCTAACCTCCAGTGAATGTTGCCCTAACCAATCCAGCCTCTCCCTATCCATCAGTTCCACAGTCATAGAGTAAAACAGAATGGAAACAGGCCCTTCAGCCCAAACTTGTCCATGGTGCCCATTCAGCTGGTTCCAATTGCCCGCATTTGGTCCATATCCCTCTCAACCCTTCCCATCCATGTACCTATCCAAGTGTTTTTTTAAAATGTTGCTATCGTACCTGCCTCAACCACTTTTCTCTGGCAGCCTAATCCATGTATACATCACATTCTGTGTGAAGAAGTTGCCCCTCAGGTCCTTGTTAAATCTTTTCCTTCTTACCTTTTAAACCTATGCCCTCTAGTTTTCAATTCCCCCTTCCTGGGAAAAAGACTATATGCATTCATCCTATCTATGCCCCTCAAGATTTTATACACCTCAATAAGGTTACCCCTCATTCTCCTACGTTCCACGGAATGAAGTTGTATCCTGGCCATCCTGTCCCTATAACTCTGGCCTACTAGTCCTGGCAGCATTCTTATAAACTTGCTTTGCACACTTTCCTGTTTAACTATGTCTTTCCTACAACAGAGTGACCAAACTGTACACAATACTCCAAGTGCGGTCTCACTAATGACTTATGCAACTGTAACATAAAGCCCCAACTCCTATACTCAGTGCCTTGTCTGCCTGTGATGCTGCTTTCAATGAACTATGTACTTGTACTCCTAGGTCCCTCTGTTCCACAACACTCCTCCGGACCTTAACATTTACTGTATAAGTCCTACCTTGGTTTGATTTTCCAAAGTGCAACGCCTCACACTTATCTGTATTGAATTACATTTGCCAATCCTCAGCATGCTTCCCCATCTGATCAAGATCCCTTGGTAATTTTTGATAACCTTACTCACTATCAACGATACCTATAATTTTGTATCACTGCAAACTTACTAATCATGCGTTATATATTCACATCCAGAACATTTATGTAAAAAACCAATAACAAAGGCCCCTGCATTGACCCCCCGTGGCATGCCACGAGTCACAGCTCTCCAGTCTGAGAAACAACCTTCAACCATCACCCTCCGTTTCCTACCATCAAACCAGTTTTGAATCCAATTAGCTAGTTCTCCCTGGATCCTATATGACCTAACTTTCATGACTAGCCTGCCATGCTGGATCTTGCAAAGGCCTTACTAAAGTCCATATAGACAACATCCACTGCCCTACCCACATCCATCCTCTTGGTTACCGGAATCCCCGGGATCAGGCTGCTAAACTTTCTCTGTACTCCCTCAATAGCCATAATATCCTTCCTCAGATAAGGAGACTAAAACTACATGCTGTACTCCAGGGCCAAGGCCTTGTGCAGTTGCAGCAAGACATTCCTGCTCAGGTGCTTGAATTCTGTGTGGAATCCAACATTACCATTTGTCTTCTTCACTGCTTGCTGCACCTGCATGCTTACTTTCAGAAACTGAAATGTTCTCTCCACAGATATGACCAGACCTAGCCGAGTTTCTCCAGCATTCTGTATTAGTTTGGCATTTTTTGTGAATGCTTTTTTGTGTTGTAAATGATAACCTTCATACAGATGTTTAAATGGCTTATGTAGGTGTAAAAGTTGTAGTTTCAATTAATTTAAGAACACTTTTTTGAAATCTTTTCAGTACCCATGGGACAAAATTAACTGACAAATTTATTTAATTTACCTGAATTTATTCTACTTTGGTTTGTGCATATCTTCATCTTTTCACACAAGTTTCTCAGTGTAAAAGAATATGTAACTGGTTTAAGTTCCCCAGATATCAACATACTGTGAACAGAATGTGTCAAATGATGGTAGTTGAATTTCTCAATTTGCTTTGGGAAAATCCAGTGTTTAACTTTAATGACCAGCAGGCTTTTCTTTATTCACCCATGCTGCAGCTGCTCATATTGGTGTGGGAATCAGCGGCCAGGAAGGCATGCAGGCTGTCATGTCGAGTGACTATGCTTTTGGGCAGTTTCGTTTTCTGAAGCGATTACTCCTGGTGCATGGGAGATGGTCGTACATCCGAATGTGCAAGTTTTTAACGTACTTCTTCTACAAAAACTTTGCCTTTACACTGGTTCATTTTTGGTACTCCTTTTTCAATGGATTTTCTGCACAGGTAAGCACAATTATTTAAACTGATGCAAAATACAAATGGCAGCAACAATTTATAGCATGCTGCTTTATAGTGTGGTAAAATGATAACACTTCACTGAATGGGAACATCAAAACAAGAGAGAGAAGATGAAATTAATGGGAAAAGCATGGCAGAGGAGACAAATTTTATTAAGCTTTTGAAAGAAGCAAATAAGTTGCATTATTGCTACTGATGATTAGAGAGCATCAAGGGCTTAACTGTTTAGATTATGACAATTACTTTTGTTACTGCGAAACTGTAATTGGCCAATTATTTGCAATTATTAGAAAATTAAGAGAATTCTAGTTTAAGCTAATAATAATTCCTTAACATCAAAATATTTCAGAAGTTAATAGTTCCAAATAAAAGATAACAAGGTGTAGAGCTGGATGAACACAGCAGGCCAAGCAACATCAGAGGAGCAGGAAGGCTGACGTTTTGGGCCTCGACCCTTCTTCAGAAAATGTGGAGCAATT
>NC_063332.1:35760052-35783363 GCF_021869965.1 Rhincodon typus | reverse complement strand
GCTGCTTGGCCTGCTGTGTTCATCCAGCCCTGCACCTTGTTGTCTCGTGGTATCCGGCGATGTTTGTTTTCACTACACATTCCAGTTGCTGCAGTAATTCGCTACTGCTCTATCCCTCCTAGCCCCGCCTCCAGCCCCGCCCCCCGGATCCAGCGCTGACTCACTGACGTTGCCTGATGCAATCAACCGCAGGGGCCTGGTCTTACGCATGCGTCCTGATTGATCCCCGCTCTTGACCAATCAGAGATTCGAGCTCGGCGCCGGATGGGTGTGTCCCAGTGTCCCCTCCCCCCAAACGCCGGTAGTTGACGGCCGGAGTCGGAGAGAGGGGCTAATCGTGGTGTTTTGGTAGGGTGTAGTTTTAACATGTCTTTCGGGGATATTAATCAAGAGGCGGAGAAGCTGACACTGGGTAAGTGGCTAATCTTGTGGAGTGTATCTGAAGCGGACAAATCCTGGTTGAATGGGTGTCCTCCCAGGCGGCTGCGGCTGGGTGGGCATGGCCGCTCTTCCTCCCTGGTGGCCTGGGCTTGGAGGCTCATCCTTACCTTATGTGGGTGGTCGATGCCTCCAGGTATTTGTGGGGCGGATTTCTTAGACTCCTCAATGTCCTACACTGTGCGGTATGTGTCTTGCCATCCCTCTTGTGCCGCAGCCCTGAACATCGTTGGTTCCACACGCAGACAGACTTGTAAAACTGAAACCAAAACTATAGAAACGGTGCTTTTCACTCAGTAGTAGCACTGGACGTTATTTCAGCCAGCCTTTATGCAAGTGGTATTCCTTAATGGATGAAGCCAGTGAGTAGTCTGAAATCAGCGAAAGTGCTGGACATGGACAGTAGGTCTGGCGTCGTTATTTGGAGGGAGAGGGAGAGGGAGAGGGAGAGAGAGAGAGCAAGCAAGAATCCAGGTTTCAGTTCTGCTTAAAGATTAATTTTACTTCTTTCTCCGGTGTGACAGACTTGAGAGTGAGTGTCCTGCATTTTCTATTTTTACTTTTATTTTATTTTTATTGTCTGTGAGACAGTACTCACAATTTTGGCACTAACCCCAAGATGTTAGTAAGGAGTACTGTGCAGGGTTGACCGGGCTTTTTCTGGCATTAGTTGTATTCCAGTGCTAGGTCAACGCCAGGTGATCTGTCTGGTTTCATATCTTTGAAATTTTGTAGCGATTGATACAGCTGCTCAGAGGGCAGTTGAGAGTCAACCACATTGCTGTGGGTCTGAATCCCATGTAAGCCAGACCAGGTGAGGATGGCAGATTTCCAGCTGGACCAGGTGAGGATTGCAGATTTCCAGCTGGACCAGGTGGGGTTTTTTTTGAAAATGGCTTCATGGTCATCAGTAGATTCCAGACACCTATTATTGAATTGCAATTCCACTATCTGCTGTGGAGGGATTTGGACCCAGGTCCCCAGAAATTTAATCAGAGATAGTAGGAACTGCAGATGCTGGAGAATCCGAGACAACAAGGTGCAGAGCTGGATGAACACAGCAGGCTAAGCAGCATCATAGGAGCAGAAAGGCTGACGTTTCATCTGATGAAGGGTCTAGGCCCAAAACGTCAGCCTTTCTGCTCCTATGATGCTGCTTAGCCTGCTGCGTTCATCCAGTTCTGCACCTTGTTTCCCCAGAAATTTAGTTGAGTTTCTTGGTTAATTGTCTAGCAGTAATACCACTAGGCCATCGCCTCCCCACTGAGGAGTGTGATGGAATACTCCCCACTTCCCTGGATGGGTGCAGCTCCTAGCAAAATTCAAGAAGCTTGACACTACTCAGAACAAAGCAGCCCATTTGATCGGCACTGCATCCACAAGCATCCAATCAATCAGTTCCAGCAGTGTGTGCTATTTATATGGTGCACTGCAGAAAATGACCAAAAATCCTTTGAGAGCACCTTCCAAATCTACGACCACTTCCATCTGGAAGGAAAAGGTCAGCAGGTATATGGGAACACCACCACTTGCAAGTTTGCCTCGAAGGCACTCACCATCCCTACTAGAAATAGATCAGCTGGATTAAAATTGTGGAATTGCCTCCCTAAGGACATTATGGGTCAACCTACAGCATGTGGTTCAAGAAGGCCACTCACCACCATCTTCTCAAGGGTGGCTGTGGATGAGCAATAAATGCAGGCAAGCCAACAATGCCCACATCCCACAACTGAATTAAAGAAAAGTTTGAAGATGACAGAAAGCGTGTGATGCTTTTGCCAGAGATGCTGTCATAGCATGAATTTTTAAAAATTCCTTCTGATTCCAGATCTGCAAGAATTGATTTCAGATTTCTTAAGTTATGACTTGGTTTACTTCTGAATTGCTATACTCTTGAAATAATGACTATTTGTTGATGCTGACGAGTTTCAATATCTCCCTTTTTCTTCTAATGTTGCAAATTGAGGAATTTCTTAATTTTACAAAGCTATATTATCTCAATAACCTGCTCACTGATGCTCGGATCAGATTCTGCCATTTGAGCTACCTTCCTTATCAGCATAGCAAGTGTACCTACACCAAATGTACTGCAGCAGTTTAGGAAGGTGGCTCAGTACCACCTTCTCAAGGGTAGTTGAAAATCAGTAACAAAAGATTGGTCTTGCCAACTGTCTTATTGCTTGAATTAAAAAATAAAGTTAATTTTATATTTTTAATACTAAGGAGTGAAATTATTTCATGCACTTTTTAGTTTGCAAACTTACCAAGTCTGGGAAGCATTTCAAGGGCATTTGCTTGAGTTTTTAACCCTGCAAAACAACTTGATAAAGGTATTATTTTTGGATACACTTCCTTTTAGAAAATATTTATGGTGCAGCAAACGTTAACAAAATCATGTTTTTTTTAAAATTTATTTATTTGTGGGATGTGGGTATCGCTGGCTGGCCAGCACTTATTACATGTCCCTAGTTGCCCTTGAGAAGGTGGTGGTGAGCTGCCTTCTTGAACTGTAGGTTGACCCACAATGCCATTAGGGAGGGAATTCCAGGATTTTGACCTAGCGACAGTGAAGGAATGGTGATTATATTTCCAAGTTAGGATGGTGAGTAGCTTGGAGGGGAACTTGCAGTTAGTGGTGTTCCCATATACCTGCTGCCCTTGTCTTTCTAGATGAAAGTGGTTGTCGGTTTGGAAGGTGCTGTCTGAGCATCTTTGGTGAATATCTGCAGTGCATCTTGTAGATGGTACACTGCTGCTACTGAGTATTGAGTATTGAGGGAGTATTGATGGTGGAGGATACTTGTGGATGTAGTACCAATCAAGCGGCCCCAACAGCACTCGAAGCTTAACACCATCCAGGACAAAGCAGTCCTCTTTTACTCTCTGTCTAAAAAAATTTGCCTCTTGTGTCTTTGTTAAATCTCTCTCCTTGCATCTTAAAAATGTGCCCTTTAGACTTGAAATTCCCCATCTTAAGTCAACTTCCATCAAATCTATCTATTCCTCTTGTTATTTTATCAACTTCTGTCAGGTCGCCTCTCATCCTTCTATGCTCCGGTGGAAAAAAAGTCCCAGCCAATCCAGCCATTCTCTATAACTCAATTGAATGTCAAGGAATGGCATTAGATTGTCTCTTATTGGTGATGGTCATAGCCTGGCATTTGTGTGGCACGAATGTAACTTGCCACTTGTCAACCCAAGCTTGGATATTGCCCAGATCTTGTAGCATTTGGACATGGACTTCTTAAGCATCTGAGGCGTCACAAATGGTGCTGAACATTGTGTAATCATCGGCAAACATCCCCACTTCCGATCTTATTGTAGAGAGAATATCATTGGTTGGGCCTAGGATACCACCCTGAAGAACTGCTTCAGAGATGTCCTGGAGCTGAGATGACTGACCTGCAACAACCATGACCATCTTCCTATGTGTCAGCTATGACTCTAACCACAGGAGAGTTTGCCCCCAGATTCCCATTGATTCCAGTTTTGCTAGTGTTCCTTGATGGTGCACTTAGTCAAATGCAACCTTGATGTCAAGTGCTGTCACCCTCGCCTCACATCTAGAACTCAGCTCTTTTGTCCATGTTTGACCCAAGACTGTATTGAGGTCAGAAGCTGAGTGGCCCTGGCGGAATCCAAAGTGGATGTCATGGAGCAGGTTATTGCTGAGCAGGTGCTGCTTGATTGCACTGTTGCTGACACCTTCCATCATTTTACTGATGACCGAGAGTAGACTAATGGGGTGGCGATTGGCTGGGTTGGATTTGTCCTGCTTTTTGTGTACAGGACATACTTGGGCAATTTTCCACATTCTGTGTAGATGCCAGTGTTGTAATTGTACTGGAACAGCTTGGCTAGGGAAGCAGCAAGTTCTGGAGCACAAGTTGTCAGTACTGTTGCAGGAATGTTGTCAGAGCCCGTAGCCCTTGCAGTCTCCAGTGCGTCTCCAACTGTTTCTTGATATCGCGTGGAGTGATTTGAATTGGCTGAAGACCTGCCTTCTGCAATGCTGGGGACCACTGGAGGAGGCCATCTACATAAATGTGCCTAGAATGCTCAGTCACGGTACAAGCACCTGGGCCCAGCCACAGCCTGGAGTCTAGGCCAGTCCAAGTCCTGCCCAGAGGAGCTGCGCTACTGACGCTGCTCCCAATGCCAGGACACCCAGGAGGGGAGAAGGGCCTGCTATCGCCGCTGAATCGATCATTGAACACCAGGAATTGGGGCCCGGAAGGACCCAAGACCACAGCCGCCTCATCTGCTTACACTGCCACCAAAATGGCCGACTCTGGCCCGTGCTCAATCTGCTGCCGTTGCTCTGGCCCATGCTGGATCCACTGCCACTGTGGTACGCGGCCCGTGTGTTCAGCTCCTGCCTGGTCTCCGGTCGCGACCTGACTCCTTTCCTCAGTTAGGGATAAAGTTAAATGTTGGGTGGGGGAAGGAAAAAATAAATACTGCAGAGAGGGTAGAGAAAGGAGAAGGAAAGGGAACTGGCGAGCAGAGGAGCTCCAACTGGAATGTCTTACCCTGCCACTGTCTTGAACTAGGGATGTTCAGGCTAGTGGAATAGCTACCAATGTAGCAGATGAAATTTAACGTGAGATACGCTTTGATAGAAACTACAATTTAGAGGCGATAGAAACGGAAGAGTTTAGTTCTAAAGGTGAAAGTAGCAGAAAGGACATGTAGATACATGTGCATAAATTGTTAACGGTGATGGGACAGGTAGATTAAATAATTAGCGACATCGGATCCTGGGCTTTAGATATAGATGTTGGAATATGAAATCAAGTAAGTTATGACAAACCTTTATAAACCACTGGTTTGATCTCAAGTGAAGTATTGTGTACAATTCTGGGTGCACACTTCATGAAGGATGTGAAGATTTAGACACAGTTCAGGCAAGTCTTCTAAGAATTGCTCAGAGTTGAGAAACTTGAGGAGCATGGATTGTTTGGAATATCTTGGAAAGTTTGAGAGTAGAGTTAATAGTGATTTTCAAAATGATGAATGATCTTAACCAAGTATATGGGGAGAAACTGCTGTCATTGACAGGTCAAAAATTAGTGGAGACCAATTTAAGATGAGGTAAAGGTCTTGAAGTTACATGTTTTGGAAAATGTTTGCACGCAACTATAGTTTAGGTTCTGGGATGCACTAAGGGTCTTGTGATAGTGGATTGAAGTATGGCTTTCCCAAAGATATGTTAGATTATTAACTGAAGAGGAAGAATATCTACAGGCCTATGGGGAATAGGTGAGATTGTGGCATCAGGTGAGTTGATCTTTCTCTCAAACTCAATTTACTGCCGTAGACAATATGGTCATAGAAATAGACAGTGCCTGTGTAAATTTTACCTCCACTGAAGCTAGGGAATTTAATTGAATTAAAAAGCAGAAGCATTGTGCAATAGCCAACTTCAGATATGGCTTAACTTTTTTTTTTCTTTGTTTGTTTGAAAAGAGAGAGAACTTGTTGATTAAACGTTTTATTGGAAACTATAATTCATAGAATCCCAACACTGTGGAAACAGGCCCTTTGGCCCAACAAGTCCACACTGACCCTCGGAGCTTCCCACCCTGACCCATCCCCCTAATCTACGCATCCCTGAACACTACGGGTAATTTAGCATGGCCAATCCACCCAGCCTGCACATCTTTGGACTGTGGGAGGAAACCGGAGCACCCGGAGGAAACCCACGCAGACATGGGGAGAATGTGCAAACTCCACACAGTTGGCCGAGGGTGGAATCGAACCTGGGTCCCTGGCATTGTGAGGCCGCGATGCTTACCACTGAGCCATCATGCCACTCTAATAATGTAGATTTGAACAAAGCATGCTGCTGCTTGTTGACATTCAGCATGTCACCTCGAGAGTACATTCAGATGGTGGAAAAGTAACAATATTAATGTAAAACAATACTAGATTGGCACAGTGAATTTAGCTGTGGTGTTAAAGATTTTAGGTACCACCACAGGGGAATTTTGGAGTATTTTTTTAATTGTCCCTTTGAAGGTTCAGTTTGTAAAGGCAGTGGGTGAGTAACGGAAGCAGACAGACCAAAGGATCTCTGATTCAATCTTCAACCTGTTCGGATTCATTGGTTACAGCAATACTGGCAGTAAAACGATTTAGATATCTAGGTTAGCACTTGAGAAGATGACACTTCAACAAAGAACTAAAGCATTGCTAATATCTGTGAAAATGCATGTCTCTGGAAGAGAAGAGAGGAAATATTTAACCCATCAAACGTGCAATTTTGGAACATAATACTTAAGTTCAAACTGTTGTGATAGTTTTCAATTTTGATTTGCTGGTGAACAGCATAACTGGTTCATAATTCTGCTGTTCTCCTATTACTATCGTTATAATTTAATGAATCAGCAAAGACGCAATGTAGTGAAATAGTGCATCAAATTAAACATACTTGCATGTATAGTTCTTGGCATGTGAAGCACTTTGTAGTGTTTTGTGAGGATGGATTAGAACATTATATAAATGTAGGCAGTTTTTTCCACAAGACCTCTAACGCTTGCATCTGCAGAAATAAGATTTTCAATTTTAACATTTTTCAGCTGAACTGTATGTCTCTAATCGTGAAGGAGATGATGAAACTGGAACAGGAACAAAGAACAAGCCATTTAAAACAGCTCTTCGGGTAAACTTTCAGTCAGTAACAGAAATTGAGATCAATTATTTAATGAAAATACATATAGTTTATGAACTGACTCTGTTCCTTTTGTAGGCCTTACAAGTGGCAGGGAAGGAACCGTTCCCAACTATTTATGTGGATTCCCAAACAAAAAATGAGGTGAATACAAATCCTTTTTTAAAAATGTGTTTTTCATCAACATTTAAATAAAAAATAGATCATTTTGTAGGGTATAGAGGCTGCTTAAATGGTGGTATCCTGTCCTGGAAGCAAGTATCGTAAAGTTTCATGTTTGATTTCTGCTCTGTAATCTTGTTTTGAGTGAGAGGCTGCAAATGTAGGAAGTCTAATGCATCTTGCACAATTCTTCTATGTGGAAAATTATATATTGGAAAAGTCCAAAATTAATTGAAGGGCAACACAAATATGTAATTAATTTTTAAGCTATATGTGTCTTATATTTTTCATTTAATGTATATTATTTTTATATAAAATAACATCATTTTAGATTGTGATTAACAATTTCAGTTGATGGACCAAATGATTCTGAACACTGAATGAAGTATGACAAGTTTTTTTTTGCTAGTTATTAAAAATTAAATCTTAAGACAACATTATTTGATTAAAAACTGTAATAATGTGATTTAAACATTTTATTAGGTTCTGTATTGGTGTTTTAGAATTAAAATAAAATAATTTTGTGATAAGCAAATACATTCTAAATCACCTTTATGTACAAAGATGAAGTTGTTAAAAGTTCTGACTCTTGCACGAGCTTGGCTTTGCTTAATCATAATGCAACAAATAAAATGGCAGGCTGAAACTCGCTTTCTGTTTGCAACACATTGAATAAACCAAAAATGAAAGTTGACCAATGGATAATATACGTATTAAATTGAACAGTCTCTTTGCTTGGTGAGAAAACTGGATGTGACTTTGGGTTTTGTATGTTTCTTAGTGATGACCTTGTTTCACCTTGGCGCTGTTTGTCGTGTTCCTTAACTGACAAAGCTAAGATGGTGCCTAAATGTCTGCAAATAGTACTCCCTTTTTTTTCCAACTCTTTGTTTAGGAATTTCAGTTATTTAAGGAACTACTGATACATACATTTGATAATCTGTGCTTCTCCTTTGGCCTGAATTAGCTTGACCTTTCTTCAGTCTAATCCTTAACTTAGCCAAAACCTTGTGGATTGTAACCTACACCTTTAAAACCATAAAACTCTCTTGAAACCCTCTGATTTAAGCAAATTTAGGAAACCTATGGGGCACAAACAATGGCACTTATAGGAGTAATGTCACTAAAATTACAATGGTGGGGATTTAATTAATAGTCTATTAAATATTGTCCTGCTTGGACACATCAGTAAGTTTTTGGAGTAGATCTATAGCTCGGGTTGTGGGTGTTGAAGTTGGTTGGCTCGCCGAGCTGGTTTCTTGTATCGCAAGGTAGGTAACGTCCTCGGTGCAGCCTCCGATGAAGCGTCGGTGTGTTTTCCCGCCTGGTTTTTAAAACTCTGGGGTCCGTTGAGATGGATTGCCTCACTTCCGGGTCTCCTTTGTAGTAGAATATATATGGGGTTGAGTTCAACGTGTTTGTTAATAGCTTGCTTCGTGGAGTGCCATGCTTCCAGGAATCCTCGTGCTTGTCTCTGCCTAGCCTGTCCCAGGATCTTGGTGTTGTCCCAGTCGAAGTCATGGTTCTCCTTGTCCATGTGGATTGAGATGAGTGAGTATTGGTCGTGTCTTTTTGTAGTCAATTGGTGTTCATGTACCCTTGTTGTTAGTTTCCTTCCTGTTTGTCCGATCTAGTGTTTCTCTCAGTCTCTGTGGGGGATCTTGTAGATGACATTGGTCCTGTCCATGGCGGGGAGTGGGTCTTTAGCTCGGGTGAGCAGTTGTCGTAGGGTTAACGTGGGCTTGTGTGCCACTCTGATGCCCAGTGGTCGTAGCGGTCCTACGAACACGAGAATTCCTGGAAGCATGGCACTCCACGAAGCACGCTATTCACAAACAGATTGAACTCGACCCCATATGTATTCTACTACGAAGGAAACCCACAAGTGAGGCAATCCTTCTCGACCGACCCCAGAGTTTTAAAAACCAGATGGGAAAACACAGTGCTTCATCGGAGGCTGCACTGAGGATGTTACCAAGCATGGTAACGAAACGTCTGCAAAACAACAAACCAGCTCGGCGAGCCAACCAACCTGGACACATCAGTTTTTCCTTTTGAAACAGTGTCGAGCATTACAAGTGGGGTTGGTCCAGCTAAAATGATTTTTTTTTTTAATTTCAAGGTATCTAAACTGAAATTGGAGACATAATAGTGCAGGAATCAAAGCAAAATTCCACGTCTCCACTACTGGTGGTGAAAGATGCTTGTGAATGCTCACATAATTATGTTCCTGAAATCAGCCAGTCATTGAGAAGTAGTTTAAAAGGCATACTGGTGGGAACCTGTATCTGAACACTTTTCCATTGAACTACAAGTCAGAATAAGTCATGCTGTCATTTTCTTGATCAATTCTGGATCATTGATTGCAGTTTTGATATCTATCTCCAAAACAGGTTGAAATTAGAAGGGATTAATTAACCAATATGTTTCTGGCTTTTTAGTGCACAAATTATAAGAGGCTTTACCTCCTTTTTTAATTTAATTAATTCATGGGACGTATATGTTGTGACAAGGCCAGCATTATTGCCGATCCCTAATTGCCCAGCGACTAAATGGCTTGCTAGGACATTTTAGAGTGCACTTAAGAGATGACTCCCCAGCTGTGGCTCGCATGTAGGCATGAGGCACCTGCACACTAAACCAGGTAAGGATGTCACATTTCTTTCCCTGAAGGAGATCTGTGAACCAAATGGGTTTTTGCGACAATTGAGTGTGTTTCTATGGCTAGTTTCTCATTCTATATTTTATTCAATTCAAATCTATTTGAACCATGTTTGCAAAATATTAGCCAAGGGGCTGAATAACTTGCCCAGTGATGGGAGAAATGCCTTCAGGGGGCATGATAGAAATGTAAAGACATTCAAATATTTGAAGTTGCAGTAACCCCACACTGATTTGGATGAAAGTTATACATTAGAAAAATTTTACATCTTGCTGGGAATAGGGACAGAGAAAAAGGAGCAGGAACTGATCCACCCTCCCTTTATCGTCAGTCGTGCCATCCCAGGAATCAGTCTGGTAAACCTTTGTTGCACTGCCTCAATAGCTAGAACATTCTTCCTCAGATAAAGAGACCAAAAGTGTGCCCAGTAAGTCCAGGTGTGGTCTCACTAAGGCCAAGTACAATTGGAGCATGACATCCCTGTACCTGTACTCCTATTCTCATCTTCTTCATAGGAAGAGGATTCAAGAACTAGGAGCAGGAATGAGCAATTTAGCCCCTCAAGCTTGCTCCGCTATTTAATACGATAATGGCTAATCTCATCTCAACTCAGCCTCAACTCAACTTTCTTTTATGCTCCCCATAACATTTTAACCTTTTACTCATTAAAAAGTCGGTCTATCTCAAATTTATTCAGTGTCCCAGCATCAACTCCACATGCTAGATTGGCCATCTAGGAAAAACTTACACCCTGTGTCTATTTTGTCAGTTCTTTTTCGCATCTTAAATTTCTCAATTATATCTCTTCTCATTCTTCTAAACTCCACCAAGTATAGGCCTAAACTGCTCAATCTGTACTCCTAAGACAAACCTTTCATCTCTGAAATTCATACCTTTAACATACCATTTGCCTCTTCACCGACTGCTGAACCCGCATGCTTACCTTCAGCAACCGCTGTACGCGTACACCCAGGTCTCAATGCACCACCCCCTTTCCCAATCTATACCAATAAGATAATCTGCCTTCCTGTTTTTACTATTGAAGTTGATAACCTCACAATTATGCATTTTCCCACTCACTCAACTGGCCAAATCAGTGAAGCATCTTTTGATCCTTCTCACAACTCACCCACCCATCCAACTTTTTGTTCTGTGCAAACTCATGATATTACTTTGTTCCCCCATCTAAATCAATAGTATATATTATGAACAGCTGGAGTTCGAACAATGATCCCTCCATCACCCAGCTTGTCAATGCCTACTGCTCAGTAAAAGACCCATTTATTCATACTTTATTTCCTGTCTGCCAACCTGTTCTCGATCCATCTCAGTACACTACTGAGATTTCATGCACTTTAATTTTTCATGCTAATCTCTTATGTTAATCTCTTGACCTTATCGAAAACTTTGTGAAAGTTTAACTAGGATCCACTAGCTCCCCCTTATCAACTCTACCAGTTATATCCTCAAACAATTCCAGTAGATTTGTTAAGCATGAATTCCTTTTCGTAAATGTCCATGCTGACTGCCTGATCCTGTTGTTATTTTCCAAGTGCTCTGCCATTAAGGCTCTTATCACAGACTCTAACATTTCTAGAATAATTGTTGTCAACCCACGAGTTGTTGATTTGTTTCTGATCTTCTCAATGACTGAACTACTGGAGATTTTCCTTTTTGCTTTTGGTGACATCATTGTACTACCATAATAGCTACAAGATTGTGTTTTGCATCTTCATTTTGTTTTAAAAGCGTTGGGAGGTTATATCAAAATCACAGATGAAAAGTGTTAGAAAGCTCTGGCAACGGGATCAAATGAAGAACGAATCAAAAGAAAAACGGGAGGTAAGAAAGATCTTTATTCATTTCTCCACTTCTCATTTGCACCTTTCCTGCAGTGACATCCAGAATTTGAATTCATTCAGTGCTTACCTTTGATTGGCACTTTATTTCGTCAAGGTATTTCCAATTACTTTTGAGGTACAATATAAGAACCATTCTACGCATTCAAAGAATAACATGGAAACATACACAAATAGGATAGATAGAGAGTCATGTAGCAAATTGTCTCTCATCCTCGTGTTTTCATAATGCAGTAATGGAACTACTGATAATCGGCATTAAATCTTGTATCATTTTGTCTGCAACAGACCCACATATGAGATGAAGGAAAGAACTGGTATGGATAACTTTTGCATACCATGGGTTCAAAGGCAGAAATCACAGGCCCTAGTTCTGGGCCAGCCCAGGTACCCAAGCCAAGCACAGTGGGCTCCCAATGCCTTGTGTCCTGTTTAGTGGGCCCTGATGTGTGCCCTTGTTCTGGGCCCAGGTTTGAAATGATCCTCCTTCCATTTATACTACATTTATCACATCTCTTTCACACACTAGTTTGTAAATCTCAAGTCAGCAAATACATTGGCAGTTATCTTGTAAAGTGGCTTACTCTTCATTTAACTTTTCATCTAATGACTTCTTGTACAATGGGTTTGTTTTTCCAAAAGGACAACAAAGTCGGATCTTCACAGAGCTGAAAACCAATATCCATTTTCCCTCCACTTTAGTGCCTACTTTCTCAAATTACAGCTAAATACTGTCAAAGGCACTGAGGGAACTTGCTGCTGTTCATATTATATCATGTGATCTTTGTCGTTTTGGGAGGGGAGGGGAGAATTTTGTTTAACATTTCACTCTTAAGACAGCAGCCCTGGTATTGAGTGCTGTACTCGGTCTTGTACGAGAGTGTCAGATTTGCTCTTGACCTCAAGTCTCAGTCCCTGGAGTAGGACTTGATCTGTGATTTTTAAGACCATATGAAATAGGAACAGGAGTGCCTTCAAAAACAAAAACAGAAATTGCTGGAAAAGCTCAGCAGGACTGGCAGCATCTGTGGCGAGAAAGCAGAGTTAAGGTTTTGGGTTGAGGTGACCCTTTCTCATAAGCAGCTTGTTTGGTACCTGAAGCCTACTCCATCATTCAGTAGGATCATGGCTCATTAGACATTGCTGACATCCACTTTTCTGACCTTTTCTCTATAACTCTCAATTTCCCTACTGATCAACAATCTTTGTATGTCAGGCTTAACTATACTCAAAGATAGTAAGAACTGCTGATCCTGGAGTTAAACATAACAGTGTGGAGCTGGAGGAACACAGGCCAGGCAGCATCAGAGGAGCAGGAAAGTTGACGTTTCGGGTTGGGACCCTTCTTCAAAAAAACTATACTCGAAGTCTACCCCAACAGTTCTCTGTGGCACAGAGTTCCAAAGACTCAAAAGCCTCCGAGAGAAGAAATTCCTCCTCCTCCTTTCAGTCTTTAATACTAATTTTGAAACTATGCCCTCTGGTCCTAGACTTTCCCATGAGGGAAAACACCTTCTTAGTATTTACCCTGTCAAGCCCCTTAAGAATCCCACATATTTCAATGAGATCACCACCTCTCATTCTTCCAAACTCCAACAAATGGAGTCCCAACCTGTTTTAACCTTTGCTCATAAGACAATCCCTCCATCCTAGTGAATCCTCTCTGAGCTGCCTCCTTTGAAATTATCTTTTCATAAGGGGACCAAAACTGCTCACAGTACTTCAGAAGTGGTCTCACCAGCACCTTGTACAGTAGCAGTTGGACATCCCTTCTCTTATACCCCAACTGCCTTGAAATAAGGACTAACGTTCCATTAGCCTTCTTGACTACCTGATGCACCTGTCTGCTAGCTTCTGTGTTTTGTGCATATGAACCCCCACGCCCCCCCCCCTTCCCCCCCCACCGAGTCCCTTTGCAGCTTTCTGCAGTTTCTCCTCATTTCTATAATCTTCTGTTCTTTTGTTCTTCCTTATGAAATGAACAATTTCACGTTTTCCCACATAATGCTCCATTTGTCAATTTTTTGCCCTCTTATAAATATTTCTGTATAAATGGTTTGTATCCCTCTGATAACCCGCCTTACCACCTATTTTAGTGATGTCTTCAAATTTGCCCACAGTACATTCACTTCCTTCCTTCCTAGTAGTCATTAAGATATGTTGCAAACAGTTGCAGTCCCAGCACTGATCCCCATTGGAACTTTTCTGGTCATGGGTCACCAACCTGAAAAAAGATCCCCGTGTTGTCCACTCACTGTTTCCTGCCCATTAGCTAATACGCTATCATGCCAATATACTATGCCCAACACCATGGGCTCTTGTCTTATGACTTAGCCTTTGTGATATACCATAGTGAACACCTGGAAGTCCAAATACAACACGTCTACTTGTTCCCCCCCCATCCACTCTGCTTTGGACTTCCTCCAAAAATTCTCATTGGTTGGACATTGATTTCTCTTTGAAGCCATGCTGACCCTGCTTGATTATGATTTTCCAAAAGTTCTGCTATTGTTTAATTGATTCGCATACTTTTCCAACATTAATGTTAGGCTAATTGGCCTATCTTTATCCACGTTTTGCCTCCTGACCTTTTTGAATAAGGATGTCACGTTAGCAGTTTTACAATCTGCTGATAAAGTGAGTTGCCACCAGTAAATAACAATCAATGGTTTTAATTTAAACCAAACATTGAGTTTAAAAAATACTTCAATGCTAGTGTTAGCTTCAATTCAACTCCTGCTGATGGGATGAGTTATTGCTCCCCTTAAAGCTGTGCAGGTTTTGGATTAAATGAATTTGAATTTATTTCTGACAGATGTCCACACTGCAAAACTCTTTTATAAGTCAGTGTTTATTGGTAGTTCCTTGGCTGCTAGGATGAATATAATGGGGAAATTGAATTAGTTTTTTGTCTGAGTTGAAGTATTGTGGCACTTCACTAGAAAATTTATTTTCTTTAATTCAGTTTCCCTGTGGCCATCACTTAATAAATTGATGAATAATTTGATGTCTTGGAATTTTTCTCTCTGGGTTGAAATTTGAGTTAGTTTCAACATTTATGTTGCACTTTTGAGATTGGAATGAGAAAAACTGGAGAAATGCAATACAATGCCTAGAATGCACCAAAACTGAGGGATTTACCCACATTGGTAGCGATTTAAACAGGTTGGATCCCTTTTTCTTTAGAAAAGACAATAGGGAGACCAGATATAGAGCTTAAAGATTATGAATTGTTTAGACAGGATATCTCTGGAGAGATCAATTTTCTTGTAAGTAGAAACACTAAACAGTAATAAATTATAGGGAAGTGAGGAGAAATTTCATTGTTCAGTGATTTGCAACCATATGAAGTGTTTGAGGTAAATACCTTTCAATGCTTTTCAAAGGAAAATTTAACTATTAATAAAGTCAAGATACAGTCACCATGCTCCTACCAGACCAAATGGCTGCTCTCTGATTTAGAGAGAGGTGACTGGTGGTTTAACTGTGGGTCACCATGCCTTGGGCGAGGTGAGGGGTTCAGAAGGAATGTCCTTCATGGTAACCTCAGCCAATGTGGAAACTGAATCCATGGTTTTGGCAAGACACTGCATTGCAAACCAGCCATCTTGCTAACTGAACTAACCGACTCCCTTTCATAATGAGTATTAAGAGAGAACAGAGGTAAAAAAGGGCAAGAATGAGGTATGGTAGATGAAATGTGTTGAGATGTGAAATGTAAACATCAGGGCAGACATTTAGGGTGGGATCATCTGTTTCTTAGTAGTTTCTCTTTAATATGTAGAACTGTAGTAGCTTGTGTTGGAGTGAATTGCAAATTCTGTGGACTTAATGGTATTTGCTAACTTTTTAGGAGCAGGGTATACATTTTGCTTTTTTTTTTCCTGGACAAACAGATCTTACTTTAAAAGCTCTACTTTTTTTTTCAAACAGCTGGAAGACGCATTACGGCGAGAGAAAAATTTGGAAGAGGCCAAAAAGATAGTTGTTAAACTGGATGTTAGTCTTGGAGAACCACAGGAGGTAATGGGCAAAATCAATTGCAAATTGACAGTGCATCAACCTTAATGTGCAATGAGTTAATAATGCATATAATATTTGAATAAGAAATGGTTTGTGCCATTGTTGATGTACTGTTGGTTAACCCTCTGTTTCATGAGGGGTGAAGAAGCAAATAAAGCTGTGTGTATGTCCCACTTTATAATTTCAACTCCATGAAGTAGTAACTTAGGAGCAAAAACAGAATTTGCTGGGAAAGCTCAGAAGGTAGTAACTTAGTTGTTTTGCAGGGTAATTTTGTCACCAGAAAATCAATATCAATTGTTTTTCTTGAAAGCTATCTTTGCAATGATGTGGTTACAAAATGCCTATAGGATGATGCTGGGAGCATTGGACAGAGTGGGATTTTATTGATATTGGAATACTGGGAAGAATATTTTGGTGGGTATGACCTGTTAGTGTAGAAAGTGTGACAATACTATGGCTTTGAGGGGTGTTTGTCCTTTTTTTGGATGATAGGTTTTAAGGCAGAGGTGAGCTGTCTATTGAAAGCCCTTAAAGTAAACAGCTTGTGACGCCTTGGGCTTTTTTTCAAGTTAAAACAATACAAACAGCCTGAATGAGAGAGTCAAGCTCCCATAGAACCAGACTTTTTAGTTTTAGTTTTTCAGTAACAGTTGCTGGGTCTTGAAGCTGGGTGGAAGCTGCAGTACATCTCTCCTTGCTACTCTCTCTGCTTTCTCTCCATGTTTTTTCTTCTCTTGGTTACAGCTAAAAGCTGGGGGTTCTCTTCCTGCTGCTGGAGTTGCATGTGAGACAATCTTTGTTATTTGTCTTTTCAAGGAGGTGTTTATGGGATGTTACTAAATTAGAAGTTACTGTTTAGTAGTAAAATAATCTATTATTCTGTTAAGTTTTCCAACAGACTTAAGTTATTCCAATTCCTTCTTTCTTTTGTGGTTTAACTATACTGTAGGAATAAGTTATTGACCAGTTGAATTGCATCTGGAATGCAACATATGGACCTTGCCTTTAAAATAAGAAAACATCAGGGTCTATGCTGTCTTCTTAATATATTTTGAGGGGGATGGTTGGTCTGGTCCATAACAAAAGTCATAAGTGTTTTGTGTGGAGGAGTTGAGAAAGAGAGAGAGCGAAGATGAGCAGTTGTTCTATGATTAGTTAGGACTTTGAGGAGCAAAGCCCACTTTGTGAAACGTTTAGATGCTTTGCTTTATCAGACTGAGGGCAATGGAAGCAAATATTCTCCTAGCTCTGTAGCCTCCCCTCTGCTTTTCCGATTTTGTCCTCTTATACAACCCTGATTTTAATTGTGCCTTTTGGCATCCATGCATTCATCTATCTAGGTGCTAATCTCTGTTCCATACCTCTCCTTCCTTATATCCTTCTGACTGTCTCCTTTACAATACCCTTTAAAAACTATCTCTTAGATGACCAAAATGATAGTTAATCTGAATATTCTCAATACAATTTTATATCAATTTTGTTTGATAATGCTGTGTGAAGTACTCGATGTTTTGCTGAGGTAAAGTTACTATATAAATGCAAGGTGATGTTATTGAAGTGTTCAAAGTTCTGAAGGGGCTCAATAGGGTAGATGCTGAGTGATTGTTTCCACTGTTCAGGGATTCTAAACATAAGAACATGTTTGGAGCAGCATATAGGGCTGATTCATCAGGACTCAGATAAGGAGAAATCAACTCTTTCAAAAGTTTCTACTTTTGGAATTCACTACCCCAGAGGGCTTAGATGTTTCTTGATTAAATACTTTCAAGGCTGGGATGGATGGATATCTGGTTATTCAAAGAATTGAGGAATATAGGAAGCAGGTGAGAAAGCATGATTGAAGCTTTAGATGAGCCATAATCGTATTGCTTGGTGGAGTCAAGCTTGACAGGCCATGTGGTCCTATTCTGATTCTGCTTCCTGTGCTTAAGGTTGGGATTTGAGGTGGACAAGCAATGAGGAAGAACATATAAAGTGTACATATAACGAGAAGGAGAGACAGGTGAAAGGATTATTGCTCCAAACATTAAGTTTCATTTCCTTCCTTGAAAGGCTTCAAGAAAAAGACTAGCGCATCTGTATTATTTTATTTACAGGCAGAGAGGGGATGGGTGATAACCAAGCAGAGTAGAGGAATGCAGGTAGTGCAGGAGCCTCTTTGGCTGTCCTCCTCCTGACAGATATAGAGTTTTGGATATTGTTGGAGAGTGTGACTTCTCGGAGTAGAAGCAGAATACAAGACCTTGGCACCATGAATGGCTGTGGTAAACAAGAGGGGAAGAAGAATGGCAGAGCTATTGTTACGGAGGATTCAGGAGTAAGGGGAACAGAGTTGTTTCTGCAGCTAAGAAAGAGACCTCAGGATGGTATGTTGCCTTTCCCATGTCAGAGTCAAGGATGCATCAAAGGATCTGTGGGGCATTCTGAACGGTGTGGGAGGGGATACGAGAGAGATGAATAGTCAATGGTCGTAGTACATATTGGTATCAACACAAAAAGTAAAAACGGACGATGTCCTACAAACAGATTATAGAGAGTTAGGACGTAAGTTATGAAGTAGAACTTCCAAAGTTAGCGATCTCAGGATTACAACCAGTATCATGTGCTAGTGAGAGTAAAAACAACAGGCCATACCAAATGAATACATACATGGAATAATGATATAGGTGGGAAGGATTCAGATTCCTGGGATATTGGGCCCAGTTCTTGGGAAGGAGGACTGAGCAGACCCAGGACTAATGTCCTTTTGTTGGTGCTTTTTAATGACGCTGTCAGGGAGGATTTAAACTGGAATGGCAGGGGGCTGGGCATCTGATCAAGGAGGCAAAAATAGGGAGAAACAAGGGTAGGAACAAAAGACAAAGCGAAGAGGCAAAAGTGGAAGGAAAATATGGGATAAAAATAAATGGGCCTATCATGCAAAATAAAGCTAAGATGAAAGACCAGTCTGAAAGCTTTGTTTCTTTATGCACAGAGCATTCGCAATAAGGTGGATAAGTTAGCAGAGCAAATAGATATAAATGGTTATGGTATGATTTTGTGATATAGTTATGATTATGGAAACGGCTACAGGCTATCCAAGGATGGGAACTGAGCATCCAGGGGCTGGCTGTTTATTTAGGAAAGACAGGCAAAAATGGAGTGAAGGTGGGGGTAACATTGATAATGAAAGATGAAAGTGAGGAAAGATACTGGCTCAGAAAATCATGATGCAGAATCTTTATGGGTGGAGATAAGAAACACAAAAGGAGAAAAAAATGTTGGGAACTGTCTATAGACTTCAAACAGTACTGGGAATTAGATACTTCCTAATCAACCTATTCAGATGTATTATGACACACTTCTGGAGCAAGTGGGACTTGACCCAGGCTTCCGGAATCTGAGGTAGGGGCACTTTCATTGCACCACAAGAGCCCTTTAAAGGTCACCCTTGTTTACACATAGCCCATCACACAGAGATCAACCACTCTCCATTGAGGAATGAGCCCCAGTCGCCATTGTCCTGTACACCAATCAATGAAAGTAGACAGGCAGATGAAGCAAGCAGTGAGGAAGGCAAATTGGATATCGGCCATCATTGCAAGAGGGTTTGCGTTCTGAATTAGAGATGTTTTATTGCAGTTATGCAGGGCCTTGGTGAGACCACACCTGGAGTGTTGTATGCAGTTTTGATCTCAGTCATACAGCATGGAAACAGCATGCTAACAAAGGATAATTCACCATTTAGGAAGTTCACAGGAGGTTCTGTAAGCTGATATGAGAGATGGCAGTATCCTTCTTTGAGGAGAGATTGGTTCGATTGACCCCGTTTGGAAGAATGAGAAGGGAGCTGTTTGAAAGATATAAAATTCTAACAGGCCGAGACAGACTGGATGCAAGGAAGATGTTTTCCCTGTTTGGGGAGGGTAGAACCAAGGCAAACAGTCTCAGAATATGTGTAGGTTATTTAGTACAGATGGGAGGAAAAACAAGTCTTCACTCAGAATGCACGATAGACTATTTAGTACTGGATGTCAGGAAAAAATCTTTCAGAGTTGTGAACCTGTGGAATTATCTACCACAGAAGGCTGTGGAGGGCAAGTCACTGGATATATTCAAGAAATTTAGATTTTAAAGGCGTCAAGGTGTATGGGGAGAAAATGTGAATATGGCATTGATCTAGAGGATCGGCCATGATCATACCAAATGGCAGAGCAGGTTTGAAGGATTGCGTGGTAAACTTTTGCACTTAATTTGTGTTTTTGTTTTGCTGAGAAAGTCTTGTTGTTCATACCTTGGACAGAGCTTCCAGGTTGCACTTCAAATGCATTATAGGGGACGCTTGCATGGAGTTGCATCAATGTTAAGCAGAATCTGGTTCTTTATGATGAACAGATAGTAACATTGAAATTTCGATATTGTTACAATAGTAAATGTGTTGGGTGGATTTAATTCCTGATAACATTCAAGGCATCGCTTTTGTAGTACAGGATCTAATGAACTGTAAGGTTGGTATAAGGTGAGATCTGCAGTATGGGTAGGAAGCAAAGAGCTAGTTTTGGGTAGTGGGGCAGATGCAATGCTGAGCACCAGATTTGCATGAAAATTGGCTTTACTGAATGGGAATGGTCAGCGTATTACAAAACGTGGACCACAACAATTTAAGGAATACTATGCAACTGGGCCATAAATTGCCATCAACATGAGATAAGGGCCATTTTGGTGTACCAGTTCACTGCATCTTACTTTTTCATTAATCAGAGGAAACAATAATGCTGACAATTCAGGCTCATTATTTCCTGGATGTCCCTGATGGTGCTGTGTCCTGAAACTGAAAAAACCCTGGGAACATGCAGCAGCAAGTAGTTTCCTAACTTTACATGTTTCATGTCCCACTTCTCAAGCTGAACTTTTCTTGTTCTATTTCTCCTTCAGTAAGTAACTGCAAGTCCAAATAACTTTTTATTGAGGTTATGAGTTTGAGAGTCTAAATTGGATATTTTTTTCATTGAACCGTTTAATTTCTTTTATTATTGTCAATTTCATAGATAAAAATCCGAGCCACAGAAGCGCATAGAGGACAACGAGTGAAGATCTTTGGCTGGGTCCACAGATTACGGAGACAAGGTTTGTATTCTACATTTTGGAATGACTTGCATATTAGCCTAGGATAGAGGATAAGAATTGTTGCTTTTGCAAGCACACGCTGTTCTATATATAATATTTATAATTGGGCTCCAGTCCTTTCATCTTTGGCATGAAGGTTTTCTTCATTAAACTGTAGTATTGAAACTTGGTACCTGGAAGCTCATAAACTTTAGATCCAAGTGAGCAGTGATGAACTTTTAATATTTTTCTGAAGCATTATTGAAACACTTATTAGTTCTCCTCTTTCCATCAGCAAAAGATTAGAGGAAATTTTTTTGCCCTGTGATAGGTCCCATCATATGCTGTAATGTTCCTGGACAAACTGGTATTCATAGAATCATACAACACAGAAGAGGCCCTTCAGCCTATTGGTCAATTGCCAAAATGTGCTAAATCTACACTATTCCCACTTTCCAGCACTTGGCCCATAGCCTTGAATGTTATGACAATAAGTGCTCATCCAAGTATTTTTTTAAAGGCTATGAGGTTCCCCACCCCAACTACCCTCCCAGGCAGGGCATTCTGTCAATCCAGGTGAAAAAAATGTTTTTCTCAAGTCGCCTCTAAACCTCTTGCCTTTCACCTTAAAATTTGCCCCTTTTGTTACTGACCCTTCAATTAAACAGATTAGCTGCTTTCTATCCAGCCTGTCAATGCCCCTCATAACCTTTTATACCTCGATCAGGTCCCCTCTTAACCTTCTCTGCTCCAAAAAAAAACCTGAGCTTATCCAGCATCTCTTTGTACCTTCAGATGCTCCATCCCAAGCAACATCCTGGTGAATCTCCTCAGTACCCTCTCCAGTGGAATCACATCCTTCCTATAGTGTGGTAACCAGAACTACACATGATACTCCAGCTGTGGCCTAACCAAACATTTCCACAGCTCCAACATAACCTTCCTGCTCTCATTATCTGTGCCTCAACTGTGCCCCCTGTTCCTCAGAGCTTCCCAGTGTCCTGCCATTCATTAAGTACTCCTTCGTCTTGTTACTACTTCTAAAGTGCATCACCTCATCCTTAGCAGGGTTAAATTCCATACCTGATGAATCTGTTTATATCTTCTTGTGACTTAAGACCTCCTTCCTCACTGTTAATCACCAAGCCAGTTTTCGTGCCATCCACAAACTAATTTATCACGCCTCTCCACATTCCAATCTGCATTGTTTATATATATCATGAACAACAAGAGACACAGCACTGATCCCTGTAGTATGCCACTGGACATTGGCCTCCAATCACACAAACAGCCGCTGCCATCAGCATCTGTCTCCTGGATCTAAGGTGATTTTGGATCCATTTTGCCAAGATACCCTGGATCCCATGTACTTTTACCTTCTTTATCAGTCTCCTGTGTGGGACCTTGTTCAACGACTAGCTGAAATCATTATAAATCTCATCAACTGCACTACCTTTGCCTACATGCTTGGTTATCTCCTGGAAAAGTTCAAACAGATTTGTTAGTCATGACCTCCCTCTGATAAAGCCATGCTGACTATCACTGATCAAACCTTCAGTCTGTAAATGGAGATGAACTTTCTCCTTCAGAAATTTTCTCCCTAAGTTTCTCTACCACTTGCTGGTCTGTAGATTCCTGGTCAATGACTACAACCCTTCTTGAAAAGTGGAACGACATGAGCTGTCCTCCAGTCCTCTGGCACTGCACCTGTGTCAGAAAGGAATTAAAAATTTGGATCGGGTCCCTGTGATTTCCTCCCTTATCTCCCACAGCTACCGAGGATCAAACTCCTTGGGGATTTGTCCACTTTTAAACCTGCCAAAACTTACAAAACCTCTTCACTCCCTGTATCAAACTGCTGAAGAATCTCTTAATCTATCGGCTTTTCATGCTGTGCCTACATTTTCCTTTTCCTGAATAAAGACAAATATTTAATACTCTACCAATGTCCTTCATGTCCATGCACAGATTTCCCCCTATTTTTCCCTGCTTATTCTCATACCCTTAATGTGCTTTTAGAATATTTTGGGATTCTCTCCAAACTTACCCTTCTTTTTCATGACCCTCTTTGCCCACCTAATTGCCGCCTTAAGTTCCCCCTGCACTTTCTATATTCCTTCAGGACTTCTGTAGATTTGGTGTCTTTGCACCTGCTAACAGCATCTCTTTCCCTTCTTTTCCAGTCCTGGATATTCCTAGACTTAGGGGGTTCTCTGGGCTTGTTGCTCCTACACGTCACCCCAAAGGGAACATGTTGGGCCTGCACACGTCAGTGTCTTTGGGAATGCTTCCCATTGTTTCCTGTCTACTTTTGCTAGGTCCTGCCTTATTTTAGTAAAACCTGCCTACCCCCTACCCAAGACAACAAGGTGCAGGGCTGGATGAACACAGCAGGCCAAGCAGCAT
>NC_063332.1:35709955-35735052 GCF_021869965.1 Rhincodon typus | reverse complement strand
AGGAGCAGGAAGGGTCTAGACTCGAAACGTCAGCTTTCCTGCTCCTCTGATGCTGCTTGGCCTGCTGTGTTCATCCAGCTCGACACCTTGTTGTCTCTTATTATTGTAGCCATCAAGTTCGCTCAAACTTTCAGGAGACCCAGTTAATTTTGATGTTACTTAGGATAAATGAGATGTGAAAATTGTGAAAGCATTTGGGAGCACTCCCTGCTGTTCTTTGAAGAGTATTATGGGATCTTTGACAGCATGTTGAATAGGTTGAATAGGTCTTGTTTTCATGCCATAGAATTTTTACACATGAAAAAAGGCACTTTGGTCCATTGTGTGCATACCTATTCAATTGACTTCAAATTTGATGTTTCCATTTGTGTTATTTATTTGTATTCTTATTCCTCCTAGCGTAAATATGGCAGTTGTCCTCATGGTGGTTACGGCCTGGGTCTGGAACGATTTTTAACATGGCTTCTCAACAGACACCATATTCGTGATGTATGTTTGTATCCACGCTTTGTTCAACGGTGCAAACCATAACGTCTACTTGGTGCAACACTGGAATAAATTAAATTTCATGTATTTTATCTCTTGCATAAAAGGAAGGAAAACTGTTAAGTGATCAGCAGATCCATCAGCACTAGATATGATGTCAGGTATAGACTCTTAGCTAAATCTTTTTGGTCTGGGTTATCTGTATTTTAAAAGTTGCTTAAATGCTGGAAATTGACATCACTTTGTCATCAGTAGGTTATCTTGTCTTCATGTACAATTGTGATATTCAGAATACATGTTCAAAATTTACAGAAACAATAAATCATTCTAACAATTTGTCTGTGGATTTTATTTTTGAATTCTTTTGTTACTGCAAAATATGCATTATTTAACTACTAATGACTGTAGCAGTAAAGGAATGATTTCCTGAAATGCTCTTTATTTCTTCAGTTACCTAGACAGATGTTTATACTATTATGAAAATCATCCTTGTTTCATTACAGTAGGTACTTCAAGGTTCATTCTGAATCGTCAGAGAGAACCTGGGTTGGCTACCACAATAACTTAATAAGTAACGGCACTGTTCATATCCAGTATAAGGCAAAGCCATTCAAACCAGAAGGTGCCGAGTTCACTTCTTGGTCACTTCAGGATTAACTTGTCTCATATAAACATGGAAGTAGGCCATTCAGCCCTTGAAGCCTGCTGCACCATTTTATATGATCATAGCTGATCATCCAACTTGGTATCCTGTTCCTGCTTTGTCCTCATACTCTTTGATCCCTTTAGCCCTCTGTAATCTATCTAATGCCTTCTTAGAAACATTCAATGATTTGCCTTTAACTGCTTTCTGTGGCAGAAAGATCTGCAGGTTCACACTCTTTGGATGAAGAAATTTCTCCTTTTCTCAGTACAAAATGTCTATCCCATATCCTTAATCTGTGACCCTAGTTCTGGACTCTGGTCATTGAGAACATCCATCCTGCATTTACCCTATTTACACATGTCTGTTAAGATCCCCAACATGCTTCTAAACTCTAGTGAATATAGTCCCAACCAATCCAGTCTCTTCAGTATTGCCATCTCAGGAATCAGTCTGGTCAGATCACTTAGAACAATTAATATATAGAGGCATCTAGGTGTAAAAATCCTCAAAGTGGCAGCAGAAGTCAACTAAGTGATCAAAAAGGCGTTTGGCATGCTTGCCTTCTTTAGTCAAGGCACAGAGTATAAAAATTGGCAGGTCATGCTGCAGCTGTATAGAACTTTAGCTAGACCACATTTGCAGTATTGTGTACAGTTCTGATATCCACACTACCAGAACGAAATGGAGGCTTTGGAGAGGGTACAGAAAAGGTTGACCAGGATGTTGTCTGGTTTGGAGGGTATTAGATATGAGAATAGATTGGAAAACTGTTTTCACTTGCACATCTGAGGCTGAGGGGCAACCTTATAGAAGTTTACAAAACTATGAGTGGCATGGTTAGAATGAATAATTGGAGCCTTTCTCCTCAGGGCAAAAACGTCAATCACTAAGGGACGTAGGTTTAAGATAAAAGAGGGAAAGTTTAAAGGAAAGTTCTATCCATAGTCTGTCACTTTAACGCACCCCTCTGTTCCCTGACCAACATGTCTGTCTCTGGCTTGTGGTGGTGTTCTAGCAAAGCTCAATGCAAGCTAGAAGAACAACACCTCATTTTCTACTTGGGGACCCTGCAGCTCTCCAGATTCAATATTGAGTTCAAAATTTTAGGGTCTAAACTCTTCCCATGCCCCAGCCCCCTACCCCACACACCAGGTCTTCTTACCACATAGCCTGCCATTACACATTACCTGTTGTTGGTTACTAATAGTCCCCATTAACAACTATTCACTCTCCCAGCCTGATCGTTATCAACTCTTTGTCTGTCCAACTGCTCTTTTCTCTCTTTAGGCTCTATCCCCTCCCTTTTTTTCTGCATATAAACTTAACGTTTTCCCAGCCACCATCAGTTCTGAGGAAGGGTCACTGGACCCGAAACGTTAACTCTGTTTTTCCCTTCACAGATGCTGCCAGACCTGCTGAGCTTTTCCAGCAACTTTGATTTTGTTCCGGATTTACAGCATCCACAGTTCTTTCAGTTTTTTGTTTAAATAACCAAATTGTTTGTCATTCATATAAATGATTTAGATGAAAATTCAGGAGGCATAGTTTGCAAATGACACCAAAATTGGTGGTATAGTTGACAGTGAAGAAGGTTATTTAAGGTTACAAAGGGATCTTGATCATTTGGGCCAATGGGTCGAGGAGTGGCAAATGGAGTTTAATTTGGATAAATGTGAGGTGTTGCATTTTGGTAAAACAAACAAGGGCAGGATTTATACAGTTAATGGTAGGTCCTGGCTAGTGTTGTTGAACAGAGACTTAGGGGTTCAGGTGCATAGCTCTTTGAAAGTTATGTCACAGATAGACAGGGTGGTAAGAAGGCGTTTAGCACGTTTGCCTTCATTACTCACCATTGAGTATAGGAGTTGGGACATCATGTTGGGATTGTACAGGACATTGCCGAGACCGCTTTTGGAGTACTGTGAACAGTTCTGGTCGCTGTGCTATGAGAAGGATATTATTAAATTGGAGAGGGTTCTGAAAAGATTTACCAGGATGTTGCTGGGACTGGAGGGTTTGAGTTATAAGGATAGACTGGGACTTTTTTCACTAGTGTGTAGGAGTTTAGGGGTAACTTTATAGAGGTAAATAGCAAAGGTCCTTTCTCTAGAGTGACTTCAAGACTAGGGGCCATTTTTTAAGGTGACAGAAAGATTTAAAAAGACCTGAGGGGCAATTTTTTCAGAGGATGGTTTGTATGTGGAATGATTTGCCAGAGGAAGTGGTTGATGCAAGTACAGTTACACATTTACTACATGAATAGGAAAGGTTTAGAGAAATATGGGCCAAATGCAGGTAATTGGGACCAGTTTAATTTGGGAAACTTGATTGGCATAGACTAGTTGAACTGAAGGGTTTTTTTTCCCGTGCTGTATGATTCTATAATTCTGAAATGTTATTTCTTCATTTATCTAATTTATTTATGACCATTTTGTACTTTTAAAGGTTTGTAATGCTGGACTTTTTATTTCTTTATTTTTCTAATTTTTTTCTCCTAAGAATTTGTATCTAAGACGGTGCTAAATGATGCCTTATAAACTTTTCACTGTACTCATGTAAGTACTGTGACAATAAAGCTAATTCAAATATAAATCAAAATTACTTTAATAAGTGTCAGTGCTCAGTTGTGTGGCAGGCAGAAGTTGACATGGCAGCATCCTGTTCATGGAAAATGGCCCTGCAACATAGCACTGTGATATAGCTTGCTTAACCTGTTGTTCAAATTTTTGAAATAGTTTTCCAAGGTAATTTGACATAGACAGCATTTTTCAGGTCTGAGCATAAGATTGCCAAATTTCAACTTATCACAAAAATTTATACCAGGGGTAGAAAAGGGTTGATTCAATCAGCTAATCATGTGGAACCATAGGCTACGTACCTGGCATTGCACAAAAACTGAATATCATGCATAATGTTGCTTAGTTGTGAGGAAGGTAGAACACCTTTTGGATTAGACAGTAAAACTTAGGTACTTTCTCCAATCTGGTGGAGATATATATATATATGTATATGTATAAATAAAAGCACTGTTTGAGGAAGAGCAGGAGAGTTATTCACAGTCGTCAACAATTGCGTGGTTCTTACAGATTTGCTGCATGTGTGAGCTTACTGTCAACAAATTGGCTGCTGCACCTCTCATATAACAACACTTCAAAAGCCCCTCATTGGATGTAAAGGATGTTGAGACGTTAGGTGATGGCGGAAAGCACTCTATACAGAAATAGTGGGATTTTTCCTGAAGAAGGGTCTAGGCCCGAAACGTCAGCCTTCCTGCTCCTCTGATGCTGCTTGGCCTGCTGTGTTCATCCAGCTCTACACCTTGTTATCTCAAGCACTCTATACAGTTTTTTTTTCCCCACTGTTTCCTTTACAATATTATTGTAACGATTTAGGTGAACGGTGAGGGAAGTGCAGCACAATGTAGCTCCTCCCTGCCCTCTGGTTTTGTGTGTGTGAGAGGGAGAGAGAAGGGGGTGGGACTTGCAGCATGTTGAAGTCTCGGTGGAACAGGAGGAGGGAGTCAGCGCAGACTCTGGGACGGAATTGAAAGCTGCGCAACATGGCGCTGCTGAGGATGTGTGCCCGCTTCTGTGTTGGTGAGTGCCCTTGTCAAAAATCACTCTGCGCCATGAGGACTCTGACTAAATTAAAGAAAACCAAGCCGCGTGTGTGTTGGGGTGGTGGTGGTGAGGGAGAGACGGAAGCGGCTTCTGCCTCGGGGTTAGTAGGAACTGCAGATGCTGGAGAATCTGAGACAACAAGGTGTAGAGTTGGATGAACACAGCAGGCCAAGCAGCATCACCTGCTCCTATGATGCTGCTTGGCCTGCTGTGTTCTGCCTCGGGGTGTCCGGTCTGGGATGAGGGGAATGGGCTCGGCGATGGTTGTGTAACTTTTCTGTTGGGATTCGGCCGGAAAGGGAGAGGTGCTAGGGGTATGTCCCCGGTCGAAAGCTGCTGCTGTCGCTAAATGCCGTTTTTTTTGCCTCTTTTTGATGGAAGGATTGGGATGGTGGTGAGGAGGAGATGAAACTTCTTGTTGCCGAGTCCACCATATTTTGGACACTGGTGAATTCCAGTTAACGTGACTTTCTTATCCAACACAAGCGCAGTACTTTATAAATTGATACACAAGCAGAAGTTGCTGGAAAGGCTCAGTGGATCTGGCAGCATCTGTGAAGAAACGTTTCCGGTCCGGTGACCCTTCGACTTCCAGCAACTTTTCCAGTAACTTCTGTTTTTGTTCCTGATTTACAGCATCCGAAGTTCTTTCGGTTTTTCTTTATAAATTGGTTGTCCATTGGGTGACTGATGGGGTCAGAAAGTTGCAAAAGGGATTGATTCCTCTTCTCTCTTCCCCACCATCACAAAAATCTATGGAGGCTAAATCAGTCTTTGAAAATTCATAATTTTTAAGCTAAGGATATTCAGGGTGATAAATGTTGTTGAAGGGAGACATCAGCTAAAATCCAAAAGAATTGGTGTGACAAATCATGGGACTAATTTCGTCCACTCCTGCTTCTAAAGGACCTGAAGCAGTGGTCATTGTGCAACCTAATGTAAATTTCATTTCAGGGAATCATCAAAACATACTACAGGAAGGTGGCTACTTGGCTCACCTAGCTTTCAGAGGGTAGTTTTTTCCACTTCCTACATTCAACCTTGCAATTTTTCCATAAACCTGCAGGTTCTCAATTTGCCAATTCCTTAAAGGTATTTCTGGAAACACCCCCTACTTCAGGTAACTTAATCCTGATTTGAAGCAGATATTTCTCTTCCTCGTCTCTAGATTTAAATTATTTTGTAGTTTCCCACAAGAAAAGTTTTGTTTGAGGCTTTTGATAAATTAATGGATTACTGTTTTCAAACAAAATACTGTAGGGTTGGAAAATACTGCAAGTATTCATTATGTCTGACGACATCTGTAAAGAAACATTTGTGTTTCAGGTGGATGACCTTTCAGATGCTTTTTTCCCCTCAACTTTATTTAATACACGTCTTGAGTCTTAGTTGTAATTGCTTCCTGGTTTTTTTTGTTTCCTCCTTGGCTTACTGTCCCTGGCATTCAAAAGCGCTTTAGGTGATCCACAACGATTTGTCCTTTCACATAAAAACCTGATTAGCAAGATTTGGTGCTGCTGAAGAAACTTAATTCTGCTTCAGACTTTGATTTTTGCAGTTACATTTTGCTTGGTAAAATGTGCAATTTAAAAAAAAAACTCATCGTGCTATAGATAGGTTCAACAAGGTATCTCACACAAGGTTAAGATGTAACAGCCCATGGTGTTGGAGGCAGGATATTGGCATGGATAGAGGATTGGCTCAGGAGCAGGAAATGAGTGGGGATAAGGGGTTCATTTTCAGGTTGGTGACTGTGACGAGTGGGATTCTAAAGTGATCAGTGCTGGGACCCCAACTATTTACAGTATATATTAATGACTTGGAAGAAGGCAGTGAATCTACTGTAACCAAATTTGCAGGTGACACTAAAGTAGTAGAAAGGAGGTTGTGAGGAGGTACAGACAATTTACAGAGAGATATTGATAAGTGGGCAAATAGTTAACAAATGGAGTATAATGTGAGAAAATACAAATTTTGGAAGAGATAACAAATGAACAGGATGTTATTTAAATGGTGCGAAACTGAAGAAAGCTGTAACACAAAGGGACTGGGGTTGGGTTTGCGTGTGCGCGTTACTTGTGCACGAAACACGAAAGCTAGCACACGGGTGCAACAGGTAATCAGGAAGGCCAATGGAAGGATAGTCTTTAATTAAAGTGATTTGAAGTGTAAGTGTGGTGAAGTCTTAGTGCAGCTGTACAAGGTCCTGGTAAGACCAGAACTGGAGTACTATGAGCAATTTTGGTCCCCTTATTGAAGGAAAGATATAATTTCATTGGAGAGTACAGAGAATGTTCAATAGGATGATCGGAGATAGTAGGAACTGCAGATGCTGGAGAATCCGAGACAACAAGGTGCAGAGCTGGATGAACACAGCAGGCCAAGCAGCATCAGAGGAGCAAAAAGGCTGACGTTTCGGGCCTAGACCCTTCTTCAGAAATGGGGGAGGGTAAGGGGGTTCTGAAATAAATAGGGAGAGAGGGGGAGGCGGATAGAAGATGGATAGAGGAGGAGATAGGTGGAGAGGATACAGACAGGTCAAAGAGGCGGGGGTGGAGTTGCAGTGGGAGAGAGATCCCCTGAGGTTTGATACTTAAAACTTGCCTTATCAACAGACTTAAAAATAGAACAGATATTTAAGGTTAAGTAATTTGGCCTGATCTGACTTCTTTCATGTCACTAGAGTGAGATTGTGAAAATGTTGCACCATCTCCAGGAATGAACAGTAAAAGGAATAGGGCCAATGAGAAACTAAAATTAGAATTTACTGACTGAGGCGGGGTGTGACTGAGGTATTAAATTAATACTTTGCATCTGCCTTTACAAAGGAATAGGATGCTGTCTAGCCCATTGTGACAGAGGAAGAAACTCTGTCACTAGAAGGGGCCAAATTAAGAAGGAAGAAGACAAACAAGGGGAAAAAAAAACAGAAGTTGCTGGAAAAGCACAGCAAGTCTGGCAGCATCTGTGAAGAAGAAATCAGAGTTAATTTTTCGGAGCCGGTGACCCTTCCTCGGAACCCTGAGTTTTGAAGGAAGTGAGCATAGATATTGTGTAAGCATTGGCCGTATTATTTCCATCTTCCCTGGACTCTGTGGAGAAGACTGGAGAATTACCAACATTCCGGCCTTGTTCAAAAAAATAAGTTGAAGATAATCCCAGTAATTACAGACCAATTAGTTTAACTTTGGTAGTAGGAGAACTTTCTGAAACAATTATTTGGGAAGGAATCCATAGTCATGCTGCAAAGGTGGGTTGATAAGGAAGAGTCAACATTTATTTCTAAAGGGGAAATAGTGTTCAGCTCACTTGGAGTTGTTTTGCACAGATAATGGAAGGAGTTGATGAGGATAGTGTTTTTGATATGGTGCACATAGATTTCCAGAGGGCATTTAATACAGTGCCTCACAAAAGACTTGAAGAAATTTGTAGGTCATATAAAAGAGACAGTGGCAATGAGGATACAAAATTGAGTCATCATTATTCTCTGTTTTCTATCAATGAATTTTTTTTGTGCTAGAGGAATGTTTCTAGTGGAGTTCCCCAGGGGTGATATTGCTTGCTTTTCCTGGTATATAATATATATTAATGATTTTGGGTTTTGATATGCAGCAGACAATTTCAAGTTTGCAGATGACACCAAACTTGGATGAATTATGAACTGAGGAGGACAGTATGCAACTCCAGAAGGACGTTGACTAGTTGGTGGAGTGGCCAGATGCTTGGCAGATGAGGTTTAATGCTGAGATGTGTGTATAGTGACTGTAATGAGGTCAGCGAGGTGGAAATTTTAGAATATGAGTTCCCTGATTAGACCATATTAACAGCCCCAATCAGGGAGCCCTGGCTGACAGATGTGCACAGGAGTGTTATAGGTTCTGTTCACTCACTCTGTTCACTGTCTCTGAGGGAGCTGGATCAGTGTCAAGGGCTCTCCATGTGTAAATAAAGGGTGACTTGCTGACGGGATACCAGCCTCGAGTTATTTCAGTGTGATGTTGGAAGATCACTATAAAAGTCAATACAGAGTAGGAGTGCAATTGTAAAGGGGGTGCAGGAGCAGGTGGACCTGAATGTATATGTGCATGGGTCATTGAAGGTGGAGGGACTGGTGAAGAGAAGAGTGAATAAAGCATACGGTGTTCTTGCCTTTATTACTAAGGGCATAAAGCACAAGAGCAAGGAGGTAATGTTGTACAAGACACTTGTTAGACCTTAGCTGGAGTATTGTGTACAGTTGTGAATACTACATTATAGGAAAGATACAAAAGCATTGGAGAGAGTGCAGAAATGATTTTACTAGGATGGTTCCAGATATGAGAAAGCTATGAGATAGATTGAAATAATCGGGACTGTTCTACCTGAAGAGAAACAAGCTAAAAGGTGATCTGATTGAGGTTTTTAAAATGATAAATGGACTAGACAAAGTAGATTGGGTGAGACTGTTCCCACTTGTAAAAGAAGCAAGAATGAGAGGGCATAAAGTTAAAATGAGGTTCAAATGAAGCAAGGGTAATGTGAGGAAAAAATCTTTTTATACAGTGAGTTGTCAGGCTGTGGAATGCACTGCCTGGAAATGTGGTGGAGGCATTCAAGAGGGCATTAGATGGTTATTTGAATAGTAATGGTGTGCAGGGAAATGGGAAAAGCCAGGAGACTGGCACCAGATAATAGAGATAGAGAGTTATGATGGGCCCAATGACCGCCTCCTGCACTATTATGATTCTGTGACTTTACAATGAACTGTTAGAACAGTGGTTTGTTTCATCTAGCATGCTTGCAGAGTATATTTTGCATTACTTAAATTGTCTGATAATGTGAAAAAGCATATTCTGTTTTTTGTGCAGCCATGAAGAACAACTCCAACAAAATGTGCCCTCGTGTCCCATGGCACTGGCATTCAACCTCAGCAGCAACTGGGCAGAGAGCTGATATAAAAGAAAAGCCTCAACTCGACGCAAGGTAAATTAAAATTTTAACTGTGCAAAACTGTTGGTTTGACTGAAGGGTATGTTTCCACTCTGTACATCTCTGTGACTCTAAATCAACTTTGGGTGGGAGGAGAGGGAAATTGTCGCATCCATTTCTTAATTGGTATCTCAAATGTCCAGTCTATAAAGTACTTCTTAAAACTGTCAGCAAATGAACCTCTTTTGGATAGTTAACTTTTTCAACGCTCCTCAATAACATCACTCACTGAAATGGCCCAACTTGATTTTTTGTAAGCTTTTCCTCCACGTTGAATAGAAACATCAGAACATAAGAAATGGGAGCAGGATTAAGCCATTCTGCCCCTCCAGGCTGCCCAGCCATTTAACAAGACCATGGTTAAAATTCCCTAAGCCTCAATACCTTCTTTGTGACTGAACATAGTCTTCAACTCCCCAGTGTTTCAAAACTGTCTACCTCCTCAATACTTCAGTTGGTCTAGCCTTCAAAACTCACTATAGAGAATTTGTGACATTCACTACCCATTTTGCATCTCTTTTAAATGAGTGACCCCTTATTCTGTAATTATGTCCCCTAGAATCCCTACAGTGTGGAAGCAGGCCATTCAGCCCATCGATTCCACACCAACCCTCTGAAGAGCATCCCACCCTTTCCTTGTAACCCTGCATTTCCCATGGCTAATCCACCTAGCCTACACGTTCCTGAACAACTGGAGCACCTGGAGGAAACCCGTGCAAACTCCACACAGGCAGTCACCCAAGGCTGGAATTGACCTCTGGACTCTGGTACTGTGAGGCAGCAGTGCTAACCACTGAGCCAGCATGCTGCCCTTAGTTCAAGATTACAAGGGGTTTCAAGATCCCCGCCGCCCTCCCCACCAACCCCCGCAATGAAAATATGTCCTCTACATCTACCCTGTCAAACCTTCTCAGAATCTTGTATGTTTGAATAAGATCACCCCTAATTCTTCTCAACTCTAATTAATAAAGGCCTAACTTGTTCACCATTCTTAATAAGTCAACCCCTTCATCTTACGAATCAAACAAATGAATCTATTCTGAACAGCCTCCAATGTATCGTTTTTTAAATATAGGGACCAAAATTGTACCCCATACTCAAGATGCAGCCTCACCATCACCATGTCAAGTTATAACAAAGCTCCCTGTTTGAAGTTACGATACCCTCGCAGTAAAGGCCAGATTCCATTTGCCTTCTTAATTACTTGCTGCACCTGCATGCTAATCTTTTGTGTTTCATTCATTAGAACACCAAGATCTCCCTGTGCTGTACTTTTTTTGGAGTCTCTCTTCATTTAAATAATAGCTTGCCTTTTGATTCTTTCTACCGAAATGCGTGACTGCATCCTTCACTGCATTATATTTCATCTTGGCAGTATTTGCGACCCAATCAAACTATCTGTATCCTCTTGCAGTTTCCTTATGTTCTTATCACAATACAATGACCTATTTTTGTATTGTCTGTAAATTTGATTACATTGCACTCTGCTCCCTTCTCTGAGTCATTAATACAGAGTACATAATTGTGGTCCCAGGACTGACCTTTGTGGCACTCCACTTGTTATGTCTTTCCAACTTGATAAAGAACCATTTCATCCCAACTCTGTGTTCTGAGCTAACCAATCCCCAATCTGTGCCAATGCTGTACACCCTATACTGTCAGGTCCTATGTTGTGCAATAACCTTTTATGTGACAACTTCTCAAATGCCTTCTGAAAATCCAAATGCACTACACCTTCTGGTACCCCTTTGTCAATTCTGCTTGTTATATCCTCAAAGAACTCTAGGCAGTTCATCAAACTTAATTTTCCCTTTCACAAAATCATGTTGACTGTGATGGCATTGAGCTTTTCTAAATGCCCAGCTATTTCTTCCTTAAAAACTGTAGCATTTTCCCAAAAGCAGATTCTAGGCTCTTGCTTTTCTGTCTCTTGAACAGGGGTGTCACAATAGCATTTTCAAATTCACTGCTGGAGACATCTGGTATGGAATCATCGAAATTTGGAGCAGGTTGGATATGGAAATATGAACTGATAAACTTGGAGTTTGCTCCTTTCAAATAATTAAATCAAAAAGAGTTAAATCAATATTGCTTAAGGTCCCCATTTTACTTGGCACATGGTTTGTTTGTCCAGATGTTTAAATGTAAGTAGGAGCAGGAGTGAACTATTCAAGAAAGTTATGTAATTCATGAAATCATGACCGTGATGGAATACTCCCCACCTGCCTGGACAAATGGATCTCTAACAACATTAACAAAACTTGACACCATCTAGAACACGTCAGCTCGCTTGATTGTTTTTTGTGAATGTGGTACCATTCATTACCTTTGTGACAGTGCTCAGTGTGCATTGTGTGCCATCGATAAGATGCACCGCAGAAATTCACCAAAGTTCCTTAGATAGCACCTTCCAAACATACATCTGTTACTATCTAGATGGGTGTGGACAGCCATGAGAGCACCACCACTTGCAAGTTCTCCTCTAAGCAACTCATCAGCCTGACTTGTTCCATCAGGTCACTGGGTCAGAACCCTAACACTCTTTCCCTAATAGCATTGCAAGTCTATCTACACCAAATGGACTGCAATAATTCAAGAAGGCTGCTCACCACAATCCCCTCAAGAGAAACTGGGAACAAACAGTAAATGCTGGCTCAGCCAGTGAAGCCCCCATTCAATGAAAGATATTTTTGAAAAACAGGATCTTCCCTTGCCTGTGTTTCACCTGATGCTAAAAATCTTCATTGGTCAATTTTGAGTATCCTGAAGTCATCTCCCTCACTTGACCCCATGCACCACAGATATTATTCTATGACGCTGGATTGCTAGTCTGGTGACATTACCACTACAACTCCACTTCTCAATTCAGTTGGTCAGTTGTTCGAATGTCTGGCCTTTATTCCTGGCATTACATTGACACTGATATTCATATGTAACCTTGCTTAATTGTGTAATAAACAGAGTACACCTTGTATTCAACAGCTTATTTGCATCTATAGACTGTAAACTGCCGTAATGTGCATGGATGGAAATTGAAATTGACCTGTTAAAAGACATTTTCATCAGTTCAAAGCTCTTGATTCTTATGGAACATTTATGTGGTGATACACGTGTAATTGTGGTCATCAGTCTTACATGGTGGTGGCCCAGTACTGCTTAAATTTTGATGTGATGAAAATAGGGTAGATACTGCATGTAATGTCTGTTTTATCAACAGTCCCCTCCCTGCAACCACCACCACATCTGAGTTGATCAGGCTTATTTCTGATTGGTAGGACTGTGTATGTGGATATACTGGATAGGTTAGAAAAATGAAGTAGGGGTGATTAGACAGGTTAGATGCAGAAGGATGTTCTCTGACAGGGGAGTGCACAACCAGGAGTCGCAGTCTAAGAATGAGGGGCAGGCCTTTTACGACAGAGCATTTCTTCGCACAGAGTGGTGAGCCTATGGAATTCTCTGCCACCAGAAACTGTTGAAGCCAAATATGGAAGACTTTCAGGAAAGATCTCGTTATAGCTGTTAGGCTTAAAGTGATCAACAGATATGGGGAGAAAGCTGGATAAGGGTATTGAATTTATTGCTCAGCCATGATCATATTGAATGATGGAACAGACTCAAGGGGCCAAATGGTCTACTCCTGCTCCTATATTTTATGCTAAAAGAAAAGTAGAATAATTTATTGATGTCTTTCTGGGCTTGCCCATGGGGTTATGCCCATGTATTAGTTACTGACCTGAGTACGGAAGAGAAAAACAATTGAAGTAAAATTGTGCCGATATAAGGCTTTTAATACAGTGCCAAAACAGTCATTTAGCTCAGCTTTAGAAAACAAAGCGAACTTCGTTTGTCGATTTACACTGTTGAAAGTTGGCATGCTGTTGCATGTTATCTGTGAAACAAGTAGTTAACATTTCAGTCCTCCCTTAACCTCTCCCGCCTTACAAACTGTCCACACCCTTTCATAACTGCGTGTATAATCTCACCATGCCTTGAGGCTTCAGTATACCTATGTGTCAATTACAGATAAGGCTATCCTATCACTTCCTTACATAGTTCTCCACCTACTTTCCCCTTCCCCCTCCCAACCACACTTTTCCTTCTGTGTCTGCCCCAGAAAAAAATGTCATTCGCTCTCACCTTCACGCTTTGGAATCACGTCAGATAGTTGGGATTTTCATTCACAATTATCCAGTTACATCTAGAGAATAAATGCAGTAAATTTATTTTCCTGTTCCTCCAGCATTACCTATTATTTCCACCAAGAATCTCTATTGGCCTCCTATTACTTACCTACGTCAATTGGGGATATGTTCAAGAAACCTTTGTCATTTTCCACATGTTTGTAATGACACACAGTTCTATCTCACTTAACGTTCTTAATAGTGGGTGTGGGGATAATTTATTTTTGTGTGCGTGCCCCTTTATCTTTTATAAAAAAGTATGTTAGCCTGCGAGCATGCTGTGCCAAAAAGGGACTGATGTTTGCAATGTCCCCATGTATAACTGGGGATATTGATCATCATCAATTCTCTGATTTGGGATCTAGCACGCTACAATGAGGAACTCCTGTGGTCTTGTCCATTTAGCATGTTAATGTGGCTGAGCTGATTGACCTCCAGCAACTATAGCCAACTACCTTTGTGCTTGGTACTGAGTTTCCTCCGTTCCCATTTACTCCAGTTTTGCTGGGGCTCCTTATTGTTACACATGATAAATGTGGCCTTGATGTTAGGTCACACACCTTCCCTCTGGTGTTGGACAGTTTTGTCCAAAGCTGTTATGAGGTTAGGAACTGAGTGAACCTAGCAGATCCCAAACTGAACATCAGTGAATGAGGGTCTAGGCCCGCAACGTCAGTTTTCCTGCTCCGCTGATGCTGCTTGGCCTGCTGTGTTCATCCAGCTCTACACCTTGTTATATCAGTGAATGATTAATTGTTAAGTGCTGTTTGATAGCACTGTCAGTGACACCTTCCATTATTTTGCTGGTGATTTGAGAGTAAACTGATGTGGTGGCATTTGGCCCACTTGGGTTTGTCCTGCTTTTTGTGTACGGGACCTGGCTGGGCAGTTTTTGAAATTGGTAGATTCCAGTGTTGTCACTGCACAGGAACAATATGGCAAGAGGCATGAGTATTTCTGAAGTGCAAATCTTCAGCAGTATTGCCTGAATGTTCTCAGAATCCCTATAGTGTGGAAACAGGCCCTTCGGCCCAGCGAGTCCACACCGAACCTTGAGCATCCCACCCAGACCCATCCCCCTAATCTACACACCCCTGAACGCTATTTAGCATGACCAATCCACCGAGCCTACACATGTTTGGACTGTGGGAGGAAACTGGAGCACCCGGAGGAAACCCACGCAGACACAGGGAGAATGTGCAAACTCCACACAGACAGTTGCCCGAAGGTGGAATCGAACCTGGGTTCCTGGCGTTGAGGCAGCAGTGCTAACCACTGAGCCACCATGTCGCCTCTGTTGTCAGGGTCCATATCATGTGGAGTGACTTAAGTTAGCTGTTTCTCTCAGAGCTGAGAGGTACATTAGAATTATGGATGTTAACAGTTAAAACGTGAACAATGAACACACATTAACAAGACAGTCTCTCCGATGTCTGACCCTAGCAGTTGCTTACAGTTTGTGTTCATACTTTTCAGGGAAACATTTAATAAAATATATACCTCATGGCAGAGCACCCCTCGTGCAGCATTTATTTTTATCATTACAATGACAAAGCTCTGGGGCTATATGGATCCCTGTTTTTGCTGACCGGAGGTGGTTTGCATTGGCTGGCTGCTATCACAGCTGAAAGTGAGACCGTAATCAGCTGTGTGAACGATTCTTCTGTCTCTTGTATTCCAGTGACAGTGCTGAACAAAGGAGACTTGTACTGCATTAATATGACAGATTTTGGCTGTAATTTAAGACAAAGCTCATGAAGTAGTGTTTTTATATAGTGAGCATTTGTTGTGTCAAACTGAATTTATAAGATTTAGTGGTTTTCAGTTTTTTTCATAACTGCCCCATCTATGCAAGGTTGCAGATTCTTCTAATCTGGAGTTTTTCAATAGGCTTGCCAGCAAAGAGTCTCAATATGCACCTTGCCGTCTCTGATTTAGAAATTGGAAGTGTGGACCAGTGTGAATGCTTAAGGAATATACCGGTACACTGCCAAAGGCCATTGACAGGCTGGGGAATAGGTGGCCAAGTGGCAAGTAAAATTTCATGCAGATAAATATTTGCAAATATGCTTTGGTAGGAAGAATGAGGCGAGGAAGTAGAAACTAAAGGATGCAGTTCTAAAGGGTGTTTGGGGTTAGTGAGACCTTGGGTTATGTGTGCACAAGTTATTCAAGGTGGCAGGATAGGGGAAGTGAAGATCTGGCCAAATACTGGTTTAGTCTCAGCTGGCAATTGTGTTGAATTCAGAATTAGGCACTTTATAGGATGTAAATGCATTAGGAAAGGTGCAGAAAAGACTTAGAAAAATGGCACCAACAGGAGAGATCAGAGTTAGTTGCGTAGATTCAGGAAGCTTGGTTTGTTCTTGGAGAACACCAGGTTGAACAGAAATTTGATAAAGAGGTTCAGAATCATGAGATAGCTGAACCAAGTGGATAGGAAGAAAATATTGGTGACAGGAATAGAGACCAGAGGGCACAGATTTAAAGTGATTGGCAAAAGTACCCAGAGCGATATGAGTTTTTTTTTATGCAGCAAGTGAATTGGATTTGGAATGCACTACCTTAAAGGTGATGGACACAACTTCAACTATCTCTTCCAGTAGGAATTGGACAAGCATTTCACATGTGAAAATTTGCAAGACAAAGACAGTGGGACTAGCAAAGTTCTCTTTCAGAGAGCCAATGTATGGACAGATTTTTAATCAGTCAGAGGATAAGGCAGGAAAGTAGAGTTGAGGATTAATAGATCAGCCATGATCTTATTTGAAAGGTGGAACAGACTTGATGGGTCAAATAGCCTATTGCTACTCCTATGTCTTGTAGCCTTAAATGAATCTTAACAGGCCTCCCCCTGTGCTGTAAGAATTTTATAATTGAGCAAATTCTTGAACATCATAATGTATTGCTGTGCTCATCCAATGTCATCTTATCTCCCATTTGATCAGGAAACCTAAGACTGGCATTCTTATGCTGAACATGGGAGGACCTGAAACGTTAGATGATGTTCATGATTTCTTACTACGGCTTTTCACAGATAAAGACCTGATTCCACTTCCAGCTCAAAGGTAAAACCGAAAAATGATTAAGAATCAACCTTACTTTAAGAGCGTCTTTTGCTTTTACAAATGTTGACCTAAAAACAAAATGAGTTCATGTAAAAAAAAAACTTGACTAATGGAATTAAACCTCTAAGGTTTTAGAGTAGATTTGGAGCTCGGGTTGTGGATGTTGTGGTTGGTTGGCTTGCCGAGCTGGTTTGTTGTTTTTCCGCAGACGTTTCATTACCTGCTGGGTAATATCATCAGTGCAGTCTCCGATGAAGCGCTGTTGTGTTTTCCCGCCTATTATTTGAACTCTGGAGTCCGTTGAGCTGGATTACCTCCCGTCCGGTTTTCCTTCGCAATGGTGTGTATATGGGGTCTAGCTCTATGCGTTTGTTGATGGCTTTCTTCATGGAGTACCAAATTAAATCTCAATTTCTTTTTTATGTATGCTGAAGTGTTCCAACTTCTAGTCATAATTCACCTTTCTCTAACAGTGTTACAGATGTGCGTTTCACACTCCTTTTCTTTGCTGTTGTCACCTTTTTATATCTGTTTATGTGTCATGCAGCTTTGTTCTTGATCATATTGACAGCAACCTGGCTGTATCTGGCAAGTAAAAACATGACAGATTAAAAATAAGTTGATGAAATGTTTTTAAGAAGTTAAAAAGTGAAGTTTATATTAGAGGCACATGATTGAATCGGGTGGGTATTAAAGCCGAACATTCTAATACAATAGATTAGATCCAGGGAGGACGTTTCCTCTGGTTGGTTGTCTAGAACCAGGAGATCATTGTCCCAGGACATGGTGCAGGCCATTTCAGACTGAGATGAGGGAACTTTTCTTCTCTTAGAGGGTGAACACCCTGTTGAATTCACCACCACAGAAAGCTGTGGGGGCTGGGTCACCTGAGTATATTCAAATGATTTTTTAAATATTACGTGCTTCTGGGGCATAGAGCAAGAGCAGGAATATGTTGTTGAGATAGATGCATATGTCAGGTGTAGACAGCAGGGATCGAGCGAATCCCTAGAAGAGTCTAAAGGCAGTAGGAATATGTTTAAGAGGGAAATCAGGAGGGCACAAAGGGGTCATGAGCTAACTTTTGCAAATAGGGTTAAGGAGAATCCAAAGGGATTCTACGAATATATGAAGGACAAAAAGGTAACTAGGAAGAGAATAGGGCCCCTTAAAGATCAGCAAGGCTGCCTATGTGTGGAACCGCAGGCGATGAGGGGACGTACTAAACCCATATTTTGCATCGGTGTTTACTGTGGAGAAGGATATGGAAGATATAAAACGTGGGGAAATAAGTAGTGACATCTTGACAAATGACCTTCCGACAGAGGAGGCTGGACATCTTAAAATGCCTAAAGGTGAATTTGAATTCAATAAATATCTGGAATTAAAAATCTAATGATGACTGTGAATCCATTGTCCATTGTGAGGAAAAACGCATCTGGTTCACTAATGTCCTTTAGGGACAGAAACTGCCATCCTTACCTGGTCTGGCCTACATGTGACTCCAGACCCACAGCAATGTGGTTGACTCTCAACTGCCTTCTGGGCAATTAGAGATGGGCAATAAATGCTGCCTAGCCAGCGACACGCTCACCTTGTGAATGAATTTTTTTTTTAAAAGTCCCTGGAACCTAATCAGTTGTACCCTAGAATTTTGTGGGAAGCTGGGCCCCTTGCTGAGATTTTTTTTTTACCATCGATAGCCACAGGTGAGGTACCAGAAGACTGGAAGTTGGCTAATACGGTGTCACTCTTTATAAAAGGTGGTGAGTAAAGCCGGGGAATTGTAGACTAGTGAACCTGACATCAGTGGTGGGCAAGTTGTAGGAGGGAATCCTGAGGGACAGAACTTACATGTATTTGGAAAGGCAAGGACTGATTCGGGATAGTCAACATGGCTTTGTGTGTGGGAAATCGTGTCTCACTAACTTGATTGAGTTTTTTGATGAAGTAATGAGAAGCATTGGTGAGGTTAGAGCAGCAGACATGATGTATATGGACTTCAGTAAGGTGTTCGACAAGTTTCCTCATGGTAGACTGGTTAGCGAGGTTAGATCACATGGAATACAGGGAGAACTAGCCATTTGGATACAGAACTGGCTCAGAGGGTTGCATTTCAGACTGAAGGCCTGTGACCAGTGGTGTGCCAGGAGGGTTGGTGCTGGGTCCATTGCTTTTCGTCATTTATATAAATGATTTAGATATGAATCTAGGTGGTATGGTTAGTCAATTTGCAGATGACACCAAAATTGGAGGTGTAGTGGGCAGTGAAGAAGGTTACCTAAGAATGCAACAGGACCTTAATCAGACGAGCCAGTGAGTCAAGGAGTGGCAGATGAAGTTTAATTTAGATAAATGTGAGGTGCTGCATTTCAGAAAGGCAAATCATGTCAGGACTTATACACTTAATGGTAAGGTCCTGAGGAGCGTTGCTTAACAAAGAGGCCTTGGAGTGCAGGTTCATGGTTGTTTGAAAGTAGAGTCGCAGGTAGACAGAATAGTGAAGAAGGCAGTTCTGAGGAAGGGTCAACGGACCCGAAACATTAATGCTGATTTTTTTTTCTTCACAGATGCTGCCAGACTTGCTGAGCTTTTCCAGCAACTTCTGTTTTTGTTCCTGACTTACAGCATCCGTGGTTCTTTTGGTTTTTATTTAAAGAAGAAGGCGTTTGGTGTGCTTGCCTTTATTGATCAGTGCATTGAGTATAGGAGTTGGGAAGTCATTTTGAAACTGTACAGGACGTTGGTTAGGCCACTTTTGGAATATTGCATGCACTTCTGGTCTCTATGCTATATGGAGGATGTTGTGAAACCTGAAAGGGTTCAGAAAAAATTTACAAGGATGTTGCCACCGTTGGAGGGTTTGAGCTATTGGGAGAAACTGAATAGGTTGGTGTTATTTTCCTGGAGTGTCAGAGGCTGAGGGGTGACCTTTAAAGAGTTTTATAAAATCATGAGGGACATGGACAGGGTCTTTTTCCTGGGGTTGGAGTCTCCAAAACTAGAGGGCATAGGTTTAAGGTGAGAGGGGAAAGTTTTAAAAGGGACTTGAGGAGCAACTTTTTAACTTGGAAGATGGTGCATGGACAAAATGAGCTGCCAGAAGGAGTGGTGGAGGCTGGTATAATAACATTTAAAAGGCATCTGGATGGGTACGTGAATAAGAAGGATTTAGAGGAATATGGGCCAAATGCTGGCAAATTGACCTAGATTAATTTAGGATACCAGGTCAGCGTAGACGAGTTGGACCGAAGAGTCTATTTCTCTACGGTACAACTCTGACTCTATGATCACTTGTGAACATACTGAATGGTGCAGCAGGCTCAAAGGGCCTCATGATGTACTCCTCCTAGTTCCTATGCTTCCAAACCACAAAAATGTTTGAACTAATTTATTTTGAATATTTTCTTCTTTTCAGCAGGCACCTTCACACATTTCTGTATATTAGCAATTAGCCACACAAATACAAAACTCAGAATACCTAAATTCCCACAATTCTAATTCTTATACTGAAAAACATTGTTTGACCAGAAGTATTTACTTTCTCGTTTTGAGTTTACTATAGTTTGTATTATTTGGCTTTTACTGTGTTCCTGCTAATCTTTCTCAACATCTTCAATGTGACTCTTAAAATCTTCTGGTTCAAAATCTACATCTCCTCCAGTATTGTCCATATTTATTAAAACTGTTAATATCTCATCATCAGTTTCAAAGGCAACATCTATAGTATCATACTCCACAATTTCAATGTCAGTCTGCATTTGAAGTGTTTGTTGAGACGGTGGGAGACGGCACGGTGGCTCAGTGGTTAGCACTGCAGCCTCGCAGCGCCAGGGACCCGGGTTCGATTCCAGCCTCGGGCGACTGTCTGTGCAGAGTTTGCACATTCTCCCCGTGTCTGTGTGAGTTTCCTCTGGGTGCTCCGGTTTCCTCCCACAGTCACAAAGATGTGCAGGCTAGGTGGATTGGCCATGCTAAATTTCCTGTAGTGTTCAGGGGTGTGTGGGTTATAGGGGGAATGGGTCTGGGTGGGATGCTCCAAGGGTTGGTGTGGACTTGTTGAGCCAAAGGGCCTGCTTCCACACTGTAGGGATTCTGTGATTCTATGATTAAATGTTTCATGATAGACCACATTGGGTCATAAAGGAAGAACTTTCAAAATAAAGAAATTTCTTGGTGATTCTGTTCTGTTATATTTTCTGATGGTTTTTCAAAAAGTGTTTTGATTTTGTTGTTCTTCTGATAAGAACTCCATGTGTCAAATGGCTCCTTTAAGGATGGCAGCCATACTTTATCATTTACTCAATTAGATGGCCGTCAGCTGTTTTTCCTACTTTGCGCCACAATGTTTACATACCTCTGATCTACTGCTAATATCATCTGGATCTGATTTATGATGATGAGGATAATTGTTGAAAACTTCTTTCTTGTTTTTCTTGTTCTATCCTCTTCATCTTCTCTTTCTATAACTGCTGTCCCGCTTTTTGCCAACATTTTGCTATAGCCTCTTCAACTTTGCTGGTTCAGACTGTGCTTTCCTTTTACTGAGAAATAACGTGTTATCTCAGGATGTATTTAATATGTTTAATATAAGCTTAGAAAGAATAAAATATGAAAGAGCCATGAATTTATGTAAATACGTCCCATCCTTTCTTGGAATTTATGGTTGAGATTTGGTTAAAGCATGAGTTTTGGCGTCAGCAGTGTCACACGGTGTAGCACCATACATTCCCTGCTGGTGGTCTACAGTCTACATACATTTTACACTGGGATTAAAATTAATTTGTTGTATGAATATTGATTCCGGCATAAAGTGTTTGTTGTACATACAGGTCATGAGACTACCTCCTAGAAGGACCGTAGACCACCAGCAAGGAATGTTTGGTGCTAACTGTTAACATAACCTTCCTAATCCATTGAAGAAAGATATTTGATCAGTGTTTTAGCACTTAAAAGTTTAATTTCCTCAAGTTTTGATGAACAATGTAATTTTTGTAAAGGAGCTGAGTCCTCTTTTAGAGGACTTAACTTGTTTGACTGCTCCCAATGTATGCTACATATTTGAAATCTGTTGACTCCATTGATAGTAATGGGATACATCCCAGAAAGGGGAAATAAAAATTTCAGTTCATTATTTCGTTGTAGAAGGGTAAGTCCAATCATCATCATGTAACTTCGATAACTGAGCAGTAGAGAGCTGTTGCCCATACTCCCTTTTGGAATGTAAGAGTGAGATACTTCACGAGGCAGGAGTGAGGAGAGAGACTTTGGCAGAGGCATGGCGAGGGCTGAAAAGCCATGAGTGGGACGATGGCAGTGGAAAGGAAAATTGAACTCTTTTAAGTTATCTTTTATTTCTTACTCTAAGTTAATGTGAATGGTGCCATTTATGTAGAGCGAACATACATACTTTTCATATTATTTTTATAGTAAATCATTTATTGTTAAGTGTATTCAATGAAATTCGGGAGGAACAGTAACTTAATTTCTGCAATTTTTCTTTCAGCAAACTTGCTCCTTTTATTGCAAAACGACGTACTCCCAAGATCCAGGAACAGTATCACCGGATTGGTGGAGGGTCTCCAATTAAAATGTGGACTGCTAAGCAGGGAGATGGCATGGTGAAGCTACTTGATGAATTGTCCCCAGAGACAGGTATTGCTTCAACTTATATTTCACAGCAAGAGTAGTATAATCACTATTATGAGTGTGTTGTCATTTTTAATCTATCCAGAGGCCCGTGGTTTACATTGCAGGTATTTGTCATAGCACCTATTTCTGCATTGTTCTTTTCTACAGAGAAAAGTAAAAGTCCAGCCTCCTGTCTTGCCTGTCTGCTGTCAGGTTTTGGGTAGTGTACTCAGCTGGAAAAGGACTTAAAGCTGGAAGGCAGAAGTTCTAGTCATTTTGTTTTATGTAGGTACCAATGACATAGGCAGGCCAAGAAGCAAGATTCTGTGTAGTCAGTATGAAGAATGAGGCACCAAATTACCAAGTGGAATCTCAAAAGTAATAATCTCTAGATTATTACTTGAGCCATGTACAAATGGGCAGACAGCAAATGAGATTAGAGAAAGGAGTAGCTCAAAGTCTGGTGCAGTAGAAGTAGATTCCAATACTGTGGAAAGTGGCTGTATCTTTGGGACAGACTGTATCTGGTTCTAGCAGGGAAGTAGAAAGGGTTTTAAACCAAATACAGGTGGCAAGGATCAAGTTCTGAAATGTGTAGTAAATCAAGAAGAAGGTATGGTTTTGGGAAATTATAAGCTGGCCGTAATAGAAAGGGATAGAGAAGACAAAATTGAGGTAAGTCAACAGATACTGCTAAAAGTTAGAAAAATAATAAAAAGGACAAAATTAAAGACTCTGTCTGAATGCACTCTTCATTCAAAATTAAATCTAATGAACTGATAGACGTGGAAATAAATAAAAACGATCTGCTAGCTATTACAGACGCATGACTGTGGGATGACATAGATTAGGATATGAGTATTGAAGGAGACATGACGTGTTGAAGACAGGAAGCCAGAAAAATAGAGGGGTAAGAGTCGATAGAATATGGAGCTGGAAGAGCACAGCAGGTCAGGCAGCTTCAGAGGAGCAGGAAAGTCGATGTTTCAGGTCTAACCCTTCAGCAGGACTGGGGAGGGGGAAGGGAGCTCAGAAATGCATAGAAGTGGGGGACCAGGCCTGGGGGGTGATAGGTGGATGTAGGTAGGGGGTTGTAGAGGTTGGTCAATGGGAAGGGTGGGAGTGGATAGGTGAGAAGGAAGATGGACAAGTTGTATCAGGTCAAAAGAGGCAGTGATGAGAGGAAGGGCTGGACGTAGGGTACAGGGGTAGTTCTGATAATTAAATGATGACATTAGCAGAGTAGAAAGGCGTCCTAAATTCAGGAAACCATGACGTAAAAGTAATTTGGGTAAAAGTTAGAAATTATCTATTCTAGAATTTATTTGTGAGAGGCACTTTAGCAACAGCCACTGGTAAGATGGAATGTAAAGAAAGAAATAATGGGTGTTTATTGGATAGATGAAGTTATAATCATATGGATTTGATTGATCCAAGTAATTGAAAATCAATGGCCGAATTACTTGGATTAGGACATTATAGAATGTTTTTGGGGTGGTTTCTTAGACTCATTCGTGAGCTGTCACAATAGCAGCTGTCATAGTATTTTGCAGCAAGAAAGTATTAATTAATAAACTCACCGTGAAGGCACTCTTGGACAGCAGCAAACATAATTAATGTGATTGAACTTTGCATTAAATTTGATAAGGGAAGTAGGTCCAAGACCAGCATTTTAAACTTAAATAACAGCCATTCTAAGGACACGAAAGTGTAGCTGAATTGAACTGGCAAGTTTAGTCAAGGAATAGATCACTAAAGACGCAGTAGTTAACATAAAGAAAGTTAAGGATAGTATCAAACTTGTATAAATAGCATATAATTAAACAAAAGCAGGTGGCAGCTCAGAAAAATGTAGAGTACAAGATAAAAGCTAGCTAGAAATACGATAACAGTAAAGGTTTCTGTAGATATTTTAAGAAAAATTATCAAAGTGAATTCCTATGTCAAATATGTCTGGGGGATTAATAATGGAAATTAGATGGTAGATAAAATTATACAGGTATCAGTCTTCACTATAAAGAACGCAAATATTATCCCAGAAATTGGGAATTAAGAGAGAAAAAAGAAAATTATGATCAATGGGAAAGTTGTACCGAGCAAATTGCCGAAGGTGCCAGCTGAGAAGTCCCATGGTCCTGATGAACTTTATCCTAATGCCTTAAAGTGGCAAGTGAGATAGTTAAAGCGTTTGATCTAATTTTCCAAAATTCCCTAGAGATGAAAGCAAGCTCCATTAGATGGGAGGATAGCAAATATGACTTCCTTATTCAAAAAGGTAACGAGACAGAAAACTGGAAGCTACAGGTCAGTTGGCTTAAAAGCTGTTCTAGAGAACATGCTCAAAGCTGTTGCTGAAGACATTCTAATAGGACAGTTAAAATTCAAGGTAATCGGGCAAAGTTCACATGACTTTGTGAATCCTGTTTGGAAATCCTGTTTAACCAATTTATTGGATATATTTTGAGGATGTAACATGACGAGGATAATGGGAGCC
>NC_063332.1:35700977-35709455 GCF_021869965.1 Rhincodon typus | reverse complement strand
CTATGATGCTGCTTGGCCTGCTGTGTTCATCCAGCCCTGCACCTTGTCTCGGATTCTCCAGCATCTGCAGTTCCTACTATCTCCGAGTTCTTCAGGTCAGTTTTATTTTTAGGAACTGGACCATGATTTGAAGTGAAGATGTACTTTGATTACTTGAGGGTTTTTCCTCCCATTGGGTGGGAATGAGCTTTGTTTTTTGGCTCATTGGGAATTCTACTTGCACCATCACCACAATGACTGACTGCAATGGTTCAATCATCACATTTAGTATTAATTAGATGTTGAGTAGTAAATATTTTCTTTTCATTGACCCATTCACTCAAAAAAATCACCCTGATAGAATGGTTTAGAGCAGTTACCAATTGGACAAATATATTAATCCCGTTTTCAATATTCTTTAAAAGTAAAAGATTATTCTTCTCTTAGAATTCCATGTCCCTTTACACATTACTCATCGGTATTGCATACCCTCCTTGCAGTTAATTGAATGCCCGAGTTGAACATGTCAACCATGTTTTTGCTTTGGAACTAATTGTTAGAAGCTTTGAGAAAGTAACTGGAATTGCTTCCCTTATTTTACGAGCTTCAGGGTTGTTGTTCAGTTCCCAGTGGTAACTTATCTAAGATGTGTGATGTAGTTCTGTGGAGTATCTTCCCATGTACTACATGTTGGAACTACTCAAATGTGCTGTGCCAAGGCAGCATCAGAATTAAACATGTATTTTCAAGAGATTAGAATTTTGTCTGTATGAGCTGTAATTTCATGGCAAAGAGACTGATTTTTCCCATTTGTGTTCTTTTCATTAAGAGTAACTACTTCTTGGACAAAAATATAGTCTAATATAAAAGCTTCATTTTGTAAGTAAAATCAGCAGTCCCATTCCTTCTGCATATTTGATTGTTCTTTCAGTTTTATGTGTTCTTATATTTCAGCTGTACATCAAGCTAATCGAACAGAAATTATAACCATCCTAATGACACGGGCTTCCAGTGCAAAACAATCTATTTCTTTTTGCCCGTGTTTGTGGTGATCAATTTTGTTTCAGTATACATTTTATTTTTTTAAAATAAAGCAGAAGATTAAACAGAATAGCTCTTCATGCTCTTTTTCTTAACAGGCAAGAACTTGATGTTTGTTGTTCTGCGTGATGGTACAGGATTTCTTCAATGTGTCTTCAGTGATGAGCTGGTAATGTTTTAATTTCAGTCCTCCATGTGCAATTTATTAAATGCTTAATCTTTGGCATTCTCACAATTTGAGGAACAATAGTGGTTTAGATTTTTGTTGCTGCTGCCTTCTGTGGACTCTGCACTGATAGCAGACTTTTCACAATGCAGAATTTAACGCTGAGGTTGAAATAATTTTTAGCTTCATGTTAGAATCTTAAGCAATTTCTAGCTCTTTCTCTTCATATTCAACTTTTGCAACGCTCTTGATTCTTGTATCAATGTAATATATACCCTAATCTACTATCTTCTCTTTGTCTTCAGTGTCAGTGCTACAACGGACTGGTACTATCAACAGAGAGCTCCATTGCAGTTTATGGAACCTTAAAAATTGTGCCAGAAGGCAAGATGGTAAAGATATTTTTAATAAATAGTACAAGAATTTAGGAATGTGAAAAGGCAAATTATTCTACCTGTTTCAGATGGGGTCTCCTTCCAAAGTGTTTCTGATTTCCTATCATATAAGCACTTGCTTCATTTTAAGTGGCTAGAAGGATGGAAGTTAGTAAATTTAGTGTGTTTTAAATATTAGTAGAAAAAATAGCAAAGGAAAATTCCAAGAAGTGACATAAACAATGTGAATTGTTAGATGTTGCAGTCAATGGCCCTAATAGACAAAGATATCGGAGTAGAATTTGGCTATTTGGTCCATCAAGTCTGCTCTGCCAGTCAGTGAAATCAAATTTGATCTGATCATCCTCATTCCACTTATCTGCTTTTTCACTGTCACTTTTCATTCCCTTACTTATCAAAAATCTTGGCCTTGAATATACTTAAGAACCCAGCTCTGCAGCACCCTGTGGTGAAGAATTCCACAGATTCATTCGCCTGTGAGAATAAATTCCTCTTCATCTCCATCTTAAAAGGTCACCCTCTAACTCTGAGATTATACCCTCTGGTTCTAAACTCCCATAAGAGAAACAATCTCTCTGCATCTACCCTGTGAAGCCCCCTAAGAATCTTAAGAACATAAGAACTAGGAGCAGGAGTAGGCCATCTGGTCCCTCGAGCCTGCTCCGCCATTTAATAAGATCACGGCTGATCTTTTTGAGACTCAGCTCCACTTACCCGCCCACTCACCATAACCCTTAATTCCTTTACTGTTCAAAAATTTATCTAGCCTTGCCTTAAACACATTCAGTGAGGTAGCTTCAACCACTTCACTGGGCAGGGAATTCCACAGATTCACAACCCTTTGGGTGAAGAAGTTCCTCCTGACCTCAGTCCTACATCTGCTTCCCTTTATTTTGAGGCGTTGCCCTCTAGTCCTAGTTTCACCTCCCTGCCTCCACCTTATCTATTCCCTTCATAATCTTATATGTTTCTATAAGATCTCCCCTCATTCTTCTGAATTCCAATGAGTATAATCCCAGTCTACTCAGTCTCTCCTCATAATCCAACCCTCTCAACTCTGGAATCAACCGGGTGAATCTCCTCTGCACCCCCTCCAGTACTAGTATATCTCTTCTCAAGTAAGGAGACCAAAGCTGCACGCAGTACTCCAGGTGTGGCCTCACCAGGACCCTATACAGCTGCAGCATAGCCTCCCTGTTTTTAAACTCCATCCCTCGAGCAATGGCAGACAAAATTCCATTTGCCTTTTTAATCACCTGCTGCACCTGCAATCCCACCTTCAGCGATTCGTGCACAAGGACACCCAAGTCCCTCTGCACAGCAGCGTGCTGCAATTTTTTACCATTTAACACATAGTCCATTTTGCTGTTAATCTTGTATGTTTCAATATCATTCTTCTCACTCCAATGACTAAAGATTCAACTTCTTGTAAAGTCTGCCCATGTCTGGGATGAAAAAAGTGAACCTTTTCTGGATTGCCTCCAGTTTCCTGACATAAGGGAACCTGTACTGTTTACAATATTCTAAGCATGTTTTAATTAATGCCTTTATATAGGCATTCATGCATTTGTGTCTTGTAGAAGGTATAAAATGCAATTGTTACGATCCCAGTTGATGATGCTACAGGATAATTAGAGTGCAACCTTGCTTGATTTTTTTTTATTTTTTGAAAAATTGTTTAGTTCATTGACCTGTTTAGTCACTGAGACATATTCACAGTTTCTTTTAACAACAAAAAGAAACAAAAAGTACAAAAGAAGAAATCAAAAATACCAAGCTGTTTACGGAAAACAGTTAGAAAGATCTCAAAACACACTAAAACAATGTTTCAACCTGTTCCCAACACTATCTATTGCAAAGACTCTAGTCCAGTAAAATTACAACCCCCTCAACTCTTTCCTGTGTAACTGGTACCTTACTGTTTCCTTACTGTGGACTGTGTAGATAATTCACTGAGTTCTTTTCAACTCTGCAACATGAAGTTTTCAAAAGTGAGTGCCTAAACTTTTGCAAGTCTAATAACTTGCTGATTTTTACCAAAGTCTCTTGATTTGGATGTTTTCCAAACTCAAACCTTCTCCTGAGGTGACTTGTTCCCTGAACCCCTCAGAAAGAAACTAAACTCGCTGTTGACCTCTACTGTAGTGTCTTCAGGTTACTCAATCTTATGTACTTCTGAATTTAGAAGTACATGACACCCCAAAGGTTCTGTGGTAACTTTCTTTCGGAGAAATGCTGGATTTACAATTCCAGAAGGACGACTTTTTTTTTGTTGTCTTTTGTTGTTTTAAAAAAAACTCTTCTTGGAAACAACTAACACCCATCTACTTTGTCCTAAAAGATGTTGAACTTGTTTAACTATATGTTACTTGCATGTAGTCTATGTTGCCACTTTGACTGGTTTGCACCTCATTTTCGCACCTGATGTTGCTTATGGCATTTTCTACCACAATTCTCCTTGAACCTGGGCTAGTTGGCTGTTTTGGTGTTAATTCCATTATAGACTGTTGTGAAATACAATTTTATTGCTACAGATGCACCAAATTACATTGCGAATGCCCAGTTCTAAGTACCATGTCAAAAGCAGAAGTTGCTGGAAAATCTTAGCAGACCTGGCATCATCTGTGAAGAAAAAAATCAGGTTTAACATTCCAGGTCCAGTGACCCTTCCTCAGAACTCTGGACCTGAAACGTTAACTCTGATTTTTTTTTTTTTTCTTCACAGATGCTGCCAGACCTGTTGAGCTTTTCCAGCAACTTCAGCTTTTTGTTCCTGATTTACAGCATTCGCAGTTCTTTCGGTTTTTATTGAATACCAGATCTGTTTGGTCCCATTTAGCCGAGTGGTACTGCCACACAATATATTGGAGGGTATCTCCACAAAGACTGTTCAGTAATCATTTGTAACAATACTATCATGGAGTCTGCATCTGCAATGGATAATTTGGTGATGACATGGTTAACTGGATTTTTTTCTTCCTGTGCGTTCTGCACTCTGGGCTTAGGATAACAGATACGTTCTGCAGGACTCTGTGAACTCAGTTAATATTGGTGCAACTGAGCCATTCTTGGTGATGGACATGGAAGAATCCCACTCGGTGCATTTTGTACCCTTGCTATGTTTATATTATGTTGTGCTTAAAATTAAGGAGTACTGATTCATTAGGGAATGTAGTAGGCGGTAATGAGCAGGAAGTTTCCTTTCCCAAGTTTGATAACGATGGACCTTTCCGGAGTTAGTGTTGAGAACACTCCCCCTTGAAGCTATACCACTGTCTCACCAGCTGTGGTGCATTTTCCCTTTCTGTAGGATAGGGCATACCCAGGGTGGTGATAGACGAATTTGGAAAGATGGCTGAATAGTTTAATTCTCTCAGTATGGCTCTGTCTGGGTGTCCTTGACTGGTCTGTGAGTTAGTTCTTCTAATTTTGGTTCCAATTCCCAGACTTGAGTGAGGAGGACTTTGCAGAGTTGACTGGCATTGGTGTTTGCAGCGGTTAAAGTGTGATTTGATTGTGGAGGTAGGAGTTTAAGCTGAGTACAGAGAAACTTTCCACTTGGGAGAATTCTTGAGAGAGAGTACATGTCCTTGGAGCTTGGCCATTCAGGAAAGAAATTGGGAATCAATTCAACACATGGTGGAAGTGTAGAAAAGCTCTCTTTTTCAAAGTTCAAAAAGTGCTAGCTCAATTAATTTTAATTCTGGAACTGATGAATTTTCTTCTGTTAGCCAAGGGTATTGAGATGTGGAGCCAAGATGGGTGGATGGAATCAGGATATAGATCAGCCATGAATGGTGGAACAGTCTTGAGCTGGGTGACTACACCTGTTCTTAGGTTACCCACAAACGTTTTTTTTGGTGCCCAACATTTTTTTCCTCCAATCACCAGTGGGCTGAATTTTAGGATGGTTGACTGTGAGCTTGTCAGCCTTCACGGTCGTCATCCCTGAAATGGACTACAAGCATCAGGACATCAGGTACTTTTGGATCACCACAGAAATTCTGAAGTTGCGGTATGTCCCTCAGTCGACTGTGGACATTAATTGGCTACATGAGACTCGATAGGATCAAATATGGGTGGAATACCTGACCAGTCTTCTCTCCAAAAAACTTGAAAATAGAGAGGTAAGAACAAAGGGGTAAGCAATGGGAAGGCTACCCTCCAGCTTTTACATGCTTCCTCCTTTAAACATATTAGCGAGGGAGAGTAAATACCATTCCAGGGTGTGTTCTTTGCCTCTACAATGCCACTGTCCTTTCTGCTTTTTGGTCAGCATTTTTTTTTACGTCCACTGTTAAGTGTATGAATACACGTTCTCTTGTAAAATTGTACTATTTAGTTTATTTTGCCTCTCCTCATTCTCCCTTAGTACATTACTTCACCTAACTTAGGAGAATTTTTTTCAGCAGAGGGTCGTTGAAACTTGAAATACTCTATCTAGACAAACCTGGAGGAAGAAGAATGCAAAATGTTTTGGGAAAAAAATAAGTGTACAGAGAAGTTGATGAAGTGGCTCATTCAGAATGTAATACAGATGCAGCAGGTCAACTTGACTGTTCCTGTGTTCTCAATATTTTGTTGACATGTATGCACAGGACTACCACATCAGATCAATGTGCAGGAAGTCCTGTTTCACAACACAAAGGATTAATCCAGTCAGAGATCTCAACACTTTGTTGAATATCTTGCTAATGCTCAGTTTCTGGTCTCTTAGGTGAAGAGTGACTATTTGAATGAATTGTCAGTGTGAAATTCATACAAGTCAAGATGTCACCTACTTGAGAGAGTGCTGCAAAAAGATGTGTGGAAAAAGAAATGCTTTTTTTAAAAATTTTTGAACCTTAATAAATCGTTTTGTCTTGGGCTGTAACTTATGCAACTGCCCGAGTTCTGAACTGAGCATTTTGGATGTTGAATTATTTTTTACTGACAAGTGAGTACTTTTCAACGTAACCCAATGTTTCCAAAATGCCTTGGGATCTTCAAATATGCAAGTCTTCCATGCTATTGAATCAAACTGTCAATGTTTGAGAGTATTGGCTTGGCTGAGAAATGGAGAATTTTCATTGGTCAGTACTTGATATGCTTGGTTTCACATGTCTTTTCCAGGCTCCTGGAGGGCATGAATTGATTTGTGATTACTGGGAACTTGTCGGTTTAGCTCCAGCAGGGGGTGCAGACAACTTGCTGAATGAAGAATCTGATGTAGACGTGCAGCTCAACAACCGTCACATGATGCTCAGAGGAGAGAACTTGTCCAAAATCTTCAAAGTGCGCTCTGCTCTGGTGCAGTGCTTTAGGGACCACTACTTTGACAATGGCTACTTTGAAGTATGTTTTATTTTCCATTTATATCTTACATGTTTTATTTGTAATAGTTGCAAGTGTCTAAAATTACATTTAATCGTTTGAATTAAGATGCTGAAAGATAATGTGACTGTTTTGAGGGTCAGCATTTGCATGCTGAATTACTGTGAACAATTCCAGGACATAATAATGTGAGATTTACTCCTCAGTATCAGGGTTGTGAGGTTTATGTTTTGTTTATTTCCTTAATAGAATTATAGCTCAGCACAGTTTATGACATGGTCATAATTTTTTTAATTTCGATAATCCAGATAAAATGCAAGAGTCTTGAGCATTAATTTGCGAAAAATATATTGAGTTGAAACATAACCAGGCTGAAGTATTTCTTAACTTGATTTTGCTTTTACTTCTTTCCACTGCCTCTTAATTGAGGTAGGGGAAGGCTGTTCCCCTCTCAGAAACACAGTGGGGCTACAAAGTGCTTATAAATTGATGCGTGTAAACTGCGTCGCATCTATTAAGCTTTTCAGTTGATAGTTACTCAGTTTGTGAATCTATTCTGAAGGTGACTGTGTATGAAAGCTCCATATCCCATCATCTGGATTGTTATGTTCCTCCACCAGTTGTGCTTTGTTCAAACGAGAATGTTACAAAGAATGCTCTCTCTGGATTTGGCTGTCGTTACAAACCTTGCAGAAGTGAATGAGTGCTGGATTGTTCTAATCTAATGTGCATTTCACATGGTTTGTGATGAGAGTTGACCACATATGACCAGTATAAGCAGGCACAGTGAACTAGCATGAGAGAGGGGCAGTTCTTTTTACTTTGCTAATGTGATGACGATTTTGTGAAATTCACATCTCTCTGTCACAGGTCACCCCACCTACCCTGGTCCAAACACAGGTTGAAGGAGGTTCTACACTATTTAAGTTGAACTATTTTGGTGAAGAGGCATTCCTGACACAGTCTTCTCAACTATATCTGGAAACTTGCATCCCGTCCCTTGGAGATGTTTTCTGTGTTGCTCAGTCCTACCGTGCTGAGCAGTCTCGGACACGCAGACATCTTGCAGAGTCAGTACTGTTTCTTTCATACGTTAGCTAACTTACTGGGACTACCACTTATATCCCACAGTCTCTGGTTTAGAATAAAGCACATTCAAATGATGCAAGTATAATTTATGTAAAGGTGGAGTCAGAAACTAACTCCATACATTTCTCTAAAGACACTGTCAATAGTAAGGCTCTGCATTTGACAAATCTCCAGCGTTAGTGTTGTACCTTTACACTAGATAATGTATTCAATTAAATAGCTTGAAAAAAAATAGATGTTGGGTTTTTATAATTATTATTGTTGGATACCAATCATATTATTCCCATGGTCTTTACCATTTTCTGTGAATGCTGAATTACAGTTAACATTGCAAAAGCAACTTAGATTCCTAGGTGCCATGCCTGGCTGAATTGAACCTCGAATTCAAGGGCATTTATTCTGAATCACCTTGATGTTTGGCACAAAGCTGTGGTGAGATACCATAAAACAACGCTCACTTAAATTTGGATGAACACAGCAGGCCAAGCAGCATCA
>NC_063332.1:35691817-35700877 GCF_021869965.1 Rhincodon typus | reverse complement strand
CCAGCATCTGCGGTTCCTACTATCTCACTTAAATTTGTGTGACATCAAGAAACACGAGTAGGACTGAATTAATGGTGATTTAAGGAGTAGGCTATCCAGTGGCTACACCATTTTTGACATAAAGGTAATGTTTGTGGTTTTGAAGACCAGTTGCCTCAGCCTGGGAAAATTGATACAGATCATCCTAAGGGCAAGGGTAGTGAAGAAGGCATTTGGTACACTTGCCTTTATTGGTCACTGCATTGAGTATAGAAGTTGGGCTGTCATGTTGCAGCTGTTCAGGATTTTAGTGAGGCCACTTTTGGAATACTGCATGCAATTCTGGTCTCCCAGCTATAGGGAAGTTGTGAAACCTTGAAAGGGTTCAAAAAAGATTTACAAGGATGTCGGTTGGAGTGTTTGAGCTGTAGAGAAAGGCTGAATAGGCTGGGGCTATTTTCCTTGGAGCATTGGAGGCTGAGGAGGTCTTCATAAAATCATGAGGGGCAAGATCTTTTTCCCAGGATAGGGGAGTCCAAAACTAGAGGGCATAGGTTTAAGGTGAGAAGGGAAAGATTTAAAAGGGACCTAAGGGGGAAATTTTTCATGCAAAGGGTGGTGCGTGTATGTAATAAGCTGCTAAAAGTGGTGGAGGCTGGTATGACGACAACATTTAAAAGGCATCTGGATGGGTATATGAATAGGAAGGGTTTAGAGGTATATGGGCCAAACAGGACTAGATTAATTTAGGATATCTGGTCGGCATTGACAAGTTGAACCAAAGGGCCTGTTTCCGTGCTGTACAATCTTTTGACTCTGAAACCAAGTCCAGCGATCTCTGCGTTGTGGTATCTCAAGTAACAGCTTCTTCCTCAAATCTACACATAATATCCCTAACATTAGCCAGTTAACTGAACACAAACTGACAATTGAAGGGAACCTGAATGGTATTTGTTCACATATTCCCAGCTAAGCACTTCAGCTGTTGGAAAATGTAAACCTGTGAGAGTTAAATCAAAAAGTGTGTAAATATTTCTGTTAAATTTTCAAGGTACTCACATGTTGAGGCAGAGTGTCCATTCATTACTTTTGATGAGCTTCTCAGCCGTTTGGAATTCCTTGTCTGTGATGTGGTTGAGCGCGTTTTGAAGTCACCTTATCAGGACCTTGTGCGTGAATTGAACCCGGTAAGTAAACTTGCCTTACGTTTTGTCCTGCAAGTAGCTTATTCAACTGTATTTCAAGGAATTTTATAATGACAAATGAACAAAAATAAGCTTTCAAAAAAGTGCGTATTTTTCAAAAGTATCTGACTTGCGTTCAAGTTTCTATTCTTTTGGTCCCTTTTCTTGTATTCGTTTTTTCCAATTAGAATTTCCAGCCTCCTCAACGCCCTTTCAAAAGAATGAATTACACAGATGCTATCACATGGCTTAAGGAGCATGATATTAAGAAAGACGATGGAACTTTCTATGAATTTGGAGAAGTAAGTGTTTTGTTTTCCTGGAGTTTGACCATTTCGTCATTGGGAACAGACAAGTGTTGCAGAATGAGGAGGTGTTGAGACAGTAAGTCTTTGAAGCACATGTATCACACATGTAAACGCCTACATGCTGTGGCATCTTTACTGAAGAACTATTGTTGAAATAGTGGAACCTTGAGGGTATCTTCTGCTTGAAATTTCGTTTTTTTTCTTCCAACTTATGGACAAATTAACATAGAAATGTTTCTATTTAAATCTTGTGTTTGCTAAACTGCTTTCAAATATAACCTGGGGGAAAGAAAAGCCTGAGTCCAGTGCTGTTTTCATATTTTGCTGAATTGAATACATTGATCCATGTTGCCACACTGAACATTTCTCTTGCTAACTGATTACTCAGATTTGCAAATTATTAGATTATGATCAACCAACATGGAATAAATAGGAGTACAGGGTGCAGTATGTTGGTCTTTTGAGGCCTTTAGTCCCCTAAAATAATATTGTTTTGAAAATTTATTCTACACTGCAAGTGCTAATCTATTTCTATAAACAGACATCTATTTTCCTGGTGTGTGAAAGAAAGAAAACCGTAACTGATGTTTTCTTCTCTCTCTGACAGTTTAAAACCCACCAAAACAAATTGCAAAATTTAGATCAATAAAAGTTAGTCATTGGTGAGCCAATACCAGGAAGTTGCCATGCGAACAACTATGTTGTTGTTAAAAACACAATTGGTTTGCTTGTGTCCTTCAGAGATGAGAACCTTTGTTACATATCTTCACCTTAAGATGACATGACTGATTCTGGAAAAGATAATAAACATTTCCCTGTGTGCCCCACATTTCATCTTTTTTTCTTAGCGGTATATGATCTGTAGACAGATGAAGCAACCATTTTTTTAATCTTTAAAACTTGTACTTCGGTTGAGTAGTTCAGGGCAATTTAACTATTTTAGTTGAGTCTAAATCACTTTGGTTCCTTTTGAAGTGCAGCTAACTTCCAGTGTCTGACATTTTTTTTTACCTAGACTTTCTTCAAACCCAATAGAAAAGTATTTGAATGATAATGTACATCACTGCAAACATCCAGGTTGCTTTAGTAGAAGCCTATTACTGGGTTGGCATGATGGCTTGGTGGTTAGCACGGCTGCCTCATGGTACCAGGGACCTGGGTTCGATTCCAGCCTAGGGTGACTGTCTGTTTTTGGAGTTTGCACATTCTCACTGTATCTGCATGGGTTTCCTCCAGGTTCTCTGGTTTCCTCCCACAGTCCAAAGATGTGCAGGTTAGGTGGATTGGCCATGCTAAATTGTCCATAGTGTCCAGGGATGTACAGGCTAGGTGGACTATCCATGGGAAATGCAGGGCTACAGGGGGGATAGGGTAGAGTTGGGTCTGAGTGGGAGGCTCTTCAGAGGGCTGGTGTGGACTCAATGGGCTGAATGGCCTGCTTCTACACTAGGGCTTCTATGATCCTATTAATACTTCTAATGGTCTGAAGTTTTTGTTTTCTGTCACAGGATATCCCAGAGGCTCCAGAGAGACTGATGACCGATGCAATCAATGAACCTATACTACTGTGTCGTTTTCCCGCTGAGATCAAATCTTTCTACATGCAGCGTTGCCCAGAAGATCGTCGGCTTACTGAATCTGTGAGAGCATTTCAGATTTTGTTTATGTGAAATGACTGTGGATCTGTATTTGAAGCTAATCCTAAAATAACTTTTGGTTAACTGACAATCAAAGAAGGAGTTATATTTGAGATGTTAAACTTCATTGACATCTTTTGTCAATCAAGGGTGCTAAAATATTTCGTTGATGTCCGCATTTAAAAGTACAAAATCCTTCACAAAAATATATGGAAACTCCAAAGGGAAGTCCAACAAGTAGAAATTGAGAGGGGTGACCAACAACTTGGTTAAAGAGGTTGGCTTTATGGAAGACAGAAATCAAAGCATTTGGAGTAGGAATTCTGATCGTTGAGACCTAAGTGGGTCAGTCATTAATGATGAAACGAGAGTGACTGTAATGTGTAGGAAGCAAGATTAACAGATGAAAAGCTTTTAAGCTTTGAAGAGAGAAGGGGATTTCAGTACTACGTGAAGCAAGCCCATGGAGCAATTTGAAAACTAGGGTGAAAAATTTAAGATTAAGTCATCAGACTAGATTGAATTGAATAGCAAAGGTGGTGATCAGGGGAAAATGAGTTGAGTCTGGGTAGCAAAGTTTGAATGAACCACCTTGGATAACGAGATCCTGCTAGGAAAGGACAGGGGATAAAGACATCAATGAAGGTTTTGATAGCAGATGTACATGGATAGCGGTAGCTTACTCAGAAGTTACATTACAGAAATGATGCATAAGACATGAGAAATATCTTATGATTGCTTCACTACAATGATTACAAGGCATTCAATTTAGTTTCTTTGGAATTTGTTTTATTTGCATGTTTTCATTTTCTCCGGGAAACATTTGTTCAAGGAATGTCTTTTTTTTATCATTCAACTGAGTGACAGTTCTTCGTATTTGAAACCAGTCAGTGTGAACGTGATTCTGTCCTCATCCACTTACTGTACATATGCACTGTAAGGCAAGTGTTGCTGTATGGTATTTATCATTGTATACTGATAGAATCTGGTACTTTGACTTTTTTTTTCTGTTATTTTCCTAGTCAGTTTTTATATCCCTTATATTCTGTTAGTTGAATTTACCTGATCTGGAATGTAACAGAGTTTGAACCTATGGTCGGTCAGTCTTTGTATGATTTAGTAACACCGTACGATGCATTTATCCCTGAAAAACAGTGAAGGGTTTTGTTTGTGTATATTTCCAAGATGTCAGGGCTCTTTAATCTTATCAAAGAGCTCTAATTTGCTTGGAACTACAGTCATTGACTTCAGAAGTAGATTGTTGCAACTTCAAGGATAAACACACGTCTGGTGCAGCACTGAATCACGATTTGCTACAATGATCCCAGGTTTGATTCACAGTCTGTTTTTCTGGTGGGTCTCCATCAAATTCATAGTTAGGGGATTACCATTTGTCTTTTACCTCTGGATGAGGAGGCATAAGATCAGCCAGTGCATTGATGATCATGACTGAGTAACTCCAAATAGAAAGCAATGTAGATGTGAAATTGAGGTTAATTGGTTCATTGAGTTTCTCCCACCCATAACAGTGGAAATGAGTGGTTCGTGACTGAAAATTGTTAACTTCAGTGAAGTTTAACCAGGTTGTTGGTCGCTGCAAAATTAGTCCCCAGCCTTTGTAGGAAGGATAAAACAATATTAAGATTGACGGCAGTTCCCTATAGTTTGTACACACAAGCAAGGAGCAGGAGTCAACTATTCAGCCCCTTGAACCTTCTCTGCCATTTTATAAGATCATGGTTGATCTATTATAGCCTCAAATTTGCATTCCTGTTTACCCCTGATAACCTTTCAACCCCCCCGCCTCAAAACTCTTATGAAGAATCTATCGGCCTCTGTCTTAATGTTCAAAGATTCTCTTCCTAAAAAAGCAATGAAAGCAGAGTTCAAAAGGTTCCTGATGCTCTGAGAAAAAATTTGGCCTCCTCTCAATTTTAAGTGGGTGACCCCTTATGTCTAAAAAATGTCCCCTAGATCGAGATGCTCCCTTTAGAGGAAACCTTCTTTCCACCAGTGATATTGTAGTAAATTGTTCTACTTGTGGTTGTTGGAGGCTAATCATTTCATGTCCATGATATGGTGTAGGATTTCCCCATAATAACAGTGGACTAGATCTAGGCCAGAACTGCACATATTGTGATCTAACTAACACCTTACACAACTCCATGATAACTTGTTTATTTTGTTCTTCCATAGCTTGGCTAAAAGGTAAGTATCCTATATGCTTTTATAACCTCCGTATCCACATATCCTAGTGCTTTCAACGATCTATGGACGTGCACACCAAGGTTTCTCTGATTCTCTGTGCTGCCTTGGGTATTACCATTCATCACGTACTCTCTTGCGTTGTTAGTCTTCACAAGATGTAACACCTTGCATTTTTCAGGATTAAATTCCAATTGCAATCATTGTACGCATTTAACCAGTCTGCCATAGTCTAACATCCTGTAGCCTAAGGTTTTCTTACTTGCCATTTATCACACCACCAATTTTCGTGTCATCTGAGAACTGGGAGATCAAACCACCTGTATTCATGTCCAGATTATTAATGTATAAATGCAGACGACAAGGGACCCAGTACAGTATGCTGCTGGACACGGGATGCTGGACATGCTCTTACGGTCACAAAAATGAACTTTGACCATCACCCTCTACCTCCTGTCACTAAGCCAATTTTGGCTTCGCTTTCTAAATTGCCCCAGTGAAAAATGTCTCCGCCTGTCCTGCCTCATCTTATAATTCAAAGCCTCCAGTCTTAGTAACTTCCTTGTCAATCTTTTCTGTGCCCTTTCCAATTTAATAATATAGTCTGTTTCATAGAAATGTTCTCCCACTCACACTTCTACCACTTGCTTGCCTTTGTTTCCTAAAATTAGGTCCAACACTGCCCTGTCTTAGGACTTTCCATATGTAGACTTTAAAATTTTAAGAATTCCACCCCTTCTAAGCTTTTCATACTTTGTCTATTCCACTTAAAATTCAGGATGTTGAATGTCCCTACTATTATTATTGTCATTTTAATACCTCTTTTTTTGAAATTTGCCTACATTGCTACCCTTCAAACACTCCTTGACACTGTTTAGCAGTATCTAATACACTCCCAACAACGTGATTGCTCCCTTTTTGTTTTTAAGGTCTACTACCTTTGTGACTTCAATTGAGGAACCTTCAAAGATATCAACTCTCTTTTTGCAGTGACTGACTCCTTGATCAATATTGTGATACCACCACCTCTTTTACGATTCTCCCTGTCTTGCCTGAAGATTTATAGCCCAGAATATTGAGCTGCCAGTCCTACCCCTCCCCAGCCATGTCTCCCTGATAACAACAATATCAAAAATCATGTGCTAATCAACACCCTCAACTTATCTATCCAGCTCACGAGACTTCTCCCATTAATACAAATGCCATCAAACCTGGTTGAGCTCTCATCTTAGCTTGACTATATATGATTTATTTGTCTGTGCATCACCCACTATTGCACCTCCACTCCACTTCCAATTCTCTGCCAAATTCATTTAAAAGTGCACCGACAGCAATCTCAAATCTCCCGCAAGGATGTTGGTCCCATTGTGGTTCAAGTTTCACCCATTCCTGACTTGGAACTGTCTTTGTTCCTTCCCTGTTGATGAGTCAAAAATCTTTAGACTTCCATCCCAGCAGCACTGTGGGTATACCTGCTTGACACAAACTTCAGTTGTTCAAGATGGAGCCTCACTATCACCATCCCCTCAAGGAAGGTGATGAGGGCAAGAAACTGCCAGCAATGCTCATGTCCCATAGACAAGTAAATATTGTAATTTTCAACACTGTGTGTTAAGATAAAATGTTTTTCGTTTAATTTTGAGGTTGATGTCCTAATGCCAAATGTTGGTGAGATTGTAGGAGGGTCGATGCGTATCTGGGACAGTGAGGAACTATTGGAAGGGTACAAACGTGAAAGCATTGATCCTACTCCTTACTACTGGTACACTGACCAGGTAAGTTGGAATTGTTTTTCTCAGGTTATTTATCAAAAGTGGTTCATAGCCTTTTCACTTCCTAGGTAGATTTCACTTCACTGGTTTTGATTCAGTCTATAATCCTTCTGGCAGTATCTGCAAGTATTCATTGTCTACATTTATGTGCAAATAAAAGTCGTATAATCTTCTGAAAACCATGTTCACTGATGTTAAACTGGAGTACCTTTTGGCCTGTGTAGGACAGTATTACATGGGCCAAAAGGTACTCCGGTTCAACATCAATCAAAATGGTTTTTGTGTATTTACCAACCTTCGCCATCATTGGAAGGACAAAAGTGCATTTTCATACACTCATCTTCTGCCACTTCTATCCACAATGACCCCCCCCATGCCGCCTTGCACCAACAGTTTCTATGTGTACTCTTACCAGTGAGATTAAAATATGAGTCAATAAGACCATGTAATTACTACTAATAATTCTTGTAGTAATATTCTAATCCATAATTCATTCATCTCGATTTAGATTCCTCTTTTTTTTTTCATTTCTTGATTATGCCAAAATCTTTAGACCATTTCATTTTCATCTCAAAACTTTAATTTGATCTCCCTAATTTCACGTTATTTTTGCCCAAGTTATTTTCTTTTCAAATTTCCTCTCTCTGAGGATTTCTCTCGAGGGCAATGTTTTATGGATGTTAGCTGTATTTTTGATACCTTTTTAAAAGTGGCCATTCTTCAAGGGTACTTAAAACTGGGTAAATAAAAATGCCAGATCTGAGGAAGGGTCACTGAACCCAAAACATTAACTATGACTTTTTCTTCACAGATGCTGCCAGACTTGCTGAGCTTTTCCAGCGACTTCTGTTTTTGTACTTAAACTGGGTAATGGAAGTTTCACACCTGTTGGAGACCTAGGGAGAAAGCCATGTTTCCTGCTTTGGGGAGGCCTGTTGCACGAAGTGCCAATAAAAGGCTAGTAGCTATGAATTGCCATCAGTGCTGTCTGGGAATCCACAAGCTATCATCATGAAGTGTGCTTTTCTGGCAGAGACAGCTTGAGTTCCAACCTGGTAACGTGATTCCCAAATAAATGCTCCCTGTTCTTTCAACTTGTCTCAAGATGGCATTAAATTCCACCCATTGGCTACGAAGTAGACACAAGTTCACTTTGGTTCAATTTGCATTCTTGCCTTTTACTCAGGTAGTTACAAATTGAAGCTCCACGAGAAGAAGTGAGCTGAGAATTCAGTTCAAAACTTCACAGTACTGAAGGAGTGCTGCCCAGTTTGACTGCCTCTTTGACGTTCCTGTAGTCTAAATAACTGGTGCTTTTTAGCAATGAGTTCACTCAGTGCTCTGGCAACACTAAACAATGAAAAATTAATTATTTCTCATTGAGCACAAGTCATTTCTGTGAATGACTTGAAGATGAGGAAATGACTTGAATGTGAGGAGATGTTGTCCTCTTTCTTTTTTGTACATTGACCTTCTTTGGCTGTTGGCACTACACCCAACCCATGTCCTGTCATAATCAGCATTCAGTCCACTAGACATGCTGGTCACTGGACGATTATTAAATTCTTGCACCACTAGACGTCCTACAACTAAAGCTAAGCATTACACAAAAAGCGAAAGGGAACATAACTACTGCAGTCCTTTGAAATTAAGCTCAGTGCCACCTTTTGTTTTAATAACCTTCCTAATATTTTTGAATGAAAACGAAAATGTACTTCTATGATGCATCCTATCAGTCTGGCAAAATTGTTAAGTATTTCACAGCAAATTAATTACTTTTGCATTTGCTGTTGTCCGGAATTGTTGCAACTATGAGGCACACTAATTGCAATTATTATTGTAGCCGAGATGGTAGGAACTGCCGATGCTGGAGAATCTGAGACAACAAGGTGTGGAGCTGGATGAACACAGCAGGCCAAGCAGCATCAGAGGAGCAGGAAAGCTGACGTTTCGAGTCTAGACCCTTCCTGCTCCT
>NC_063332.1:35660913-35691317 GCF_021869965.1 Rhincodon typus | reverse complement strand
ATTGTGTGGATCTGTAATTCAGATGTCATATGAAGACCAAGATTCTGGCAGTTACTCCAGTGGATCCTCAAATCCTCCCCACTCCTCCTGTTCTGGTGCAGTTGTAGGGATGATTGTTCTACAAACTAACAAAGTGTGATACTAATGGGTGCTCTGAGTTGAACTATGATTATGTATAGCAGCAGAGAAATGGGATCATCAGCCATTAAATTGTATACTATCAACACCATGTTCTGCTGCATAACCTGTTAATTTAATTTGTGGTAATTGTGGCTCTTATTGCTTAATACTATTGATTCTGAGTAAAGACACTTTTTTTGTCCTAATAAACTACCAATTCTTATTTTCTAGGCCCTTGCAGATTTGGTTGATAAACACCTAAAATCAGCAGAAACTTCTTCCAAACAACTGAGTCTACGTTGTCCGCTCTGCGTTAATCCAATATGTGGAGAAACAAAGGCGTTTTTTGCTAAACAGAATCTCTGAAATGGCACTTGTGTCCTGATATTTTCTGCCCTTCAGAAAAAGCTTGATCGAATGGTCATCTTGATGGTTTGCTTTCTGCTGTTATGGTATTTGAAATAGCATGTATGTTGAATGTAAATCTCATATCAAGAGATTGCCTTCACTTCTGAAGCTACATTCTTATTATTGTGACTAAAAAACAGACTTTTTGAAGAGAGTATAAATGCATCAGCTTGCACTGTTCTCAAATCATTGTGCATGGATACGAAAGCTTAATATCTCAGTTTTTAGCATATTTTTCTTACTTAGATCCTTTTTTTCTAAGGAATGCTGAAGACTGAGCTTCTAAAGGCTACACTTTTTGTTTGCTCGTGCATAGGTTTTTGAACACGAATCATATCTGGTAGAGATTACCTTTGTCTTTGCCCTTCAAGGCGAAGGTAGCCATTGTCAGAGGTGCTTGGATGGGTTCTTATGGGCACATGACTGTTTGAGTGCGTGACTACTAAGGCCAAACTGTATCTGGACAGTTATTCTGCGAGTAGAACGGAAACAGCAGACTAAGTTTCAAAAAAGTAAAGATTTATACTTGCATTTTCTCTCTGCTTCAAATGCACTTGCCTTCTAAAGAGCCACATCATTTTTTTTTATTATTTGGTTGCACCAGGACTTGAATTTGATGTCAGAACTCATAAGTGAAGCCTTCAGAGTGTTCCTATAGCAATTTCTGTGACCCCCATGAGAGCACACTCCAGTTCTTTGTTGAAAATTTACCTTGGTAAGTGAGTGTCAGACATCCCAGCCAAGTGGCCAGCCCATCTCCATCTTCACTATATCAGTTTTTTTGTGAATGCTAGGCATGCCAGCTCAGGAGAGTAACTCAAATAGACACATCTATTAGAGATTATTGTTTTTAAAAAGCCCAAATTTATAAACAAATGCTGTTCGTAATTTATTTAATTTGCCAAGATGATATCAACATGTTAATTTGCATTTGTGACTTGATTCATCTTGAGTGCAGTCCCTTGTGGCATAAGAAATGGAGCAGGAGTAGGCTATTCGGTCCTGCTGGATTTCACTGTCATTCATTGAGATCATAACTGACCTCTATTTAAGCATCATTTTACTGCACAATCCCCATATCCCTTGATGTTTTTAACATGTAAGAATCAATTGCTGCAGAGTGGATAATGAAAAAATTCTTCTCCTTGTGGAAGAGACTAGAATTCGGGGATGATTTGGCAAAACATCTGGGGAGATGAGAATATTTTCTGAAGGTTATGAGTCATTGGAACTCTCCTAACAATGGTAGAGGCATAGTTAGTTAGATTCTCGATGAATGAGAGAGCTGAAGGTGGGTAGGCAGAAGTATGGATTCGAGGCCTTGATTACATCATATTGAATGATAGAGCAGGCTGTAGGGGATGAATCTGTACTGCTCTTAATTCTCACATTTGTAAGGTCTCGGTCTTGAACATTCTAAATTGCTGAGTCTCTGAAGCCTCGGGGACAAAAAATTCCAAGCCTTCATGAACGCAAGTGAAGAAATTCTTCTTAGTCCTGAGTGGTCCACTGCATATTCTTAAACTCTGCCCTGGATCTGTACACCCCAGCCAGTGGAAACATTTTGCATCTACCCTGTTGATTCCTGTAAGAATTTTGTGTATTTGAATGAGATCAGCTATAGGCAGTCTCAAGGGACTCAATGGTCTATTCCTACTTGTTGTATCTACGTCCATCTCCAGAGAATGAAGAGTCAGTCTATTTAATCTTTCTTTGTACTACAATCCCTCCAAGGAATTGGTCAGTTAAACTTTGTTCTACCCCTGCATGAGTGTTTATCTTCCTGTAGATGAACTCAAAACTCCATACACTGCTCTAGCTGAAGTATTAGGAAACTTCAACCATGGAAAATAATTTGTAATAAATTTAAAACCAAAACTTTAAACCAGCAGAAAGGACTTTTAAACTAATAAAAGGATCAAAAGGTTTATTTTACTCCTTCGTTCCCTTTACCAGAGTATCCAGGTTGTTAGAAATGTCATTTTGAGGGTATTAGGTGGAGGCAAGAGCCAAATACACTTGAAGTTCAGATTTTAAAGTCTGGATTTATATACACATGGGAAGTTATTTACCATGTTTAATGCTCATCACTATTTACTTGGTAAATACCGTACACACTTTCCCAACAGCGTTTGTTCAAAGAGATTAGGTGTGGGTTGGTGGAGTTAAATCTTGGGGATCTGAAAGTAATCAACAATATGGTAATAGAAATTTATCTACTAAAATTAAAACCTACCTGTACAGAAGTGTTGATCTTCCTGCCACTACTTATTCGTGCAATGCAAACACCACTGGCTAGGCCCATTTTTATTGGCATTGCTAATAAACGTAGAGGTGAACTTGAACCATTATTGTACTTGGGGGTAGGGACGCCCATTGTGCCAGTCAAGCAGTCTATTTCATCCTGGATACTCTAATGTCTATATGTGCAGATCATTTTTCTGCAATTAATCATCCATTGAGGGTAGATTTTTCTTGCTACAAGGCGCTGTATGCTATTTTGCTTGTCCAGAAATCAGATGAGAAACATGCTGAAGTAAAATAAAACTGAATGCATGAGATCTGAACCAAAAACAGAATTTGCTGACGACACTCGAGTCTGGCAGCATCTGTGGGAAGAAAGCAAATTTAACACTTCAAGTCAGCGACTTCACCAGAATCTGCTTTTTTCCCCCACAGATGCTGCCAGACCTCCTGAGTTTCGCCAGCAAGTACTGTTTCTGTTTGAGAAACATGGTGTATGTGTAAGATTTTAAATGGGCCGTGAAGGATGCCTTCATTAACCTTGCACCTTGGCCTATATCCTTTAAATTTTAGTCTTTTGGTATATTTTATTCTCAATGCTTTTTTTTTTAACAGTGCCTATTGTGCTGTGAAATGTAAAGGGAACAAATAAAATTCATGTAGAACATGATAAAAAGTGATGCATTCAGCTGAAAGGCAGTTACTGAGAACGCAGTATGAATTGGGGTGTGTAAAGCTGCAAAGTGGACTTAGTTTATTAAGGTTTCACTTCTGGGCAACCTAGTCAAGGAGGAATCTAATTACACATTAAAGAATTTAGGTATTGTTGTTTTGTTTCAAATACACAATAAGCTGGACTGAGACAAATTAATTTTGGACTTGTTTTCTTCACCCATTTACTTTACTACTGGCAGTCAACTTTGGAAAGGAGTTTTGTTAGCCACCAATCGTACACAGGAGTGATTGGCAACGATACATTACCCAGTGATAGCAGTGTTTTTTTTTATTAGTTCACGGGATGAGGGCATCACTGACCAGGCAGCATTTATTGCCCATCCCTAATTGCCCAGAGGGCAGTTTAGAGTCAACCACATTGCTATGGGTCTGGAATTACATGTAGGCCAAACCAGGTAAGGATGGCATTTTCCTTCCCTAAAGGGCAGTGAACCAGATGGGTTTTTCCAACAATCGGCAATGGATTCACGGTAATCGTTAGATTGTTAATTCCAGATATTTTTATTGGATTCAAATTCCACCATCTGCCATGGCAGGATTCGAACCTAGGTCCCCACAACATTATCTGGGTCTCTGGATTAACAGTCCAGCGATAATACCACTAAGCCATTGCCTCCCCATCAGATTACCAGCTACCAGCTTTATTCAAAGGCAGTTGAGAAGCCATAGAAATAGTTAGAATAACAAATTATTTTGGACATAACCAGGGAATGAAGTACTTCAGATGACTAGATGTGGCACTTAAAGCTACTTTCCCATCATTTTAAACAGCTTATTCGTGGAATCCTACAGCACAGGAAGAAGCTGTTGTGGAGGTTTCATAGCTCTTCAGTCTGAAAAGCAGCCATTCATCCCTGCTATCTGGTTTCTAGCTTTTTGCCAGTTATACATTCACATTGTAACTTTAATCCTTGGGCTTTATTTTTGCTAGCCAATCCATTGTAGCACAGATGAAACAATATGTTTTAAGTTCCAATACACATGAACTGCATTGACCTAATTTATACCTGGAATTCCACATGCAAAAATTCTTAATTTGCTCATTAAATTTTCTGATTTTTAAGTGCACTTTGTGAATTTAAAAGAAATCGAGCAAAGGAAATTAATCCACATTCTCCAAAGTGCTTGTCAATATTTTTTCCAACATCTCATTTTTCCACTAAATATTGTTTTGGGAGCCTCCTTTTGGCAAGAGTTCATGTTGATGCATTTTTTTTCCTAGTCGAAGATTTTTTTTACTACATGTTTTTTGAAAGAAGTGGTTTTATGTTAAAACTATTTTCCTTTGAAGAGGGTTGATGGTTCTGTGTTGATTGAATAATTTAGATGCAGTTTCTCACTTATTGATACTCTTGTAACAGCCCTGTTGATAAAAGTTCTTCACTTCTGTAGGAACTGAATTGGACTATTTCAAATAACTTACCAAGTGCAACTATGTTATTTCAAATTACTGGTATGAACACAAAAGCATTGGCTTTATTTTAGTGTTTATGAAAAACAATGGTTCAGACGTGGAAAGGAAACAACATGAAGCAGATTTAAATTGGACACCACTTATCCCCAGTAACAACACTGAATCAGAAGTTCCGTAATGTTTGGGGCTTAAAAGCAGTGGACTGTACAATGATATTAACATATTTAGTCTGCCATTTGTTTCTGGTTATATGTTTGTGAATTGGGCAAACTGAATCTTGACTTGAATTCTGAAAAAATGTAATAGTAAGTTTAAGCAAAAAGGTGAACTGTTTTGCAATCTCTTCTGTATGAATTCCATTTGAGTTCAGGTAGAGCTATTAATTACGGACCCTTTTAATCTGCTTTGAGAAGAAGAAGGACATGTGTATTGAAATTCTTGTGCTTCCATAACTTTAATTCATTCTCCTCACTGGTTCTGCTTGGCAAAACAGCTCTCTCCACTGTGCTAGTTGTATTTACCCGTTACAGCACTGAATTCAACAAAGCACAATGTAATGACTACTATAAGTTCACCATTAATTTATCAATGTCTATAAGTAAATCTAGAATAAAACAGGTTTGATTTACTTTGCTATCAGTACATTTTAAAACAAAAATCAGTATTACTGTTAGCCATTAGTTGAACACTAATTTTCATATGGATGATAATGGAATAGTTTAGGTTAGATGGGCTTCAGATTGCTTTCACAGGTCGGCGCAACATTGAGGGCCGAAGGGCCTGTACTGCGCTGTAATGTTCTATGTTCTATGTTCTATGCTGAAATGACACTATAACATGTTCTGGTTTATTTCAATGGTAAATAATCAAAAATGAAACATTAATGTGCTATTTATCACAAGATTATCAATTGCCAGATAATCAAGTGATGTACATACGGAATAGAAGCGCAAGTAGCCTATTCAGCCCCTTGAGCCTGCTCCGCTATTCAATAAGGTCATATTGATCTGTTTTTTTGGAATTCCACATTTCCATTTACCCCAGTAACCCTTGATGGTCTCCTGTTTAAAAGTCTATCCAGCACTGTCTTAAAACTATTTAATGATACCACCTTCACCTTCTAAGAGAGTTCTAATGTTGCAGTTCTGAGGAAGGGTTACTGGACCAGAAATGTTAACTCTGATTTCTCTTCACAGATGCTCCCAGACCTGCTGAGCTTTTTCAGCAATTTCTGTTTTTGTTTCCAATGTTGTACAGTCTTCTCTCTTCATTTATGTGAAAGGATAACCCCTAATTTTAAAACTGTGTGCCCACAAGAAGAAACATCCTTTCCAAGTCCAATTTCTGAATGCCATTCTGAATCTTATACACTTCACTCAAAGTCAGCGCTTATTCCTCAGCTCAAATGATAACAGGTCCAGCCTGTCCAATCCATCCTGTCAAGACAATCCTACTCCATTCCAGGTATCAATCTAGTAAACCTCCAATCTATCATTACTTTTGCCTTGGAGATACTAATTTGGGATAGTGATCTTATATTTCATTTAGTTACTTCTGTGAGCATCCTTTTATATGGGAGTTATGGGATGGAGAATGTCACAATCTTAAATAATTATGAAATCAAAAGCTGATATCAAATGACCTCAACATACAAATTTGTTAACATGCATTAAATTTCTGAAGCATTGGTTTCACTGGTAATGATTGTTAATGTGAAGTTTGATTATTTAAAATGGATGGGAACAAAATGAAGAAAAGGTGTTGAGCACAATCTTAACAAGTGATGAAAGTATCTGTAATATATATTGTATCTGAAGCTCTTGTTTTTAAAAATGATTTACTTGCCGATAGATTGCAAAAGTAGTGATTACTTTACAGCATTACAGGAGTCGTTCTTTTGATGGAATTGAGAGTGTGTTTGTTCAGAGAATTTGTACTTACTACAAACTTAGGAGTTGGGAGCAGGTAGGCCATTTGGCCCCTTGAGATTGTTCCATTTAACACGATTATGACCTGATTATAACCTCATCTACATTTCTGCCTACCCCAATAACATTTCATCCTTTTACTTGCAAGAATGAATCCCTCTCTGCCTTAAATCATCAGAAACTCTGCTTCCACTACTTTTGCAATGAAGAAGTCCAAAGTCACTCAGCTGAGAGGAGAAGAATTCTCATCTTTGCCTTAAATGGGTAACCTCTAATTCTAGATTCTTCCACAAGAGGGAAATATTCTTTCCACATTCATCCTGTCAAGATTCATCTTATCTTCTATTACAGTCAAGGTGATGACTACTCTAAACTCCAGTGGATGCAAGCCTATCCTGCCAACCTTCCCTCAACATAACATGCCTGTTTCAGGTATTAGTCCAGTAAACTGCTTCCAGCACATTTGACTTTTCCTTAAAAAAAGTAACAAGTTCTGTGCACATACTCCAGATGTGATGTCACTACTGTTTTGTGTAACTGAAGCATGATCTATCTTCTTTTGTATTCTATTCCTTTTACAATAAATGATAACATTGTTATCTTTCCAAATTACTTACTAGTTTTTTGCAATTCATGTACTAGGGCATCCAGGTGCATTTGCATCTTGGAAATCTGCAATCTCTCACCATTTAGATGATAATCATTTTATTTTTCCTGCTTAAATGGACTCCTTCACATTTTCCCACAGTACACTCTGTATCCTAGATCCTTGTTCATTCAGTTAACCCATTTGCATCACTGTGGAGCCTTATGTCCTCTTCACAACTTGTGTTTCCAGCCATCTTTGTCATCAAGGTGAATAATGATTCCTTTAGTTCCTTTATCCAAGTAATGTATGTAAACACTGATCCCTATGACACTTAACACGCCAACGAGGAAAAGACTCATTGATGCTTGCTTTTGCTTCCTGTTAGCTCGTCAATCTTCTGCTAGTCACACTGATATGTTTCCCAATACAACGTGCCCTTATTTTCCATAACCTTTGTGGGATCTTATCGAATGTCTTCTGAAAAATCAACGCACAGTACATCCATCAGTTCCCCATTTTCCATATTACTTTTCGCAAGTTCTCCGATAGGTTAAACATGATTTCGCTTTCATAAAACCACTTTGACTGTGCTGATTACTTTTTTTTTCCTATGAACTATTATGTATAACCTCTCTTAAACTTTTCCATGACAGTTGGGCTAATTAGCCTGCAATTTGTCTCTACATCTTTTTGAATTTACATTTCATTGTAACAGGACCTTCCTGGAATCTAGGCAAGTTTTAAAAAAAAAAATGACAACTAGCCCATCAACTATCTCACCAGCCATGTTGTAAGACTCGAGGATCAAGTATATCTGTACTGAGGGACTTGTCACCATGCACTTCAAACAATTTGCCCGCCGTCACTTCCTGGTGGTTGTAATTTTCTTTAGTTCCTCTCTTACCTCCAATTTGTAGCTATGTCTGGGATGTTACTTGTATCTTTTTATGTAGTGAAGATTGATGCAAAGTACCTGTTCAATTCAACTGCTGTTTCCTATTTTACATTATTAATTCTCCAAAATCACTTGCTACAGGATCAATTCTCACTTTAACTCTCTTCTTTAACTTTTTCTTATTCTAAAAGTGAGTGTAGGGTGTTGCATTCATGGTGCAGTTTGATTGGTCAAAGTACTTGACTTTAAGCACAACTCACTTTATTCTACACTACAGTTAAAAATTAAAAATAAAAGAATGGCTTAACTGCAAGCATCAATGCTTAACAAAATAATATACATTAACTTCCAATATAGTAACATCACATAAACACACCCTTGGCAAAGGCAAATTCAGTAAAATAAATGTTTCACATGCAGTTCAGTAGCAGGAACCCCAGCTTTTAGCTGTAACAGAGGAATAAGAGCTTCTACGTCCAACTTCAAGACCCTAGTAACTGCAGAAAGCTAAAACAAAATCCTGATTGTGTGGGAGGTTGAGACCACCGTTCAGGCTGCTTCTATTCGTCCAACATTTTTTTTTTAGAAAAAACCCAAGGCCTCTCCAACTGTTTATTGGCTTTGAGCAGTCTCAAGATTTCCTGTGTTTATTTCTTTTAAAAAAAAGGACAAAATACACCTCTTAAAGCCATAGTATTGTCACACCTCCCCTCCCCATAAAAAAGATCCAGAGATGGCTTCATTTTCAAACAGCTTCAGCCTTATGCTGTTTGTACGTTACATTGATTGTAAGCATGCGAACATTCACCACTACAGTCCATAAGTCTGTATTTTCCTGCCACCAAGCATCTCCATCTTTCATCAAAGTCATGACGATGCATCAGCAATTACGGTCTCCTGTCCTGCCACGTGTATAATTTTCAAATTGAATGGCTGAAATAATTAGCTTCATCTAAACAGTCTAGAATTTTTATCCTTAAATTTTTCCAAAAACTTTGTGTTATGATCAGTATATACAATTGTTTCAGACACATTGTTGGTATTGGCAACATTTATGTTACCAATAGCAAGCTCAAGGTTTCCTTCTCACTTGGGTAATATTTCTGTTGATGATTATTCAATTTTATGGAAAAATTCCCAAAAGGTCTTCATATCTTCTTGTCTTTTTGCAAGAGTACTGACCGACATTTGCATCAATAGCCAGTTTGAATGGCTTTGTGTGATTAGGTGTGGGCTTACACAGGGGCAATGATTAAGACAGCTTTTGGGTTGTCAAATGCCTTCTGATGTTCCTGTGTCCATTGAAATTTTCTGCACTTCAACAAGTCAGTCAGTGGAGAAATCGCACTGCTAAAATTCTGTACAAACTTCTGATAAAAACCACTCTCTTCCAGGAACTGTGGTACTTCCCTCTTCATTGATGGTATGGGAAACTCCCCAATAACCTTTGTTTTTGCTTCCTGTAGGGCCTTCTGTCCATGGCCAATAACATGGCACAGGCATGTGACTTGGACTTTTGCGAACACACCCTTAGCCAAGCTTATCAACAAGCCTGCCTCCTGAAGTCAATCAAACAATTCTGATAGATGTTCCAAATGTTCCTTCATTATGTGACTAAAAGTCACCAGATTGTCCAATTGATCATACACCATACAATTGGGTAATCACTAAATGGCTGTATTGGTTAGTCTTCAAAATGTGGCTGGCGCATTTTTCATACCAAATGGCATGACTTTAAACTGGTAAAGCCTATTGTGCATCATGAAAGCTGAAATTTCCTTCAGCTTTCAATAAAGGTACCTGCCAGTATCCTCTGAATAAGTCCAACTTAAATATAAGTTGGTTGTCCCACCTTCTCAATACAGTTTTCCAAACGTGGAATAGGATATTCCTACCACCACTTCACCACTTGTCAGTGGAGTCACCAGCCTCACTTTATATAATGGAATACTGTTTGTCTCATCATGAATTTCACATATATTACGTGTGGACTTTGTCTGTGTAGAGTTTGCACATTTTCTCTGTATCTGCGTGGGTTTCCTCTGGGTGCTCCGGTTTCCTCCCACGGTCCAAAGATGTGCAGGCTAGGTGGATTGGCCATGCTAAATTGTCCATAGTGTTCAAGGATGTGTAGATTAGGTGGGTTATAGGGGGATGGGTCTGGGTGGGATACGCCTGAGGGTCGGTGTGGACTTGTTGGACCGAAGCGCCTGTTTCCACACTGTAGGGATTCTATGATATTATCTCCTTTTCCAGAAATAATACTCCTGAAATATATATTTCCTCATGCTCACCATCAAAGATTGACTTGCTCCCCCATCTCTTAAATTTTAATTTCTTGTGCTTGCTTGGAGAAGCAGGTAGAGTAAACCTTGCTTTCACAAGTAAATCCTTTAAAGAGATCTGGCAGCTTCTTCTCGATCAGCCGCTGATCAGGTTGTACATTCTTTTGCAGCTTTTTAGCCTCCATTCTTTTTTCATTACCAGTTCAACAAAACTCACTATCTTATCTTGTTTTCCCACATCTGTCTTCCCAGTACTTAGACTTCATGTAGCCTATATTATTACAGTGAAAACACCTGAGCTTTTTAAGAGATAGTAGGAACTACCAATGCTGGAGAATCTGAGATAACAAGGCGTAGAGCTGGATGAACGCAACAGGCCAAGCAGCATCAGAGGAGCAGGAAAGCTGACGTTTCGGGTCTGGACCTTTTTTTTCAGAAGGGTCCAGACCCGAAACATCAGCTTTCCTGTGCCTCTGATGCTGCTTGGCCTGCTGTGTTCATCTAGCTCTACACCTTGTTATTTGAGCTTTTTAACTTTTGTTTCCCCTTCATGGGTTTTCTTTTCACCCTGCGGTAAACTATACTCCAAAATAATCATTTCTCTTTTCAAAGCACTTATCCATCAAAATTACTTTGGTACTATCTCAAATGCACTCAAGATGGCACTTTTTACCACATTATACTCCCCAGATATCTCCTGTGATAGTGATGCAAATACATAACTAGCTCTTCCTACCAACTTTGTTTGGATCAACAATACCAACATGGTTACCGGCCATTTTATTTGTTTGGCCACTTTCTCAAATGAAATGAAAAAGTTTTCAACACCCTTCTCATCGAACTTCGGCAAATTTAAACAGATCCCTACCAGGCCTTTGGCTACAATGGGGTTGCTCCCCATCACTGTCCTCATCACTACTAATACTTCAACTTTTAAGTTTTCAGTTCCAACCTCTGAAATTCAAAAACTCTCACTCGCTCCCCCTTTTTTCACAATCTCTTTCTCCCCCTCCCCTTCTTCTCCCTCCCTCACTCACTCTCTGTCCCCACCCCCCCACCCCTTCTCTCTCTGTCTGTCTGTCTCTCTTCCTCCCCGCCCCTCCACCATTTCTTCTTCGAAGGCGTTTCCTTTCCTTTTTCCTCTGCTTTTAATTATAATTCAAACTGCTTCATTTCCTTTTGGTGTTCAAGTTGCTTCAGTTTCATTTGGATTTTGCCCATTTCCATACATTCATTTGGCATTCCTGGCAATTGTAAATGCTGCGCAATTGCTAAAATTTTTTCATTTTTTCCTTAATGACACAGACACCCCAACACCAATTTGTTTGCCAATTCTGAAAGCTTAAACACATACCAACAGATTCAAGAACAGCTTCTTCTCTACTGTTAATAGACTTCTGAATGGACCTCTTTAAATTTAAGATCTAATGTTGATCTTGCTTTTTGTGCATCTTCATTGCAGCCATAGTTTTGCGTTCCTCAATCTGTTCAATCGCCCTCTGATCTTTGTATGTTATGATCTGCCTGTACAGCATGCAAAGCAAAACTTTTCACTGTACTTAGGTACATGTGACAATAATAAATCAAATCAAATATTTACCTTGCTCACTTTCTCTGAAACTTCCCCAGGAAACTTAGTGACTGAAAGGCATTACTGCACAAGGCACACCCTGTTTAAACCAACTGGATACAACACCCAAAAATAAAAAAAAAGTTATTAATATGCATGACTCACTGCCTTTGAGTCCAACCATCCTTTTCTGAAGAAGGGTCTAGGCCCGAAACGTCAGCTTTTCTGCTCCTCTGATGCTGCTTGGCCTGCTGTGTTCATCCAGCTCTACACCTTGTTGTTTCATGTGCAACTCCAGCAGCAGGAAGAGAACCCCCAGTTTTTATCTGTAACATAGAGAGGAAAAACAGCTTTCACATCCAGCTTCAAGACCCCAGCAACTGTTACTGAAAAACTAAAACTAATTATCCTGATTCTGTGGAACTTGACCCCACCTATTCAGGCTGCTTCTATTGTTCCAACTTGAAAAGAAAACCCAAGGCTTCACAAGCTGTTTACTTTGTGGGCCTTCAATATTCAGCTCAGTACCTCTATCCTGAAACCTCTCTTCAAAAAAAAACCCAGGACAAAATATACCTCTTAAAGCCATAATATCATCACATGTGCCCCCCCCTAAAAAAAAAAGAACCATCAATATACAAAGATGGCTTAAGTTTTAAAAACCTTTAGTGATCCTAAAAAACCAATAATATACTACAATATACATGCATTACAGGAACTCTAAGCATACAAACATTCACTACTACAGTCCATCGTCTATTTAGTCGTCCTTCGCTGAATTCTGAATTTATCCCAGTCTTCAGGACTATCACTTACTTTGGTCTCCTAACATGTTTTTTCTTCTAACTTAATACTCTCCTTAACCTACTTGCTCAGCAATGCTTGGCTTATCTCATTATTAGAATCTTGTCTGCTTACTGGGATATATTTTACTGAAAGTCATGAATCACTTCCTTAAATGTCTGCCACTGCTTGCTTACTGTCATTCCTGCTAATTCGTCCACTAAATAAAAACCAAAAGAACTGCGGATGCTGTAAATCAGGGACAAAAACAAAGTTGCTGGAAAAGCTCAGCAGGTCTGGCAGCATCTGTGGAGGAGAAAACAGAGTTAACTCTGCTGTTCTTTTGGTTTTTATTTAGTATTTAACTCACTGCCACATCTCTTCCAGGTATGCCCACCTTGAAGAAGTTCTGCTCCTCTCTCCGACGGGATTTCCGTTCCAATCTCTCTTCTTGCCCACCGACTTTAATTTCACTGTCACTCCTGGTGTTTGACCAGGTATTTGCTAAAACTCGTTTCCACAGCTATATCACATTCCTCAGTGACTGCCTCCAGCTCAGACTCACTCCACGTGGATTCCAACTGAAGTTTCATCCCTCATGTTTTGAATCCTCCCAGGATCACAGATATCTCCGTGATGTTCAACGTTCCAAGGACAGCTGCTCTCGCCGCATCCTGAGATCCACACTCAGTGCCACGTGGCATCACATGCACACTCTCAACCTTTCTCTCCAACAGCATTGTAACACACTGGCTCAGGGCTGCACCACTCCGCAGTTCCACTTCATCCTCTGGCTCATTCGTCGTGCTAACAAGAAACTTTTTATTTTCCTTTCAGGCATCAAGGCCCACAAGATGCACCAACTCAAAAATACCCATGGCCCTCTGGAACCTACCTCTCCTCCCCTTCCCTCTGACTCTATCCCCCCCCACCCCCCCCCCCCCACCTCCTGTCAGATATTCACCATCCCTCCTAACCTTCCGCTCTCTGATGCTGAACGCTCTGTACTCAGCAAAGGCCTCAGCTTTATTCCCACCTTAACGAATTTCAGGCACGACATGACGCTGAACTGTTCTTCTGCTGTCTTCGCCTCCGTGCTCACTTCTTTGGACAAGAGTCCTCTCCCCGGCCCATAGACCCCTTTGCCCAACTCCAACTCTCCCTCCACCTGGACCCCTCCCTCCGGCCTTTTACCTACACTTGATCTTTTCATTGAGAACTGTCGACGTGACATCAATCGCCTCAATTTCACTGCCCCTCTCGACGAATCCAACTTATCTCCCTCTGAACTGACTGCACTCTGTGCACTCAGATCTAACCCTGACTTTGTCATCAAGCCTGCCGATAAGGGTGGTGCTGTTATTGTCTGGCGTACTGACCTCTACCTTGCAGAGGCTGAGTGCCAGCTCTCAGACACCTCCTCCTACCTTCCCCTGGACCATTACCCCACCATGGCACATCAGGCCATTGTATCCGCTATGGTTACGGATCTCATTTCATCCGGTGAGCTCCCCTCATCCGCTTCCAAGCTAATAGTCCCCCAACCCCGCACAGTTCGTTTCTACCTCCTGCCAAAAATCCACAAACAGGACTGTCCAGGTAGACCCATTGTTTCAGCCTGCTCCTGGCCCACAGAACTCATCTCTTCCTACCTTGACTCAGTCTTCTACCCCCGGTCCAATCCCTACCCACATACATCCATGATTCATCTGACGCCTTACGGCGGTTTCAAAGCTTCCAGTTTACCGGCTCCAGCCACCACCTCTTTACCATGGATGTGCAATCCCTTTACACATCCATTCCCCACCAGGAGGGTCTTAGGGCTCTCCGCTTCTTCCTGGAGCAAAGACCTGAACCATCCCCACCCACCACCACCCTCCTCCGTTTGGCTGAGCTTGTCTTCACCCTCAACAATTTCTCTTTCAACTCCTCTCATTTTCTTCAGGTAAGAGGGGTTGCCATGGGTACCCGCATGGGCCCTAGTTATGCCTGTCTCTTCGTGGGGTATGTGGAACATTCCTTGTTCCAGTCCTATTCCAGCCCCCACCCACAACTCTTTCTCCGATACATCGATGATATCATCGGTGCTGTTTCCCTCTCTCGTCAAGAATTGGAAAACTTCATCAATTTCGCCTCCAATTTCCACCCTGCCCTCACTTTCACCTGGTCTATCCTTGACTCCTCCCTTCCCTTCCTCGACAATTCTGTTTCCATTTCTGGGGATAGACTGGCCACTAATATCTGTTACAAATCCCAGACCTGCTGAGCTTTTCCAGCAACTTTGTTTTAATTCGTCCACTAGTTCACCTTCGTTTACCTGATACTCATTTCATTGTAATTCCCTTTATTTAAGTTAAACACAATTGTTTCTGACCCAAGTTTCTCATTCTCAAGAGAATTGTAAATCCTATCACGTTATGATCACTACTTCCTCAGGGATTTTTTTTTACTCAGATCATTTATTAAACCTGCCTCATCACCCATTACCAGATCCAATATAGCCTGCTCCCCAGTTGGCTCCATAGCATATTGCTGTTGGAAACTATCCCTATTGCATTGCATGAATTCATTGCCATAACTACCCTTCTAATTTGATTAACCCAATCAACAGTAAGATTAAAGTCATGCATGATTACTGCTCTATTCTTTTTACATGTTCCTAGAGGCATGGTTCTCCACCTGTAATGCAATCAACAAACACAGAATTGGACCCCATATACAAACCCATACAGATCAAAACCGGAAATGACAGTACTCACCATAACTACTAAACAGTATAAACGAGCGGAGTAGAATAACATCGCTTCATCGGAGGCTCCAATAATGATGCCACCTAGCATGGTGATGAAATGTTTGAACAAGGACAAGCCAGCTTGGCGAGCAAGTCAACAACCTCACCCACAACCTGAGCTACAGATCTTTGCCAAAACTTTGAACATGTTCCTAATATTTGTTGATTTATAGCCTATCCTACAGAGTGGCTACTATTTGGGGGTCTGTACATTCCTCCTACCAATGTCTTGCCCTTGCTGATTTTTTACAACCATCCAAATGGACATCATCCAAGCCTAGATTATCTCTCACAACTGTCCTCACTTTATTTCTTAATAATAGCGCTACCCCAGCACCATTTCCATCCCTCCTGTCTCTCCAAAATGTCAAATAATCCTGAATGTCAAGTCACTAGTTTTGATCTCGTTGTAACCATGTTTCCCTAATGGCTATGAGATCATATGAAATTTACCTCAATTTGTATCTTCAGTTGGTCTACCTTAATTTGAATGCTTCGTACATTTAGAAACAAAACCTTGAAGTTTGTTCCATTATCAAATTTCCCTCCATTTCATGGTTCCTTGGTGCAATATAACATTCAGATACTCTGTCCCTTAGTTTTCTTGTAACAATCAGCCCCCTCACTAACCTGCAATCCTACCTTACCCTTTGGTTTTGATTTTCTCATTTTCCATGCAAGTAACCCCCATCCCAAATTTACTTTAAAACATTACCTACAGCCCTCGTTATGAAATACACCAGAACTCTGGTCCCAGACTATTTGGGTGAAGCCCATCTCATTGGAACAGTTCCCTCTTTCCCCGGTACTGGTGTCAATGTCCCATGAGTTAAAAGTCATTTCTCCCACAATAATCTTTAAGCCACATGTTTACCTCTCCTACCATGTCTGTGCTGACCACGTATGACATGGTGGCCTCACAGCGCCAGGGTACCTGATTCAATTCCACTCTCGGGCGACTGTGTGGAGTATGTACGTTCTGTCTGTGCCTGCGTGGGTTTCTTTCAGGTGCTCTGGTTTCTTCCCACAGTCCAAATGTGGGTGGGGGCTGTAGGGAGGCTAAGGTGGGATGCTCTTTGGAGGGTTAGGGTGGACTCAATGGGCTGAATGGCCTGCTTCCACACTGTAGGGATTCTATGATGCCATTTTAATCTAATCTCATCTACCTGCACATGGTCCAATTCCTCTATTCCTTACCTGTTCATGTGTCTGTCTAAATGCCTCTTAAACTTTGCTAACTTATCTGCTTCTGCCACCTCCCCACAGCATATTCCAGATACCTACCATCGTCCATGGAAAAAAAAACTTTCCTCACACTTTGCCTTTAAACTTTCCTCTCTCACCTTTAACCTATGCCCTCAAGTATTTGACATTTCCACCCTGAGGAAAAGATTCCGATTATTCACCCTATCTATACCTCCAATAATTTAATACTTCTAACAGGTTTCCCCTTAGCCTCTAACACTCCAGTGAAAACAAACCAAGTTTGTCCAACCTCTCCTTATAGCTAATACCGTGTCACTGCTGCCAGTTGTTAAATTTGTTGGCCCTGTGCCAATTAGCTCATGGCTCCAGTGTTAATCCAGACATTACCTTTTTGGTTCTCATTTCTAATTTAGCCCATAGCTGCTTATATTCCCTCAGTAGAACCTGTTTCCTCGTTCTGCATATATCGTTGGTATTTATGACATTTGGATCGTTTGCTTCCCACTGCAGTCCAAATGAGATATCCTAAATCCAGGCACCAGGCAGGCAACACGGCCTTCAGGACTCTCGATCCTGGTCAGAGAGAATAGTGTCTATTCCCCTAACTATGCTATCCCTGGTTACAACTACATTTCATTTTTCTCCCCCTTCTTGAACAGCTCCCTGTATTGTGGTGCTATGATTAGTTTGCTTAGCCTCCCTACAGCTCCCACTCTCATCCACACAAGGAACAAGAGTCTCAAATCTGTTAAACAGGCTGAGGCCCTTGTGGCACTACCTCTTTGCTCATAGCCTCACACTCCCATCCCTGACCACTGACTGAATTTAAGGTAGTTAACCTAAGTGGTGTGACTGCCTCCTGAAACACAGCATCCAGGTAACTCAGCCCTCCCTGATGTGTTGCGGTGTTTGGGGCACAGTTTCCAACTCATCAATTGTGAGCCAGAGTTCCTCAAACAACTAACATTTGCTACAGATGTGGTTACTATGAACCACAATGGGGTCCATCAGCTCCCATATCATGCAGATACAACACATTGCCTGGCCCTGCATCTCTATTTGCTTAGTTCTTAATAGTTCTTTTCTACTGGTATTTTAATTTTTAATCTGTAAAATATTTCTCCTATTTACCTTTAATCTTGAAATAACTTATGATAGACAGTCAGGTTAGCAGCTATTACCTACAAATGAATTTACAGTTATCCTGTGATGTCACACTTTGATTTGTGCTGAGCCCCCAATCCTAGGCTCCAATTTACCCTGTAAAAAATCTTTACAAAGAGCCAAAAAAAAGCACACAGAATCTCTTACAAAAACAAAGTTGCTGGAAAAGCTCAGCAGGTTTGGCAGCATCTGTGGAAGAGAAAACAGAGTTAAGGTTTCGGGTCCGGTGACCCTTTCTCAGAACTGATGGTGGCTGGGAAACCGTCAGTTTATATGCAGAAAATAGGTAGGTGGGTGGGGTAGGGAGTAAACGATAGGATAGAGCCCAAAGAGAGAGAAAGACAGTTGGACAGACAGAGGAGTTGCTAACGATAGCATCCGCAGTTCTTTTGGTTTTTACACAGAATCTCTTGACTGAATTCCCAAACTGCAGCAAAATCCCAGAAGTACACATTCACTTAGGCTGTGCCTTAATCTGGATTTGATCTCTCCTTGATCATGTGAGGCTGACCTGTTGTGTCTTTTTAATGGTGCTCACACTGCTGCCAATGTGCATCAGTGGTGAAAAGGCAGTAAGTGATGAAAGGGGTGGATAGAATGCCAACCAAGTTGTTGTCTTTGAGCTTCTTGAGGCTTGTTGTAGCTGCACTCATCCAAGTATGTGGAGATTATTCCATTTTACTCCTGGTACCTCGTAGATTGTTGGCAGTCACTGGGGAGTAAGGAGGTGAGGCATCACAGAATTCTTAGCTTCCAACCTGCTTTTATATTTATGTAGCAAATCCATTCCAGTTTCTGGTCAACGGTAATCCCAGGATATTGATTTTAGTAGATTCATTGATGGTAATACTATTGGATATTTGGGGATGATGGTTAGTTTCTCTCTCTTGTTAGAGATGGTCATTGCCTGGCACAAAAGTTACTTGCCTGTTGGAAATCTGAAACAAAAACAGAGGTTGCTGGAGAAACTCAGCTGGTCTGGCAGCATCTGTAGGGAGAAAGCTGAAGAAGGGTAGCTGGATCTGAAGCATTAGCTCCATTTTCTCTCCACAGATGCTGCCAGCTCTGCTGAGTTTTTCAAGCAGTTTCTGTTTTTGTTACTTGCCACTTACAGTCCAAAGCTGGATATTGCCCAGAGCTGGCTGCATATGCGCAGAAACTACTTCAGTATCTGAAGAGCCATATGCAGTGCTGAACATACTGCAATCGTAAATGAACATCCTCACTTCTGATTTTGTGGTGAGGGAAAGTTATTGATGAAGCAGCTCAGATAGGTAGGCCTCAGACACTACCCTGAAGAACTCCTGCAGAGATGTCTGTCTGTCTGTCTCTCTCTCCCTCCCCCTGCCACACTCGATTTCTCTCCTTCCCTCTCCTTCTCACTCTCCACCTCTCTCTCTCTCCCTCCCTCTCTCACCCCCTGTCTCTCCCCTCCCTCCCTTTCCCTCCCCCATTTTGGTCAGATTGCAGAACACTGTCCAGTTTGGTTTCCTCACATAGATCATGATGTTAAGGCTTTGCAAAGTTAGCAGAGGAGGACCAGTGATTCAATTTTTCTTTTGTAGCAACTTGAGTGTCTAAATTGGCTAAAAGAAATGCTACTGTAGAGAAACATGGAGTTAGGAAGTGACTTAATTGAAGTTAATAAGTGGACTGCTTTAAGGATTAACTGGCAATTAGAAAGATATAATTAATGGACACTGTAGGAATAATGCACTCAAATGCAACAATACTGCATATTTTAAAGGTAATCCTTTAGCTTGAATACTCTGCCTGGTTATGAAGATGTAGTCCCTCGAGCATTTTATTGCAATGTAATTATACATATATTTATTTGCCTTTATGTACCTCGTTGACATGGCAGAAAGAATCAAGTTAGTGCATTTCCGAATGTCATGTCATGTTTGTTGAACTGAGCTGTGGGCATCTTCTCATAATGTCATTATTGTGTGATTGCGAATGGATGGTTGCTGTCCCTTTCACAATGTTTGATACGGAATTTAAACAACAATGACACAGATTTCACGCAGTGAATCACTGCCACGATACACAATTAACCCTTAAAATGATAACCCCTACACTACCTACCATCTCTATCAGCTGTTTCCAAACTGCAGTGAGTCAGCAACAATACAGATGAGAATGGCCATGTTTCACAGCCCAATTTTATTCCACAACTTATCTGGAGAAGTCGTTCAGCATAAACAATAATTCAGAAATTAAAGGCCAGATTTTTCACAAAGTCAGGAAAAGTCTGAGGCAATGGTTTTCTTCTGTACATGGAACTCTGAGGGCATGCACATTAGTGACATCTGAAATCAGAAGTCAGTTTATTAGTGTCTGTGGAATCTCAGAGCAGTAGCTAAATAGCTTAGAGGGAATACTGTCCTAAGGACTGAAATCACTCCACAGAGGCTGGTATCTCATGACCAAGTCACCCTTTATTTACACGTGGAGACCCTCGACACTCTTATAGCTTCCTCAGAGCCAGATCTCAGAGTGAACTGGATGTCTGACACTGCTGTTTGTATCTTTCAGCTTGGGATCCCTGATTGGAACAAATTAACAGTCCCAATCTGAGAACTCATATTCTATGAGGTCCACCTGGCTGACTTTGTTGCAATGGTTCTACAGGGACCAATAAAAATGGTGTGCGGGACATAGATGTAGAAATCACAACTTTTCACTTTATACATTAATGATCTTGATGAAGGAACTGAGGGCATTCTGGCTAAGTTTGCGGGTGATGCAAAGATAGGTGGAGGTACAGGCGGTATTGAGGAGATGGGGAGGCTGCAGAAGGATTTAGACAGGTTAAGAGAGTGGGCAAAGAAGTGGCAGATGGAATACAACGTGAGAAAGTATGAGGTCATGCACTTTGGTAGGAAGAATAGATGTACGGTCTATTTTCTAAAAACTGAAGGAACTGCAGATGCTGTAAATCAGGAACAAAAACAGAAGTTGCTGGAAAAGCTCAGCAGGTCTGGCAGCATCTATGAGGGCTGTAGGTAATGTTTTAAATATAAAAGTAAGGATGTACTTTATAGGGATTTATAAGGCTCTGGTCAGACCACATTTAGAATACTATGAGCAATTTTGAACCTCATATCTCAGGAAGGATGTACTGGCCCTGGAGTGGGTCCAGAGGAGGTTCACAAGAATGAACCCAGGAATAAAAGGCTTAACAAGTGAGGAACATTTAAGGACTCTGGGTCTATACTCAGTGGAGTTTAGAAGGATGATAGGGGATCTAAGTGAAACTTACAGGATACTGAATGGCCTGGACAGCGTGGATGTTGGGAAGATGTTTCCACTGGTTGGAGAGATTAGGACCCAAGGGCATAGCCTTCGAGTAAAGGGAAGACCCTATAGAATGGATATGAAGAGAAACTTCTTCAGCCAGAGAGTGGTGAGTCCATGGAATTCATTGCCACAGAAGGCTGTGGAGGCCAGATCATTGACTACATTTAAGATGGCGATAGATAGGTTGATTGTTAAGGGATCAAAAGTTACAGGGAGAAAGTCAGAAAATGGGCTTGAGAAACTTATCAGCCATGATTTCTGCTAACTTCTGCTCCTAGGTCTTATGGTCTCAATCCTGCCCCCATTTTCCTACAGATCCATTTTTTTACTTGTAGAGGATGTGGGTTGATGCAGGATTCTAATAAGAAGGAAACCCAAACTCAGCAGGGTTATTTGAAACTCTAGTAAAAAAAAAGTAAGAGTTAGAAATACAATAGCTGTTTCACAATATCCGTGGACAGAAAAACAGAGGGCTGACTTTCACTAATCATCAGTTAGTTGTCCCTTTCAGGTACTTTCATGGAGAATTTCTCTTCTTGAGCTCTAGTGAGTTATCTCATCCAATTCTGGCTCATGTAGTAAGTGTAGTACAGTGCAATATAGCAACATTCCCACCCCTTGACTGATCGCTGCTGGGAAATGTGACAAGCTGCCTGGTTTTGTGTCTGTGCTAGAAGCCAAGGCAGGGCAGAGACTGTAACTTCTTAATGAGATGGTAAAGTGCAGAAAGGCAAGGCAAAGCAGAGATACTGTGAATATGCAAGTAGGCACAAAGTGAGTGAGCACTAAGAGAGGAAGAAAAGTGCTCTGAGATGCACCCTGCTCCAGTGCATGAGATGGGTGCCTGTCCCTGCTCGCAAAGCAGCTTGGCATCGATGTTCCAATGTACAGTGTATTGGTATGTTCCAGAGCACACCTTGAAGTGGAGAGCTATATTCTCGCTGAGTTGGAGATGTGCCATGATAATGTGGTGAGGCTAGTGCGTGTCCAATGCCAACCTCCATGAACAGGGATTACAAGTGGTCACTACCCATGGGGCATGCCCAGAGATGGAGGCCTGAAAGAGTAAAACAGTGAGCTGGAGCTACCAGTTACCCACTCTGACTTCCATGTTGGGAACTGTTGTCATTTAGTTTCTCTCTGCCGCATAGAAGAATAATAAAGTACATATATATGAGGTAGAAAAGGTAATAACAAGATACTAATGGATGCAAATAAGCTTCTTGCCACTCACTAGCAAGATTCTTGTCTCATTGTTCAAACATTGGGTGTAACATTGGGCATTGTAGTGCAACATGAGATCCCACCACAATATTCTGTATCTGTAAAATCTTCCTTACCATTCTGTTTTGAACCATCATCTGGATAAATTGTTACGATCTCTCTACCTTAATTAGTTTGTACAGTTTTGGATTACAGATTACTTAGGTTAGACCCTTGGCATGAGACTCTTGTATCTATCATATGATTCCAGTCATTTGGTTTGTCTTTAAGAACATAGAACATAGAACTATACAGCAAAGTACAGGCCCTTCGGCCCACGATGTTGTGCCGACCTATTATCCTACTAAGATCAAACTACCCTGCATACCCTACATTTTACTATCCTCCATGTGCCTATCCAAGAGTCGCTCAAAAGTCTCTAATGTATCTGACTCCACTACCACTGCTGGCAGCCCATTCCACGCACCCTGTGTAAAGAACCTACCTCTGACATCTCTCCTACACCTTCCTGCAATCACCTTAAAATTATGCCCCTTCATAATAGTCATTTCCGCCCTGGGAAAAAGTCTCTGACTATCTACTCTATTCATGCCTTTCATCATCTTGTAAACCTCTATCAAGTCACCTCTCATCCTTTGCTCCAATGAAAAAAGCCCTAGCTCCCTCAACCTTTCCTCACAAGACCTGCCCTCCAGTCCAGGCAGCATCCTGGTAAATCTCCTCTGCACCCTCTCTAAAGCTTCCACATCTTTCCTCTAATGAGGTGACCAGAACTGAACACAATATTCCAAGTGTGGTCTGCGGCATAACCTCTCAACTCTTAAACTCAATTCCCCTGCCAATGAAAGCCAACACGCCATGCTCCTTCTTTACAACCCTATCAACTTGGGTAGCAACTTTGAGGGATCTATGTCCTGGACCCCATGATCCCTCTGTTCCTCCACACTGCCGAGAATCCTACCATTAACCCTGTATTCTGCATTCAAATTCGACCTTCCAAAATGAATACTTCACACTTTTCTGGGTTGAATTCCATCTGCCACTTCTTTGCCCAGCTCTGCATCCTGTCAATGTCCCGTTGCAACCTACAACAGTCCTCCACGCTGTCCACAACTCCACCAACCTTCGTGTCATCGGCAAACTTACTAACCCACCCTTCCTCTTCCTCATCCAAGTCATTTATAAAGATCACAAAGAGCAGAGGTCCCAGAACAGATCCCTGCGGAACACCACTGGTCACTGAGCTCCAGGCTGAATACTTTCCATCCACTACCACCCTCTGTCTTCTTTTGGACAGCCAGTTTTGTATCCAGACAGCCAAATTTCCCTGAATCCCATGCCTCCTTACTTTCTGAATGAGCCTACCATGTGGAACCTTATCAAATGCCTTGCTAAAATCCATATACACCACATCCACTGCTCTGCCTTCATCACTTTATCTGTCTGCCTCATTTAATCGGATTATAGGTCATCCCTTCGCTTGTTATCCAGCTGTTGACACTTTACTTACACAGTCTGACACTTTTGATCACCCGCAGAGACTTATTATTCGACACTCCACTCAGACCATTTGTATGATCTTTTGACATCTCCACCCTTGATCTGTCTGCCTATAAATTCTGTGTCTGTGTGCTTCTCTTTCACTTCACCTGATGAAGGGACCTTGCTCTGAAAGCTTTTGATTTCAAGTAAACCTGCTGGACTATAACCTGATGTCTTGTGATTTCTGACTTTGTCCATCCTGAGCCAACACCGGCACCTCCAGATCATCAAAATATATTGTCATTCCTTCACTGTCTCTGAGTCAAAATCCTTGAATTCTCTTTCTGTAGGGGCATTGTGGGTCAACCTTCAGCATGGGTACTGCAGTGGTTCAAGAAGGCAGCTCACCATTACCTTCTCAAGGACAACTATGTACCACCAATAAATTCTGGTCAGTCAGTGATGCCCATGCCCCATGCGCAAATATAAAGAAAAGACTTCTTCAGCATGCAGTTTGGAACTATGAGCATTTTCCTACCGAGGTGCATGTCATCCCATACAAACATGTAACTGAACAATCTGCAGGACAAGTCAGAATTAGGCTGTGTGATTGTTCGTTGCCAGGTGGAATGAGTGAAACCCCAGGCTACCTTGAAAGTGTTCCTGGTGGTTCATTTGACATGGGGCCCTTGACTCAAATTTAATCGTAGAATGTGAAAGCAGATCAGAAGGTGGCTCTTGTAGTGCAGTGGTAGTGTCTCCAGAGGGTTCAAGTACCACCTGCTCCATCTCGGAACAGGTTGTAGAAAATAAACTAAAAGTAAATCAGGAGAATGTCCCACAACCAATGGTACCATCAGTTTCAAGAATTTCCAAATCGCATACAAACTAAGTCACCAGAGATCATGAACAAAGAAATTGCATTGGCCCTTAAATTAATGTTCATCCCACTGTTTGTGTAAGACCTTGTTTAAACAATTTGCAGTGGATTTTGTAAAATGTATATGCGAGTATGATGGATAAGAATTAAGTAAAAGTAACAATTCTGAAATATTGTAGCAGCAAATTTACTGACACCAAACCCCCTTATGAAAACTGCTCCAGCTGAAATATCTTTAATGCATAAGTCAAGAAAAATAATAACCTGTGCACCTATGCGTTTGCATTTTTAAAAAATTCTGGCTATATTTGGAATGAAGTAGTCGTGTGAAATTATATCAGTTTTGTTTCTTGCATACTCACATAGAAACTGTTTCTGTTGAACTGTTGCAGGACAAGTCATTGTTTTATTATTCTAATGGCCCCAAGATGAACATGGATTTCACTTAGCTTGTTTGAAAAATGATCCATGTGACATAATTAGGCACTCAACCATTCAGTATTTATTGTGCAGGGAAACCATTTGATAACATCTATATGTATCGTTTGTCCTTCCTGTTCACCACAAACTGATATTATAATTATTTTTCTGATCTGCCCCACATTAGCTTGTACTTTCAAGGACATAGAAGCCTTTTGCATAATAACTGTGATTTTCTTTTAATGTAAGCTGTCCATAAATCACTGGGAAGGGATAGAACTTGAGTGACAATTCAGCACAAATGTCTATACAGTATGACGTGGTTTGCTACTATTCTTGTGGAAGTGATAACTGGCAGCAGTATTCGCAGATATCTTTAACCTATCTTTGCTACAATCTGAAGTCTCCACCTGCTTCAAGAAAACCATCATCAACCCAGTTCCAAAGAAAAATCATGCAGCATGCCTCAATGACTATCGCCCAGTAGCTCTGAATTCCATAATTATGAAGTGCTTTGAGAGGTTAGTCATGGTTCACATCAACTCCAACCTACCAAATTGTTTTGATCCTTTCCAATTTGCTTACTAGCACAATAGGTCCACAGCAGATGCCATCTCCCTGTCTCTACAGTCATCCCTGAAACACCTAGATAACAAGGATACCTATGTCAGGCTCCTGCTGATTGACTACAGTTGCACCTTCAACACCATAATTCCAAACAAACTCATCTCTAAACTCCAAGACTTAAGACTTGGCTCCCCACTTTGTAACTGGATCCTTGACTTTCTGACCCATAGACTGTAATCAGTAAGAATGGGCAACAATACCTCCTCCAAAATAATCCTGAACACCGGTGCTCTGCAAGGCTGCGTACTCAGCCACCTTCTATATCCTTACATACTCACAACCATGTGGCCAAATTCCTCCCCAAATCCTTTTGCAAGTTTGCTGATAACACCACCGTTGCAGGGCAAATTTCAAATAACAGTGAGTCAGAATACAGGAATGGGATTCAATGCTAAGCAGCGTGGTGTAAAGACAACAATCTACCCATCAACATCAGCAAAATAAAAGAGCTGGTCATTGACTTCAGGAAGTGGAGAAATGTTACAGCACAGAAAAGGAGGCTATTTGGCCCGTTGTGCATGCACCATCTACCCAATGAGCATTATGACTTAGTGCCGTTCTCCTGTCTTTCCTATACTGTTACATGTTGTTTCTGTTTAAGTAATAATCTAATACTCTCTCGAATGCTTTGAATAAATCTGTCTCCACCATACTTCCAGGCAGTGCATTTTAGACCAAACCACTCCTGTGCAAAACAATTCTTTCTCACTTCACCTTTGCCGCATTTGAAAATTACTTTAAATCTGCTTTCACTTGTTATTGTCATATGTACCAAGATACAGTGAAATGTATTGTTTTGCATGCTATCTTTTAAGAGTGGAAACAATAGAAATAATAGCAAGAGCAGGGCATTCGGACCCTCAAGACTGCCTGGCCATCAACAAGATCTGTCCCAGGCCTCAACTCCTCTTTCATATAGCTCCTCATAGCCTCCAACTCCCCAATATTTCAACAATCCATCTGTATTCTTTTTAAATATAGTAATGTCACCTCTACAACTCTTGGGTGGATAATTCCAGTCATCCACTCTCCTCTGGGAGAAGAAATTCCTGCCCATCTCAGTTTTAAATGAATGTCTTCTTATTCTGTAAGTATGTCCCTAGTTCTTAGCATTCTTCTATCCAAGGGAAACAATTCCAACGTCACCAATCCATCTATGTGACTGAAGTTTCTTGTCCCTGGAACCATTTTTTAAATAAATTTCTTCTGTCCTCTTTCCAATGCATTCACATCCTTCCCAAACAGTGGCACGTCCAACTGTACACAGTGCTCTAATTGAGGTCTTGTGACTCTTTTAGGTTTCAAGCATCCATGCACTTTCCATTGCAATAATGGGTACCAAGAATACACCTGCATTACTTCTGCCTACTTTTATTAAGGTGGAACAGATGGGTGATGTGTTGGAGGATGCACTTTCATTCTTTACGTTTTACTTTTATGCCCATATTTTATAGCACTGATATTATTTCTGGTGTAAAATGCCAAAGGTAATAAAGATTAACATGGATTTTAGCAAGATTTTTTGCTGGATAAAGAGCTCTCAATTGGCAAGTTAATCAAAATAGTAAAAACCCCTTGGGATCAAAGAGAGAGTGCCAAATTAGGTCCCAAATCGGCTTAGTGGCAGGAAGCAATGGATAATATTTGATGGGTATTTTCATAACAGGAAATCTGTTAGCAGCAGGGTTTCATGGGACTCAGTATTCAGTCCCTTGATGATTCATGGTTTATATTAACGATTTAAACTTTAGTATTGGAGAATGTAATAAAGAAGTTTGTGGATTGACTGAATGGTTGAAAGTGACGTAATACCCTCACATACACTAAGTCACATGTGCACACTCTTAAATTGGCACAAAGGCAACAGTAAGCTCATGCACACACTCACAAACCCTATAACCCAATGCATTATTCACTTTTCCATTGTGTTAATAATTCTGAATCATGTTATTGTACTTTTCTTTCTTAATACTGAATGTAGGCTGGTTGTGAAAAAGTCCTGTGTGCCGAGTTTGTCTCATGCTAGTAGAATAGATTTTTGAAGGAGCAAATTGCACCCTGCTTGAATTGTGGTTACAAGAACAGGGAGACAGGAGGGAAATTTGGTCGACACAAATTCACCAAAGTTTACAAAATGAATTTTTGGATAATGCTATAGCTATGAAATAAACTAGAGCTCCACTGTTTCTGTGACCAAAAGAATTCTCTCTTCCACTCCGGTGCTGGTGATCGATCAGGGTTTTACACCTCAGGTAACAATTTGTGTTTATTCAAGCATAGCCTTGAAAAGGGGACCACGGGAAATACATTCCGCAATAGATTCAGACAGAACAGTGATGTAACTGAAAACCAATTAAATGGGTCAAAACAGCTATTAGTTTATACAGCACACAGTCACAGCAAGAAAAGAGGTATAATGGAAGACCTCAAAAACAGCTTGTTGCTGCATTGGGTAGAGCAATTTGGTTGGTTATTCCAAAGATATACCTGGAGATTTGCCAACAAACTGCCCACCTCCTGAGACAAACTGAGACTGCCCACAGGACTCTAAGCAAACAGTATCATTCTGAAGTCACATGACACCAGGTTATAGTCCAACCAATTTGAAACCACAAGTTTTTGGAGCAAATCATAAAATCCCTACAGTGTGGAAGCAAGTCATTTGGCCCATTGAATTCACACCAACCCTCTGAAGAGGCCCCTACCCTATAACCCTGCATTTCCCATGGCCATTCCATCTAACCTGCTCATCTTCAGACTGCGGGAGGAAACCGGAACACCCGATGGGAACCGACACAAACACAGGGAGAACATGCAAACTCAACACAGAAAGTTACCCGAGGATGGAATCAAACCCAGATCACTGGCACTGTGAGGCAGCAGGGCTAACCACTGAGCCACCATGCCACCCAATGATTTTGTTTAATGCATTTCTTGAAATCTGGTTACTTCACCATGGATGAATCTTGTATGATTTACATCAAAATATTAATTGTGGCCTAAACTCACTTCTCGAGGTTACAGTCACTGTAGGGCCAAGTGATGATTTAGAGTCTATTCAGAAACCAAGCCCTCAAGTGTGGTGTTATTGTCTACAGCTATTAAAGAAAGATAAAATTATATGGACGATAGTCTATGAGAAAACAATATAGATAAAGAGTAACATAAAAAGGATATAGTCTCTTTAACATTTTAGCAAAGATCAGTAGCTCGGGTTGTGGGTGAGGTTGTTGACTTGCTCGCTGAGCTGGCTTCTTTTTGTTCAAAAGTTTTGTCACCATACTAGGTGACATCATTACTGAGGCCTTCAATGAAGCAATATTGTTCTATTCTGCTTGGAATTTATACTGTCCGGTCCGTTATGGTGAGTAATGTCATTTCTGGTTCTGTTCTGTATGGGTTCGTATATGGAGTCCAATTCTATATGTTTATTGATTGCATCACAGATGGAGAACGATGCCTCTAGGAATTCCTGTGCATGTCTATATTTGGCTTGGGCCACCATGGTTACGTTGTCCCAGTTAAACTGATGGCCTTCATTGTCCGAGTGTACTGATATTAGGGAAAGTTTGTCGTGTCATTTTGCTGCTAGCTGATGATCATGTATTCTGATGGCTAGTTTCCTTCCTGTCTATCTGATGTAATGCATGTGGCAGATGTTGCATGGTATTTTGTAAACTACTTTGGTTCTGCATGTTCTGGGAATGGGGTCTTTATCCTTGTGAATGTGTGTCGTAGAGTGGCCGTGGGCTTGTGTGCTTCCAAGACTCCTAGTGGTCGTAGGAGTCTTGTTGTCATTTCTGATATGTTCTTGATGTAGGGCAGTGTGGCCAGTGTGTTAGGGCGTACTGTGTCGTCTTGTTGTTGTCTATTTAGTACTGCGGATGAAGTTGCGGGGATGTCCGTTCATAGCGAAGATTTTGTATAGGTGCTCTTCCTCTTTCCTGCATAGTTCTGGTGTGTTGCAGTGAGTGGTAGCCTGTTTAAATAGTGCCCTAATAGAGCTTTGTTTGGGGACATTGGGTTGGTTGCTGTGGAAGTTGAGGATTTGGTCAGTATGAGTTGCTTTCCTGTATACAGACACCCACAAGGATTAAAGACCCCATTCCCACAACATGCAGAACCAACATAGCCGATGTAATAACAAAAGGAAAGTTCTCATTTGTCAGACATTCTAAACTAGATAGCAATGTAACGACGGGACAGTTCTCTAATGTGTGATTTTCAGTTTTGCCCATAACGCTGTTAACTTATAATACTGTTCAATAATTTGGGGAAATATCAACCCAATCCTAATGGCTGTAAGATGTGCAAATGACCTTTAACTGGGTGCTCA
>NC_063332.1:35648247-35660413 GCF_021869965.1 Rhincodon typus | reverse complement strand
AGCCTTCCTGCTCCTCTGATGCTGCTTGGCCTGCTGTGTTCATCCAGTTCTACACCTTGTTATCTCGGATGGTGTGGAGGGTTGCTTTTCAGACGGGAGACCTGTGACCAGTGGTATGCCACAAGGATCGGTGCTGGGTCTATGCTTTCTATCGCTTATATAAATGATTTGGATGTGCACAAAAGAGGTATCATTAGTAAGTTTGCAGATGACACCAAAATTGGAGGTGTGGTGGTCAGCGAAGAAGGTTACCTCAGAGTACAACAGGCTCTTGATCAGATGGCCAATAGGCTGAAGAGTGCCAGATGGAATTTAATTTAGATAAATGTGAAGTGTTGCATTTTGGAAAGTCAAATCGGGGCAGGACTTATACACTTTAATGGTAAGGTCCTGGGGAGTGTTGCTGAACAAAGAGACCTTGGAGAGCAGGTTCATAGTTCCTTGAAAGTGGAGTCACAGGTAGACAGGGTAGTGAAGAAGGCGTTGGTGTGCTTGCCTTTATTGGATAGTGCATTGAATATAGGAGTTGGGAGGTGATATTGCGGCTGTACAGGACATTGGTTTGGCCACTTTCGGAATACTGTGTGCAATTCTGGTCTCCCTGCTATAGGAAGGATGCTGTGAAACTTGAAAGGATTCAGAAAAGATGTACGAGGATGTTGCCAGGGTTGGAGGGTTTGACCTATAGGGAGAAGCCTGAATAGGCTGGGGCTATTTTCCCTGGTGTGTCAGACGCTGGGCGGTGACCTTACAGAGGTTTATAAAATCATGAAAGACATGGATAAGGTGAATAGACAAGGTCTTTCTCCAGGGTTGGGGAGTCCAAAATTAGAGGGTATAGGTTTAAGGTTGGAGAGGAACAATTTAAAAGGGACCTAAGGGGCAACTTTTTCACGCAGAGAGTGGTGCGTATTTGGAATGAGCTGGCAGAGGAAGTGTTGGAGGCTAGTACAATTACTACATTTAAAAGGCATCTGGATGGGTATATGAATGGGAAAAGTTTAGAGGGATATGGGCCAAATGCTGGCAAAGGAGACTAGATTTATTTAGGATATCTGGTTGGCATGGACAAGTTAGACCGAATGGTTTGTTTCCGTGCTGTAAATCTCGATGACTCTATGACCCAAAAAATAGATAGTGATAAATGTCTCCGATTTTAAGAATACCACTGTCAGTGCACTGCTAATTTTACAATATTGCATTCCCATTGCATAGTAGAAAATTGCAGATGCAATTTTAGTTTGAGTGCTAAATTGGCATATTAGCTGTACAAAACTGAAAGGGACTACCCTACCATATTTGTGCATTTGTCTTGGTACATTTGTCTCCTCAGATAGAACCGAGTGCTAAGAGCTCATTAAATGCATCATCCTAATGGTGTGTTGAATGCATCACTCTTTGCAAAAACGTTGAAAGTGGAAATAAAATGTGCAGTACTTTAGCTTCAAGTGAAGAGTCTATTTTTCTCACCGCAATCTCAACTGTAACACCTGCTCCATGTGTACTTCAGCAACGTAATTAGTTTTATTACTACGATATTTGTGTCATGTCATCTGAGCTGCAAACCTTGTTAAAGTAAACAGCTTAGAAAGATTTGTATTTCCCTGAATCCATTAAAAGACTAGGATTAAATACAATTAAGCATTTACCTACTAAATATAACAGAGATCAATTACATTATTACAACAACAATAATAATACACTGTATAGGCATGCCTCTAAGACTGGAGGTCACTTTTAAGTAACACAGCAATCCAGCCTTCAGGCTATGAATGTGTTTAATGAATAAAATAACACCATTATTATTGTTTGGAGGGGTTGAAAGTGAAGGTGGGAAGGGGAGACTACTATAGTTTACTTGGGAAGTGAATTCATTTATTACTGGCCTCGCATTTTTCTAAATTAAGAGTCATTTACTACTATTAATTGCCAAATAATCAATTAAACATATATGATTGAGGAATTCCTGAACTTCTAATCTTTTCTGCCATCAGAATGAACAAAGAACAGTACAGCACAAGAACAGCCCTTCAGCCCACCAATGCTGCACCGACACATGGTGCCTTTCTAAACTAAAACCTTCTGCCTCTACATTGTCCACATCTCTCTATTCCCTGCCTGTTCATATATCTGTCAAGACATCTCTTAAACATTGCTATTTTATTCGCTTCCACCACCTCCTCTGGCAGCGCATTCTAAGCACTCACCACCCTCTGTATTAAAAACCTCCCTTAAACTTACCCCCTTTTATCTTCATCCTATGTCCCCTAGTAATTGACAGAGAAAAAGACTCTAACTAACTATTCTAGCCATGCATCTCATAATTTTGAAAATTTTGATCAGGACGGTACTGCTTCACTGGACTACAGTGTGTACCTTTGACTCTTCTCTGCCTTTTAAGCCTGTTCCAGTTTAAGGGAATCCCTTCTATCATGAAAAACCTATTCCCCATCTGTTGTTGGTTCCTTTTAGGCTTTGGAATTGTGTCCCTGTGCACAACTGGCTTCTCAACATTATTCTGATTATCTGTGACAATAAAGGCTATTCAATTCAATTCAGTTCAATTACAATCACGAACAAAAATCAAATGTCTTCTGCATTGAATTGAATTTCAACATTGCCTTCTGAAGTTTACTGTGTCCTCAACACTCAATGTTCCAGTGAGGCAATATTCTTGGAATGCTTCTTTCCCATTATGTGACCTGTTTCTGCAATCTGTTTCAACCCTGGCCAGCTCTGTTCGATTTTGGTGTGGATACTGCTCCCATGTTTCTGAATGTTATCACACTTTACTATTATCGAGCAACTGACAAAACATATGAACCTACGAATCAAGAGCAGAAGGAGGCCATTCATCCCCTCGAGCTTTCTCTGCCACTCAATAGGATCATGGCTGATCAGATTGTAACTTCAAATTCCTCCCTACCCTTGATAACCTTTCAGCCCCTAGTTTAACAAGAATCCATCTAACTCTACCTTGAAAGTATTCAAGGACTCTGCTTCTACCACCTTTTCAGGAAGTTCCAAAGATTCATGCATGGCCTTTTAAGATTTCTCCCAATCTCTGTCTTAAATGAGTGATCTCCAATTTTTAAATAGTAATCTCTAGATTCTCCCATAAGAAGAAATATCCTTCCACATCTTCTCTACCAAGGCCCCTCAGAATTTTATAGCTTTGGAAAAGGTCAAACTACAGTGGATACAAACCCAGCCTGTTCAACTTTTCCTAATAAGGCAATCAGGCAGCAGAGTCATTAAATATATTTAAGGCTGAGATAGATTCTTGATCAGTAGGGGAATCAAGGGTTATGAGGAAAATGCAGGAAAGTGGAATGAGGAATGTCAGATAAGCCATGATCTTATTGAATGGCAGAGCTGGCTCAAGAGACTGAATGGCCTGTTTCTATATTTTATACACTTAATACTTGGCTTCAGTGTTTTGGGTACATCAGAGATTGGCCTTATCTTTCACTCCTGGCTCCTCTGTCACCAATGGCATAGTTCTTGATACTCAAGGGATTTGTCATTTTTTATCCACCTTCTGATTCCACTAAACAGTATTCATTTCTCATCCTCCGTGTCCAACGAGAATAGTCAAGTCATTTTTCTCCTATTCTCTGGTGTGCAGTATAAACCAATTTCGCACTGTATTTACTTACATACACATTTTGACTATTTTCTGGATTGAGATCGATTGTTTCTGTTTATGTGAAGAGATACAGATGATGGGGGAACAGGCCCAGAGTCCCCGAGGTCAGGCAACACGGGGTGTGGATCAGTCTTGGATTCATGGGACTGGGGGGGTCAAGGCTCGGGATTCTGGCACTGGGGCAATACAGGCCAGAGGGACACATTGCTTGATGTTCAATCAAGATGGCGGTGAAGTAGCAGAGCTGTGCCCAGGGCTCATCCGCTCCTGTCCGCTTTCTTTCTTTATTTTCTTCTTGTTTAAAGTAAACAGCTTAAACATTTAGAAAAATGCGAGGCCAGTAATAAATGAATTCACTTCCCAAATAAACTATAGTAGTCTCCCCTTCCCACCTTCACTTTCAACCCCTCCAACTTTCTCCTTTTCTTCTTTTTAAAATAGCATACTAGAATATCCTTTCTATTGTCACATGTACTTCCAGTACAGAAGTACAGGAGTTCAGTGAAAAGTTTTTACAATGGCTACCTCTAATGGTGCCATCTTAGGTACAAGTAGCTAGGTACAAATTTTGGATCCAAAGGAGGAATAAAAGGAAAAGTGATTGACAACACAGTGTGAAGCTGGAGGAAACCGTCCAGGCAGCATCAGAGGAGCAGGAAAGTTGGCGTTTTGGGTCGGGACGCTTCTTCAGGAAAAGTAGTAGCATCACTTACAGTGTTGAAAAAATAAATGTTTTACAGTCCAGTAAAGAATTTCAAATAGACATCACATTGCAGCAGCACTGCAGCAGCTCAGCACGTGGTCTGACCACCCACACAAGGCCCCAGTCCAACAATTATACCAAGGTAAGTTGCGCGGCTCCAGGACTTCTTCCCCTCAAGCTGCACCGGGACTCCATTTCCCCTCACACTGCTCCACGACTCGCTTCGCCCCACACTACTCTGGGACTCCGTTTCCAGTCACACTGCTCCGGGAATCCGGTTTCCCCTCACACTGCTCCGGGAATCCGGTTTCCCCTCGCACTGCTCCAGGACTCCGGTTTCCGCTCGCACTGCTCAGGGGCTCCGGTTTCCCCTCGCACTGCTCCAGGACTCCGGTTTCCCCTCGCACTGCTCAGGGGCTCCGGTTTCCCCTCGCACTGCTCCACGACTCGCTTTGCCCTGCGCTACTCTGGGACTTTGTTTCCCGTCACACTGCTCAGGGACTCCGATTTCCCCTCGCACTGCGCAGGGACTGCTAAAAAGAGGGAAAGAAAGAAAAGAAAAGAGAAAGAACAGGCAGAACAGAAGAGCTCCAGGTGGAGCATTCTATTCTGCCTCTATTTTACTTTCACTCTTCTTCATTTTTGTTCTTTTTGCCTTTGTTTTCTTCTCTTTAAAGCCTGGGAAGTGGCAGTGGCCAAGGATGAGTGAAAGATGAAGGAGGAGGTGTCTGGCAGCAGCAGCAACAACAACCCCACAACGAGATGGATCCAGCTCCACTACAGCCCGGGGTCTCCTGGCAAACGAGCAGCAGGTCCCAGACTGATTACCCCGGCCTGGGCTCGCAGGCTGAGCGGAGGCTCCATGTCCACAGCTAGGCCCGGACGCCTGAAGGAGCAGAAGGATCTGTGAAAGGGACAGTGGAGGACCCTGACAGCCGACGGCAGCATCTGGAGGAGCATCAGATGGGGAACAGGAGGGACGGAATCCGCACATCCCCAGGCCCATGGCTCCAGCTCAATTAGGGGAGCAGAGACCCAGAGCCCGTTTCAGAGATCCTGACCAAAGTCAAGCAGCGACTGGAGGAGCAGCAGAGGAAGAACAAGAAGAAAAGAGAAGGATGAACTCTATCGCAGTAAAATCTTGCATGATGTGTTGCAAGGTGGTGCCAGTGCACGGTGACAATTTGCATATAATATATGAGGAAACAATTTTCACTGTACTGCTATATACATGTGACATTAAATCTAAATCTAAACTAAATCTAAGATTGCAGAACTCCAAAGTACAGAGGTATCTGGGCATCCTGGTACATGATTTGTACCAGGGGAGGCAATGGCCTTGTGGTATTATCGCTTGTCTGTTAATGCAGAGGCCCAGATAACATTCTGGGACCCAGGTTTGAATCCTGCCACAGCAAAAGGTAGAATTTGAATTCAATAAATATCTGGACCATGAATCCATTGTCGATTGCTGGGGAAAAACCCATCTGGTTCAGTAATGTCCTTTAGGGAAGGAAACTGCCATCCTTACCTGGTCTGGCCTACATGTGACTCCAGACCCACAGCAATTGTTGACTCTTAACTGCCCTCTGGGTAATTAGGGATGGGCAATAAATGCTGTCTAGCCAGTGATGCCCTCATCCCGTGAACGAATAAAGGAAAAAAAAATGATTCAGCAAAAGTATACCAGGCACAGTAAGTGATTAGGAAGGCAAATGGTGTGTTGTTGTTTATTAAAGGGGAATAAAATATAAAAGTACAGATTTTTGCTGGATTTGCACAAGGTATGGTGGGACCACATCTGCATTACTGTGTATTATTTAAGAAAGAATGTAAATACATTAGAAACAGTGCACAGAAGTTTCACTCAACTGATTCCTAGATGGAGAGTTTATTTCATGAGAAACAACTGGGCAGTTCAGAACTTAGAAGTATAAAAGATGGTCGGTGTACCAGGGGACACAGTGTAAAAATAAAAGGGTCATCCATTTAAGATAAAGATGAGGAGGAATTTTCTTTTCTTCTTGTTCAGACAATCAGGCATCTTCGGAACTCTCTTACCAAGAGAATGGTGGAGGAATTGACCATATTGTACACCAAGATAGATTGATTCTTGACTAACAAGAAAGTCAAAGGTCACCATGGAAGCAGGAATGTGGTGCTGTGGCTACAGTCAGTGCAACCATGATCTTATTGAACTGCAGAGCAGACTTGAGGGGATGAGTGGCCAACTCCTAATTCATATGTCTGTACGTTCTCTTCAGAATCTCTTGCAACCTTTTCTTCCATCTTCTCTCTTTCCAGTTACTCAGTTAATATTGCCTTACCCAGCTTACTGGGTTCTGGCTTCTGAATTTTTTTATTCATTTATGGGATGTGGGCATCATTAGTTGACCAGCATTTTATTGCCTATCCCTAGATGCCCTTGAGAAGGTAGTGATGAGCTGCTTTCTTGAACTGCTGCAGTTCCTGTGCTGTAGGTAGGTCCATAATGCCCTTGGGGAGGGAATTCCAGGATTTTGACCTAGTGACAATGAAGGAACAGCCATGTCAGGATGGTGATGGCTTGAAGGATAACCTGCAGGTAGTGGTGTTCCCATGTATCGGCTGCGTTTATCCTTCTAGGTGGAAGTGGTTGTGGGCTTGGAAGGTGCTTCCTCAGGATCTTTCGTGAATCTCTGCAGTGCATCTTATAGAGAGTACTACTGAATGTCGCTGCTGGAGGAAGTGGATGTAGTGCCAATCAAGCGGGCTGCTTTGTCCTGAATGGTGTCATGCCTCTGAAGTGTTGTTGGAGCTGCACTCATTCAGGTAAATGAGTATTCCATCACATTCCTGACTTGTGCCTTGTAAATGGTGGTCAGGCTTTGGCAAGTCAGAAGGTCAGTTACTCGCCACAGTATTCCTAGCCTCTGAACTGTTCTTGTAGTCACTGCATTTATGTGGTGAGTCCAGTTGAGTTTCTGGTCAGCAGCAATCCCCAGGATGTTGATAGTGGGGGATTCAGTGATGGTAACACCATTGAATGTCAAGAGACAGTGGTTAGATTGTCTCTTATTGGAGATGGTCATTGCCTGGCATTAGTGTGGCACAAATGTTACTTGCCAGTTGTCAGCCCAAGCCTGTATATTGTCCAGATCTTGTTGCTTTTGGATATGGTCTGCTTCAGTATCTGAGGAGTTGCAAATGGTGCTGAATATTGTGTGATCATCGATGAATGTCCCACTTCTGACCTTATGATGGAAGGAATGTCGTGGATGAAGTAGCTGAAGATGGTGGAGCCGAGGACGCTACCCTGAAGAACTTCTGCAGAGATGTCCTGGAGCTGAGAGATGACTGACCTCCAACAACCACGACCATCTTCCTATGTGCCAGGTACGACACCAACCAGCAGAGAGTTTGCCCCCTGATACCCATTGATTCCATTTTTGCTAGGGCTCCTTGATACTACACTCAGTCAAATGTTGTCAAGGTCTGTCACTCTCACCTCTGGAATTCAACATTTTTTGTCCATGTTTGAAACAAAGCCGTAAAAAGCTCAGGAGCTGAGTGACCCTGGCGGAACCCAAACTGGGCATCACTGAGCAGGTTATTGCTGAGCAGGTGCTACTTGACAGCACCTTGTTGCACAGCTCATGTCCGAGCCCATCACTGATCCTTCATCTTTCTATTTTCCTGCTGCCATCCCAGATTGAATGTACCATGAATAAGCCCATTGCTATCCTCTGTACTTCTCTCAACATTCTTCAAAGGGTCCAACAACACAAATATATCACTGCAATCATAAATGCACCATCCTCTTCCCTTTTCTACTGAAAGCTAAACTCAATAATTTACTGCCTGACCCAATGAACCCATCCATCACTACCACTCTGTTCTCTACCCATGAATTAATAATTTCTGACCCTTTCTATATTTTTGTCAGAATGTCTTTTTACTCATAAAAGACTGCGGCCTTTCAGTTGTTTCAGCGTCGGGAGTCCAGGAGGAAGCGCGAGGGCACCCTGGGAAGGTAAGCTTTTCGATTATAAAAGTCTTACCTCGCGCGACTCCATTTTTGGAGTAAGTGAGGTAATATATTTGGGCCAACAAGGTGCAGGGCTGGATGAACACAGCAGGCCAAGCAGCATCATAGGAGCAGAGAGGCTGACGTTTCGGGCCTAGACCCTTCATCAGAAAAGGGGGAGGGGAAGGGGGTTTTGAAATAAATAGGGAGAGAGTGGGAGGCGGATAGAAGAGGGATAGAGGAGAGGATAGGTGGAGAGGAAACAAACAGGTCGAAGAGGCGGGGATGGGGCCAGGAAAGGTGAGTGTAGGTAGGGAGTTAGGAAGGGGATAGGTCAGTCCAGGGAGGACGGACAGGTCAAGGGGGCGGGATGAGGTTGGTCGGTAGGAGATGGAGGTGCGGCTTGAGGTGGGAGGAGGGGATAGGTGGGAGGAAGAACAGGTTACGGAGGCAGGGACGAGCTGGACTGGTTTTGGGATGCGGTGGGGGGAGGGGAGATTTTGAAACTTGTGAAATCCACATTGATACCATTGGGCTGCAGGGTTCCCAAGCGGAATATGAGTTGCTGTTCCTGCAACCTTCGGGTGGCATCGTTGTGGCACTGCAGGAGGCCCAGGATGGACATGTCGTCTGAGGAATGGGAGGGGGAGTTGAAATGGTTCGCGACTGGGAGGTGCAGTTGTTTGTTGCGAACCGAGCGTAGGTGTTCCGCAAAGCGGTCCCCGAGTCTCCGCTTGGTTTCCCCGATGTAGAGGAAGCCACACCGGGTACAGCGGATGCAGTATACCACATTGGCAGATGTGCAGGTGAACATCTGCTTGATGTGGAAAGTCTTCTTGGGGCCTGGGATGGGGGTGAGGGAGGAGGTATGGGGGCAGGTGTAGCACTTCCTGCGGTTGCAGGGAAAAGTGCCGGGTGTGGTGGAGCTGGAGGGGAGTGTGGAGCGGACAAGGGAGTCACGGAGAGAGTTGTCCCTCCGGAAAGCAGATAAGGGTGGGGAGGGAAAGATGTCTTTGGTGGTGGGGTCGGATTGCAGATGGCGGAAGTGTCGGAGGATGATGCGTTGGATCCGGAGGTTGGTGGGGTGGTACGTGAGGACGAGGGGGATTCTTTTTTGGTTTTTATTGCGTGGACGGGGTGTGAGGGATGAGGTGCGGGAGATGTGGGAGACACGGTTGAGGGCGTTCTCGACCACCGAGGGGGGGATGTTACGGTCCTTGAAAAACGAGGACAACTGAGATGTACAGGAGTGGAATGCCTCATCCTGGGAGCAGATGCGGCGGAGGCGAAGGAATTGGGAATAGGGGATAGCATTTTTGCAGGAAGGTGGGTGGGAGGAGGAGTATTCTAGGTAGCTGTGGGAGTCGGTGGGCTTGAAATGAATATCGGTTTCTAGGTGGTTGCCCGATATGGAGACAGAGAGGTCCAGGAAGGGGAGAGAGGTGTTAGAGATGGTCCAGGTAAATTTAAGGTTGGGGTGGAAGGTGTTAGTGAAGTGTATGAACTGTTCGAGCTCCTCGTGGGAGCACGAGGCGGCACCGATACAGTCATCACTGTAACGGAGGAAGAGGTGGGGTTTAGGGCCGGTGTAGGTACGGAAGAGGGATTGTTCCACGTAACCTACAAAGAGGCAGGCGTAGCTTGGGCCCATGCGGGTACCCATGGCTACCCCCTTTGTCTGTAGGAAGTGGGAGGAATTGAAAGAGAAGTTGTTGAGTGTGAGGACGAGTTCGGCTAAGCGGATGAGGGTATCAGTGGAGGGGGACTGGTCGGGCCTGCGGGACAGGAAGAAGCGGAGGGCCTTAAGGCCATCTGCATGGGGAATGCAGGTGTAGAGGGACTGGACGTCCATGGTAAAGATGAGGTGTTGGGGACCGGGGAATTGGAAGTTCTGGAGGAGGTGGAGGGCGTGGGTGGTGTCACGGACATAGGTAGGGAGTTCCTGGACCAAGGGGGAGAAAATGGAGTCTAGATAGTTGGAGATCAGTTCGGTGACATAAGGTGGAAGGAGGCTGTTGTAGGAGCATAGATGCTGGCACAGACCTGTTGGGTTAAATGAACATACAATGTAACTTCCAAGAAAACTGAGGGTCCATCTGATGTTGATTTTTTTTAGTGACGGATTCCGTTTGTATAGTATTTCTCTCATAAATTGGTGTTATTTCTCATTGATTGCTTTCCACTCCTATTTGAGCACATTAGAGAACACTAGCAGAAATCTGAAAAATAATTGTTTCAAGGAGGGGAAAGGAGAGGAGCTGCAACTCTACCCAATCAATTTGGTACAAATTGTAACAATTGCAGCAGGATACCCGTTGCTACCTGAATTACAATTTTGTTTGGCGGCTTGTAATCCTGGTTGTCAGTTAAAGGAGTTATGTTTCTAATCTTGTCAGTTGTGTTAAGAAATTCTACAAATAGACAAACCATAGGCTTAAAAAGAGTGACTCTACTCTACATATGGTCAGGTAGATCAGCGTCAGTTTCAGTCGTGGGGCTGGGCCTTGTGTTTATTTGTGGGGTAAGGGAGACAGAGTGGATACTGAGTGTTCTGCCCCCTCCCACTCCCACTATCTCAGCTCATCCAACAAAGCATCTTATGGCCAATTATTTTCTGTTTTGTGGAAAGGAAGCTAATCAGAGGTGCAAAGAGGGCCTTTGTACCCATTTGGCCCTGTAGGCAGGGATGTCATGTGATAGACGGGTGATGATACGAACAGGCAGTCATTCATGATTCCGAATTTGAAGCCTTCTAGTCTCTGAATATCTCTTTAATTTTTATTGAAGGCTCAAAAAAGATAGGACTGAAGTTTAAAAAGAACATGCAGCCATTGCTGCTACGTTCAGCTATGGTCCTGGTAGCAAGTTTTCTCTTCTGCCCTTGTGTTGCTTTGTTCTAGCTTCTGTTAAACTCTCCCAAATCTTTTCGCTTTTGTTGCCTGACAAATGCAGCAGACAGAAAAACATTCCAGATGACTGGGGCTGTTAACAAGTTCAATAGCTTGTTGACAAGTAATTTCCAAGTGCTGGTTAAGACCCTTATGAAAGAAAGGGGACTGAAACTACACATAGTAAACCAGTGTGGTCTAACCAAGGTTATATATGATTGAAGAAAAACTTCACTACTCTATATGCAAAACTTCTGACAATAAAGACTAATATGCCACTAGCATTCATAATTATCTGTTGCATCTACATTAACCTAAATAGCTTGCATATCTGTTCTTTGTATCATAGGGGATAACGTCACATTTTTCTCCATATTATATATGCCATATCCTTGTAAACTAACTAAATCTGTTCAAAACCTCTTGAAGCCAATTTACATCTTCCTCACATCATACATTCTGACTTAACTTTGTGTCACACACAAATGTGGAAGCATTACATTACCGAATCCAAAACATTAATATTTATTGTGAATGCATGGGATTCAAATACTAATCCATACGGTATTACACTGGTCACAGACTGCCAATGTGAGCATCAACCATTTATTCCTACTCTTCTCTACCTGTTAATCATTAATCCATGACTGAAAACAAAAGATGCTGGAGATCACAGTGGCTCAGGCAGCATCCATGGAGAGAGATCAAGCTAATGTTTCAAGTTTAGATGACTCTTCTTCAGAGCTGATTTGAAGTGTGGAGGGGTGGCAGCATTAATGCAACAGTGGGGAGGGGATTTGGAATGCTAGGGGAGAAAGAATTTTGGTAGTTCAGATTAAGTGATTGGAATGTGAGAATACAGAGATAACAAGATGTAGAGCTGGATGAACACAGCAGGCCAAGCAGCATCAGAGGAGCAG
>NC_063332.1:35636214-35647747 GCF_021869965.1 Rhincodon typus | reverse complement strand
AGAGTACTGGGCTAATGGTAAGATTCTTGGTAGTGTGGATGAGCAGAAAGATCTCGGTGTCCATGTGCATAGATCACTGAAAGTTGCCACCCAGGTTGATAGCGTTGTTAAGAAGGCGTACAGTATGTTAGGTTTTATTGGTAGAGGGATTGAGTTTCGGAGCCATGAGGTCATGTTGCAGCTGTACAAAACTCTGGTGCGGCCGCACTTGGAGTATTGCGTACGGTTCTGGTCACCGCATTATAGGAAGGATGTGGAAGCATTGGAAAGGGTGCAGAGGAGATTTACCAGGATGTTGTCTGGTATGGAGGGAAGGTCTTATGAGGAAAGGCTGAGGGTTTTGAGGCTGTTTTCGTTAGAGAGAAGAAGGTTAAGAGGTGACTTGATAGAGACATACAAGATCATCAGAGGATTAGATAGGGTGGACAGTGGGAGCCTTTTTCCTCGGATGGTGATGGCTGGCACGAGGGGACATAGCTTTAAGTTGAGGGGTGATAGATATAGGACAGATGTCAGAGATAGGTTCTTTACTCAGAGAGTAGTAAAGGCGTGGAATGCCCTGCCTGCAAAAATAGTAGACTCGCCCACTTTAAGGGCATTTAAATGGTCATTGGATAAACATATGGATGATAATGGAATAGTTTAGGTTAGATGGGCTTCAGATTGGTTTCACAGGTCGGCGCAACATCGAGGGCCGAAGGGCCTGTACTGCGCTGTAATGTTCTAACTGCTCAAGTGACTATGTGTGTGTGTGTATGTATATATATATATATATATGGTATTTAATGAATAAAATATATTTTTGAAACAAAAAAAATCACTGAGAGGAGGGGAGTGGGCAAGGCAAAGATTCTGTAATAGGCAATCAGTACCACTGAGAGTAATAGGCAATGTCAGAACCTGTGACAGGTAGTAGGTATTAATGAGAGCAGGAGAATGGGTGAAATGATGGCACTGTGGCAGTCAGCACCTCAAATATATGTAAATATAATCTCGTATAAGTAAAAATGTCTTTGGTTTGTTTATTGCATAGAGTCAAACTCCAACATCTTTTTCAATATAGTGTGGAGCTGGAGGAACACAGCAGGTCAAGTTACATCAGAGGAGCAGGACTGATGAAGGGTCTGGGCCTGAAACATTGACTCTCCTGCTCCTCTGGTGCTGCCTGGCCTACTGTGTTCCTCCAGCTCCACGCTGTATAGGCTCTGACTCCAGCATCTGCAGTTCTTGCTATCTCCGACGTTTGTTTCATTCTTCATATGCTACTGTACAGAACCAAACTGCTTTAGTAGTTATGTAGGTATATAAAGATATTTTTATGATTCAAATATATTTTTTAAAAAAAAGGAGGCAGTCAGCATCACTGAGTGGAACATATGCAATGAGGACAGAGCAGCAGATAGACTGCCAGTAATCCTGAATGGAATTTGAGATAGAAGTAAGAATAGGATGTTGCTAATCTATACCTAAGCAGAAGTAAGAGTAAAATGAATAAAAGTGTCCACATTCTATGAGTTGAAGTATGGCTTGGGAGCTCAGGCTCGTGATTTGCATATCCTACAGTCTTTGTGCAGAATGTGCAGGAGGTGCCACTGGCTGGACCAGCTCAAGCTCGAGGTTTTAGAGCAGGAATGGTAGCTGAGGGCACAATGGTGCATTCCTGAGGCTGAGAGGTTTGTGGATACCATATATCAGGAAAGGGACCAGGCAGGTAATGAGGGAATCCTGAATGCATCGCCTTCACGTATCATTTTTCAGTCCTGGAAAACAGTGAGAGTGACGGTGCCTCATGGAGGCCAGCCAACGACAAAGCCATTGCACCGTGTGTCATCCTAGTGCTGGCGGGAGGTGGGGGTTGGGGGGGTGCAGGTGTGAGGCAGAGAGGATGTTTGGAGTGATGGAGGAAGAAATGTGGAAGGGCAACAGTGATAGGAGATACATTAGTGAGGAGAATAGACAGGCCGTTTGCAATCATAGGCTTGACTCCAGTTTGGTATATTGCTTCCTGGGTGCTAAGGTCAACAATGCCATGCAATGGCTGCAAGACATTCTGAAGGGGGAAGGGGTAAACAGCTAGTGGTCGTGGTCCATGAGGGACCAATGACTTAGGAAGGAAGAGAAAAGAGGTCCTGCAAACAGATAGTTTTCGTGTAGACTATTTGTAGCATGCAAATTCATATGTTTATAGTTTCTCTGATATTAATAGTGATCACATAGATACTTCAAAATCTAATATCCCACAGACAATTGTACCAATGTATGCAATTAATGTATAAATGTTCATCGTTAAAAAGAAAATGAAATCTGATTTCCATGTTTTACCTAGCAAGAAATCTGCTTACTTGTTCATGGCATTGTATTAACAAGTTTAAGATTTAGTCTACAAGTCAGCCAGCAGAAGAATTCCATGTGGAGCTAAGGCAGCTTATGTGAGTGTCTAGTGACAGGAAGAATGACTAATAAGATTTTGCTATGACTAACATCTCCATTACTATGGTAACATCCAGACTGCTGAGTTGCCAACTCTGGCTTCATACTAATTGATGCTGTGGTTTTATTTACCTTCAGGTACAGGCGCCTGAACTGGACCCTACAAATAAGATAAATCTACAGGTTTTCAAATCTACCTGGCAGATTCTCGGATTACTGTTGCCCCGAGCTCCCAGCACCATAAACACGGGTCACGGCTGTACTACTCCACTGTCGTGTCTGCAGCAATATGCTCAGGAAGCTTGTCTGATAAGAAGCCAAAATCCAAAAACGACACCCTGCATAGTCCCAGCTAATATACTATGGGATGAAGTTGGGGAAGCCAGCAATATTCACATTGTTCAAAGAAATTGAAAGCTACCAAATATCAAAAATCAATAGACCAGCAAATTATTCCTTTCTTGGGCTATTCAGAGTTGCATAACAAAATTGTTTGATTTATTTAAGTTCTGAAAGCAGGAAAATAGCTATCAAACTAAGAAATTCTATTACATTTCCCCTTGCACCTTGAAGACACTGAATGCCGTTCCATTCGTCATTATTCCCTGCATCTTGAATGACACAGCTGAAATACTTCTGGCAGCAAAAGTCCCCTTAGGTATATTCCTTCCATACTTACCCCTTAAACTTAAAGTTCAATGCTTAACAGCTCATTCTTGAGCTACTTTTAATCACACCAGGCAAACTATTTTACAGTACTACACTGATTTACCAAATTTTGTGCTTTCCATAGGAAATTGTTCCCAAAAGGAATGTGAATCAAGACATCATAGGCATTATCACATGATTTCCCATCCGTATTTCACTTTCTGAATTGGACGTTGAGTGAGACTCCCTGTAAAACTGACCCTTTGGGCGCTGTGATAGTGAACTCTGAGAAGAATTCTTATCAGTGATCTCCAATGGACAATAAGATGGCTCAGTGGTTACCATTGCTGCCTCACAGAACCAGGGATCAAGGTTTGATTTCAGCCTTGGGTGGCCATCTGTGTGGAGGTTACACATTCTCCTTGTGTCTGCATGGATTTCCTCTGGGTGCTCCAGTTTCCTCCTACAGTCCAAAGATGCACAGGTTAGGTTGATTGGCTATGCTAAATTGCTTGTAGTGTCCATTGATATGTAGGTTAGGTGGATCAGCCCTGGGAGTGCAGGGTCATAGGGATTGGGTAGGGTGGAGGGCCTGGGTGCGATGTTCTTTGGAGGGTTGGTGTGAACTCAATGGGCCAAATGGCCTGCTTCCACATGTAGGGATTCTATGATTCCAACAGTTGTGGTTATACGTATCACATCCTGTCAGAGATAAAGGAAAAATTACAAATGAATAAGTAAGGATCGGGGTAAGCCACTCCGTCCTTCAAGTTTTATCTGCCATTTAATAAGATCATGGCTAATCTGGCTTTCATGTCCATCCAAGATAACTTTTTATCCCCTTGATTGTCAAGAACCCATCTATCTTTGTTTTATACATTCATTCACAGATGAGGGCGTCACTGGCTGGCCAGCATTTATACAATAATCCACTTGTGGTCTCACTAGTACCTTGGATAACTAGAACATTACCTCCCTGTATTGTATTATATTTCCCATACAATAAATTAAAACAGTCCACTAGCTTTCCTAATTACTTGTTGTGCCTGCATATTAATTTCTTTTTCAATTTAGGCATTGGGACACTGTATCTCAGAGTATTCTTCCTGCCAAAATGGACAACTTGACTTTTTCTCACATATTACTCCATTTGCCAGATCTTTTCCAGCTCACACAAAACGTCTACACCTTAATCTTCTCGACAGTCTGCTCTGTCCTCCTCTGCAAGGAAGGAGAGAAAAGAGGTATGAATTAAAGTGATGGAAACAGCATCAATGAAGTGCATTTGGTGAACACAACTAGGGAGACATGAGAGTGAGCAGTGGGCATGGCATATCAAGGGATGGAGAAGTGAGGAAATACGGAGAGAGAAGGTAAGTGAGTTTGAGGATGATGTGCTGGACTAGGCTTCAGAAAGCAGAGTAAGGGGGTGTGGTGTTGCACACATCAGAAAATAGATGAATGTGGCACAGTACTCAACTTTGGTTAGGTTACTGAATCCAGGAGCTTGACACCTTTTTATAGCTCCTAACATTTTCCTCTACCTCCAACTACACTTTCTTGGTCTTGCCTGCAGGAGCTTTCCTCCTGTTGGCAAGTAAGAGACTGATTTCTCTTTGATTCTTCACTGGTTCCAGCAGCACGTTCAGAATGATGTCACCGAAAAAAAGCACAGTCTTTGTCCATATATTGGCTCCATTCTACCACTTGCTTCTCTATTCTCACTGACTGCAAACTCCTTAAAATCACATGCTTGTGGAATCTCCCTCTAAATATTGGAGTTAATTGTGATCACATCATGTGGACGTACATCATGCCACTGCCACTGAATGGACTAAAATTAGAAGTAAAATTGCAATGATATGGCTGAGTTATAAAATCATCACCAGATACTCAGTGTTCTCCACCTTATCAGATAACCCTTTCGCCCAACATGTCACACAGTTCAAATCAGAGTTTACATTTTTGTGCCAATATTCGTGTGGTGTTTTGGGGGAGATGGCACCCCCAAATATGGTTTCAAAATATGTCCCCTTGAAGATGTAGCAGACTTTCAGTAAGGGATCAATTTCTCTTCTTCTTTCTTAGAATTGTTGCCGAACACGACAAGAGTTCTCAAAGGGTTAAGTAATAGTCAGGAGCTTAGTACAATGTTTACATGAAAAATGTGGTTAGCAGTCAAAAGGTTAATAGAGCAGTGCTCCCTTTTTAATTGAAAAACTGGCTTAGGGACCATGTAGTATACAGAGATGTAATATTATTACAGGCAGTAAGTACTGTTCCAGAGAATTACAGTGCACTTGGGAGGTTGAAGATGAACATCACACTGAGGTTCCACGATCAAAAACCAAAGAGCTAATGGAAATGCATTGACAGTATCTACTGCAACATTAGAACCAGGCCTTGAGGGTGCAATGTCTTTTCAATTAATAACCAGAAGAGCACCAAGCACAGATTTTAGTGAGCTGATTAATTGTGGCCAATAGTCAAATATTGGTCAAAACAAATCAATCTTTTTATCCTTTCTTCTCTTTAGAGTTTGTGCTTAACAAGTGAATATCCTTCCTGCCACCAATTTTTCTTTATTTATGGAGAGTATTCACTCAATAGAAATTCATATTCTCAGGCATTTGGCAGGAGCCAATCTTGAAAGTAAAGATTTATTAAATTTGAGCTATATTTTTAATGTTATAATAATTACATATCACACCACACCTTCAGATCACCTTTAGATTCTGTGGAATAAATCTAGTATTCCTCCATCATTACATGCTACCACTGTAGCATGGAAAATCTATTTCTTAGAATCATAGGAAAAATGCAGTGTGAAAGGAACTTACTCATCGCACCATGCCTTAGGTGACTTTCTGAAAGAATAGTCAGTTAGAACAGCTGTTTCCCCATAACCCTGAAAATTTTTCTTTGCCAAGCACTTATAAGTATAAAGATAATCCCAACAAGATAATCCCAGCTACAGATCTACTCCAAAACCTTAAATCCCAACATTGTATGCATGCATTCTTCACCCATAACAGATTGAGAATCCTTTAGCAAGGTCTTAGTCTATTTAACATCTAATGCCAGAAATATACATTTGAGTTTTACTGGCATGAATGAAACACAGTTGAAGAAAGACTATTACCATACATAGCAAAGGAGATAGGAAGCAAGAGAGAAAGCTTAGCATTATTTGGCATTTTAACACACCTCTCAGGAAATAGAATTGTTTTTCCAGATCAGCCTTGTGGGTTCTGCTTCCATATTCCTTACCCACCCTGATAAAGAACCTCTGTGATAGAATTTTGTTTGAATGGGGAAGTGAATGCCACTTGGACTTACAGGGATGCAACAGCAACTTAAAAGAGAGGCCAAATCATCTTGAATTTCAACTGCATTACACAGGCCTGAACCTCAATAATATTGGAGATGTTTGCTAAAGTGATTGACTGTGGTATGACAGTTCAGTAGTAATGCTACTAGGTGAGTAATCCACTAGACCTAGGCTAATTCTTTGGGAACATCAGTTCAAATCCCACCATAGTAGCTGGTGGAATTTAAAACAAACATTTTGTAAAAATCTGCTGGAGATGGGCTGAATATGCTGACCTTGCCAGAAAGCTTCCATCCCATCAAACAATAAATTTCAAATATGTCTGGCAACACAATCATATTATGAAAGATTAGTAATCGGAAACATTAACTCCATTTCTAATTCCACATATGCAGCCAGACCTGCTGAGCATATCTTGGATTTTTTTGGGGATTTTACATTCAGATTTCCAGCAAGTGATGTATTTTGCTTTTGCCTTACAGTAATTCGCATGGTATCATCAAAGTAATTTTTCACTACTGACCTCTCTTCTGAAACAAGCAATTGTTTCTTTGCAATACCTGGAGGTCCTTTAATCTCATGGATTATCTCTTTGAAGAAGTCAGCTGCCCTGTTTAAACAGGCAATTCTTTATTTGCAGTGTACTGAATCATTGGACATTGGTTGTCCTTTCTCAAAAGTGGCTTCCATGGAGTTTACTTCAGCTTGTTGATTGACTTGAAGGCTCTCAAATGCTCTCAGCAATTGCATTATTGGTGAAATCAACATGTTCACTTCTTCAGTGCCATTACTTATAAATTGCTTCTTGCTAGGTATGATCTCTGACACTGTTACTGAGGATTCTTCCTGGGAAGATGAGGAAATGAAATTCTCTGCTAGAATTTGTCTCTTTCGAATCACTTCAGGGTTTAACATCAGCTTTGAAATTGCCACAACAATTTATTCACCAAACTCTGTTGCACTTTGAGTTATGTCAATTGAAGATATTTTCATGAGCTGAAGAGGAATATAGTGTTCACTGACTATCTGATTGCTCATGATTTTTGCAGTCTTATCTCTCATGTAGTAAGTGTTTCTATAACTCTGGGATAGCAAGAACTGTAGATGCTGGATGTCAGAGTCAATACAGTGTGGAGCTGGAGAAGCACAGCAGGTCAGGCAGCATCAGAGGAGCAGGAAAGTCGATGTTTCAGATTGGGGCCCTTCATCAGTACTGGGGAGGGGGAAGGAAGCTTGGAAATAAATAGAGGGAATGGTGGAGCCAATGGAAGGTAGGTGGGATGGTGATAGGTGGATACAGGTAGGGAGTTGGTCATGGGAAGGGTGGGGCAGATAGGTGAGGAAGACAATGGTTGTGTCAGGTCAAGGAGGCAGGGATGAGAGGGAGGGATGAGGCCGGGGGTGGGGAGATTTTAAAACTGGTGAATTCTATGTTGAGGACATTGGGCTGTAAGCTCCTGAGGCGGAATACGAGGCGTTGTTCCTCCAGTTTATGTGTGGCGTCCTTGTGTCACTGTCGGAGGACCAGGAGGGACATGTCACCAAGGGAGTGGGAGGGGGCGTTAAAATGGTTGGTAACCACCCTACCAACCTCCGCAACAGAGTTCCCCCTGGTCCTCACATTCCACACCACAAACCTCCGCATCCAGAGCATCATGTTCCGTCACTTTCGTCACCTGCAACTCAACCCCATCACCAAAGATATATTTCCCTCCCACCCTTATCTGCCTTTCATAGGGACTGCTCACTCTGTGACTCCCTCGTCCGCTCCACACTCCCCACCAACCCCACCACCTCGGCACTTTTCCCTGGAACCGCAGGATGTGCTACACCTGCCCCTTCACCTACCCTCTCATCTCTGTCCATGGCCCCAAACAATATTTCCAAATCCAACAGCGATTCACCAGTACGTCCTCCAACCTGGCCTACTGTATCCGATGCTCCTGATGTGGTCTCCTCTCCATGGTGAGACCAAGCACAGGCTCGGTGACCGATTCACGGATCATCTGTGCTCTGTACGCCATAATCAACAACACCTTCCGGTTGCGAACCATTTTAACTATAACTCTCTTCAGCACTGATAACACTGGAAAACAGTTCGCCCAATTTAGGTTTCCTTCTAGCTGACAATGTGAAACAATTTTTTTATGCCAATATAGCTGATCTAATGGATCCTGTATTTTGTTTGGGTTCTGTTATATGTCCAGGGAACCATGTGAAATCTTCAATCAGCTGTCCTTCGACCAGTTGTTGCATCACCAGTTGTACCTTGTCTTTAACTAACTTAACACCTTCGACCACTTGAAGGAGACTGACGTCAAAATATGTATTCCTACTCAAATGAGAACACTTGATTCTGAAGTATCTGTAGGTTTTCAACTATGTATTATTCATTATATTTGGAGATTTGCTTGAAGCATACCTTTAAACTTAACTGCTATGCCTCCTGGACCATGTAGCTGCATTGTTGTCAGCTATAGACAGTGCTTTTTCAACTATGGCTCATGATATGATAATATAGTGACGCCTGCCATTGTAGCTAATTTGAAATTCATGAGATAACCATTGACACAAATATCAGCTTGTCAGAATCCACCAGTTCTGAAAAAGAGTCACAGCAGACTCGAAACATTAACTCTGTTTCTCTCTCCACAGATGCAGCCAGACGTGCTGAGTTTCTCCAGCATCTACAATATTTTGTTTTTAATCCAGGCTTCTCAATCTTCCCACACACTTAGATACCTTGTACAGGATATCAGTTTGCTTACCTTTGTCTGAACTGTCCCTCGTGCATATATAGCTTGTTATAGTGAAGTGATCTTAGCCATACGAAAACAGACCTTTCAGAACAACCAGTCAATGCCAAACATAATTCCAAACTAAACTAGTCCCACCTGCTTGCTCCTGGCCCTTATCCCTCCAAACCTTTCTTACTCATGTACTTATCTAAATGTCTTTTAAGCATTGTAATTGTACCCACATCCACCACTTCCTCAGGAAGTTCATTCCACATGTGAACCAATCTCTATGTAAAATATTTGCTCCTCATGTCTCTTTTAAATCCCTCTCCTCTCACCCTAAAAATGTACCTCCTAGTCTTGAAATTCCCATCCTAGAGGAAAGACAATTACCATTAACTTTATCGATACCGCTCATCATTTTATAAACTTCTATCAGGTTGTCTCTCAACCTCCTACACTCCAGTGAAAAATGTCCCAGCCTATCCAGCCTTTCTAAATAATGCAAACCTTCCATACCCAGCAACATCCTGGTAAATCTCTTCTGAACCCTCTCCATCTTAATAGTATCTTTTCTATAACTGGGCAACCAGAACTGGACACAGTATTCCAGAAGAGGCCTCACCAGTGTCATGTACAATCTCAACATGACTTCCTAACTCCTATACTCAAAGGACTGAGCAATGAAGGCAAGCGTGCCAAACGTCTTTTTAACCACCCTGTTTATAGGAGATGTAAATTTCTGGGAATTATGTACCTGCACCCCTAGGTCCCTCTGTTCTACAACACTACCCAAGGGCTCTATCATTAATTGTATAAGCCCTACCCTTGTTTGTTGTATCAAAATGCAATATCTCACATTTATCCAGATTGAACTTCATTTGCCATTTTTCAGCCCATTGAACCATTTGATCAAGATTCCTTTGTAATCCTAGAAAAACTTCTTCACTGTCTACTATGCAACCTATTTTGGTGTCGACTGCAAACTTACTGAACAATGCCTTCTATAATCTCATCCAAAAAACTGTAACATTACTCAAGATGTAACTGTGCTTTCCTCCTAGAAATTATGCTCCATTCATATGACTATACATCCCAAGACCTTTCTTATTATGATTGTGATCCATCAATGTAAATTACAAAATAATTCAACCCTAATGAGTTAAATGGAGATAAATGTTGGCAGCCATTTTATGCACAAAGTCATATAAAAACAATTGAGATGAATATCCAATTCATCCATAGTGTGTGTGAGTACAAGGGAATGATTCTGTCCAAGGTAGTAGTAGTAGACTTTGATCTATTTTGAATAGTGCCAAGAGATCTTTTAAATCTATCTGAACCACGGACGTAAGCAAGTGGGACCTTGTTTATGCCTCCGCTGAAGGACTGCACCTCTGGAACTGCATCATTCTCTTGCTACTATGTTACAGCATAATTTTATATTATGCCTCAAGCTCTGCTATGGTCCTTATTTCCAAAATCCTTAGATCAGGAATGAGAGTGCTAACAATAGCCAAACTGCCACACAAAGCCATACCTAGAAATAGCTACCAGGCATACCGTTCCCTGGAGAAATGGTACTCAATTCATCCAAAATTCACTCCCATGACAAAAACAGTAGAAACATAACTGAACGGTAGTACATTTTAAGCTTCTGATGTACCAAAAAGTATCCACAAACTTCTGTACGTCTCATTTTTCCCAAATCTGAAAAGTCACCCAGGCTAATGTTTGCTGTGGGATATGGAGCAGATAACATTTCGAATGAGCTTAAACACATATCATATTTAGTAAATTTCAGTAAATGCTCTTTTTTTGTATGCAATTAAACAAAGCTTTTACTCATTAAATGCTATATCCAATATAAGTATATTATATGTAAATTAAGAAACGGGGATTACTAGGAAAAGAGTGGGACCTATTGAAGTCCAAAAGACAACCTGTGTTTGGAGCAAGTGGACATGGGCAAGGTCTTAAATGACTGCTTCTCATCTATATTCACAGAGGGGAAAGACATTGTAGCTGGGGATATTGGTTTGGATGTTCTAGAACACATTAAGATCAATAAGGACAGGGTACTTGAAGTTTCAATCGTCAGACAGGAGTACACAACCCCATGAGAGATAATAGGATCTGCCGATGCTGGAGTCTGAGATAACAAGGTGTGGAGCTGGAGGAACACAGCAGGCCAGGCAGCATCAGAGGAGCAGGAAAGCTGACGTTTCAGGTCAGTCTGGCCTGCTGTGTTCATCCAGCTCTACACTCTGACATCTTGGTTGTCTGCTTGATCTCTAACTAGCTTTCCAAGTATCTTCCAGCAAAACGTTGGAGTATTTTATGTACAGCCACGTGGCAGTACTAACCATGATGTGAGTTTTTTTTT